>NC_140565.1:36870505-37018005 GCF_057381845.1 Rhamphochromis longiceps
TGAGGTCAGAGGTCAGAGTGCATGATGTGGCAGAGGTTAAAGGTCAAAGGAAACCTCACACCTAAAGTTTAAGGTCGTGTCCCGGGTTACAGATCAGACTGGAGAAAAAACATGCTCTAAACACCAGGGGCCAAAGGTCAGGAGAGGGGTGGAGACCTGACACTGAGGCATGCGTCATCTGGTTTCTGGGTTAGGGGTCAAAGGTTAAACCTATGGGTTAAGGTGATCAGATTAATTACAGACTACAGAGAGAAGGGCTGCTCACAGGTAGATCATCTGTTCAGGGATTAAATATCAAACAATCAGGGTCAGAGGTCAGAGGTTCAGGGTAATCAGGGTTACAGGCAGGACACATTCAGTGTTTCAGCTTTGATGTCAGTGTGAAGGTGAGGGGTCAGAGGTCAAACAGGTTACTTACAGGTAATAAGTGTAGGAGTGATAATTTCTTCGTCTGAGTGGTGGGGGGGCGGAGCGGAGGGAGTGATGAGATGGAGGGAAAGAAACAGAAAAAGGAAACCACAGATTAATGTCTCAGAGAGAACAGACAATCACTGTGTGAAGGAGAGCAGTGGAGAGCGGTGATTGGCTGGCACCAGTGTGCGAGGGGAGGATCACGTTTGATTGGTTCAGAGGAGTGTGTACATAGCTCATGTGGTATTTACTCCTCTGTACAGACAGCTACATGGTGGTTAGCCTGGACTGAGAAACAGAAGAATAAACACGTTTATATCAAATCACCCTCAGTGAGAAACAGCAGGAGTGTTTCCACATGCAGTCACCAATCAGCAGCTCATGGGGTTCCTCTGGGCTCTGTTCTGGGTCCTCCACATGTCTAACAACAGGCTGTTAGTCTGAGCTCACGCTGACACCAGTCAACACATCGAGATGACTTTCACATCAAGCTGTCAGTCCACATCTACATGCATTCAACAGGATTTTAGTTGTTTGTTTGTTGCATGCGTGGAAACCGAGGCATTGCATTATTAGGGGCGTGGCCTCTGTGACTGACAGGTGGATGGTGACACAGGTAGCTGCTAGCTGTCTGCTAGCTTCCCCTGAATTGGACCTCTGCACTGTGTTTGTGCTGTTGGAGCCTTTTAATGACATCATGACATCAACAAAGCTGCTGTGAGGTTCCTGTTCTTTTGTACAAATTAGCGCTCCAACCTCTTGTCCAAATATGCCAACTTCTTCTAAAACAAACATAGAGGAACGCTTCAAAGCGTGGAGTCTATGGCTGTATTTGTACGATGTGTCAGGCCCGACTCTGGTTTGTGTTGAAAGCAGGAAGCTGCTTTTCAGCGCTCAGCCTCCGGTGTTAGAGAAAAACTACAAGGCTGAATGTCATGAAAGCAGCACAGCGTTGGAGTATGACCAAAGGATGAAAGCATTATATCTGACTTTCTTTAAAACTGCGAGGCAGAATGCTAACCTTGGGAGTCGTCCTTGGGATTTCAGCGCTAAGACACCTCAGGTTTCTCTGCTTGTGACAGAAATTCACCTCACTGATTCAATCAGCTCTCTCTCTGCTGTCTGAGTCACTGCCGGCACAAAATGCAAGCTTTCAGGGGTTCAAAGGTCATCGTGCGTTTGGCTTGTTTTGTGGTGTTTGGAAATGGAGCGGCTCCCGATTAGTGCAGAAGCTTTTCTTCAGCATCCTCGCTCTCACTGATGCACCCGTGCACATCAACAGCTGCAGGCAGATTAATCAGCATCTGTCACTGGGCAGCTTGAAGCCTGACGGCAGGAAGCGGCGGTGCTGGGGACGTCTGAGAGCCGCGGTCTCATCACTCTGCATTACTGCTTCAACATCCAGCTTCCTGTTTGGTCACAGAGTGGAAATCAAACGCACCCTGTCAACATTAAAAACCTCATTAGAGGCCGAGCAGCCGTCTCGTTTTCGCTCTCTCTCTAATATCTGTGAGGGAGATCACAGCTCGATCGACCCAACACATGAGTGCGACTCAAACTGGGCACACACACACGCTTTAGAAGAAGTGTGTGTTTGTGTGTGTGAAGTAAAAAGTGTGTGCCTGTGTCTGCGTTGCCTGAAGCCATTCAGCTCGAGGCGACTCTGGAAAAAAAGAATAAAATGCTCTTTCATCTAAATTTCTCTCTTATCTTTGACGTTCTACAAACACAGAAGCTTTTCTGTCTGTGTTTAAATGTGTGTGCAGAATAAATCATGTGTGTGCGCTGTGTGTGTGTTAGTGTGTCCCAGTGGGGCCATGTGTTTGATGTTGGAGAATAAAGTGGGTCCAGATACAGTTTAATGGTGATTACTGCTGCAATCTGCTCCATTATTCATCCTCATTTTCCTCAGTGTCACCGCCAGGACGCCGGCACGACCGCGTCTTTGATGTCCAGCTACGCTCCACGTACAAAACACCGTCCTCCTCTCTGACTTCCTGGAAATCTCACACTCATCAGAAGGTCCACACGCCGCTCATTTAACCCCTCAGTGCAGCAGCTCCCCCCGCTCTGTGGACGCCACCATCTACAGGCCCCATCGTCCACGTGTAGCTCTCACAGCAATCGACAGACCCAAACAGTCACACTGGGATCAAATCATCATCATCATCATCAACTTTATTTATAAAGCACTTTAAAACAACCACAGCTGACACAAAGTGCTGTACATTGGAACTGTAAAATAAAATTACATGAGATATAAATAAAAAACAAATAAAAGAAGAGTGAAATCATTAATTAAATAACTACTGCATTAAAAAAGAAACTAAGTCTCACTGAGGTTAAAAGCCAAGGAATAAAAGTGGGTTTTAAGACGTGATTTGAAAGTGGACAGTGAAGGGGCCTCTCTAACATGCATGGGCAAATTATTCCATAATTTTGGAGCCACAACAGAGAAGGCCCCGCCCCCTCTGAGCTTCCTCCTGGATCTCGGTACCTCCAGGAGCAGCTGGTCAGCTGACCTGAGAGACCGACAGGGTATGTGGGGATGAAGAAGCTCAGAGAGGTAAGGCGGGGCAAGACTGTGAAGGCATTTAAAAACAAACATAAGAATTTTAAAATGAACTCTAAAAGACACAGGCAGCCAGTGCAGAGAGGCCAGCACGGGGGTTATATGCTCTCTTTTTCGAGTTCCTGTTAGGAGTCGTGCAGCCGCATTTTGAACCAGCTGCAGACGTGAGAGCAATGACTGACTGTGATAAGAGCCCTGATGGTGACAACCTTTTCAATAAAAAAGTTCAGAAAATCATTGCAAATCTCAGGAGAAACTTCCAAACAGACATTCAAAGGAGTATTAAGAACAGTGTCAATGGTCCTAAATAACACACGTGGGTTATGACAGTTGGAAGAAATAATATTTGCAAAATATTCCCTTTTTGCATCTTTAACAGTGTTCTGGTAGCGATGCCAGCAGTCTTTGAGAATTTGAAATGATACATGCAGTTTATCCTTTTTCCACCTCCGTTCTGCTCGACGACATTCCCTCTTAACAGCACGACTGCTCTCATTAAACCAAGGCTCAGGTTTAGCCTTAAGCTGCCTGGTTTTTAAAGGAGCCACAGAGTCCATGATTTTTTGACAGCAAGAATTAAACCAGGAATGTAGGTCTTCTGTGTCAGAGGAAACAAAGTCAGAAGGGCCGCCGAGCTGATTAAAAGCAGCAGAAAACTGCGCAGCAGTGGCGGGGTTAATAACCCGACAGCACCGAGTAGCAGCGCCAGGTTTAACTGCGGTATATGTCAAACCAACGTTGAATAACACAGGCATATGATCTGAGAGTGCACAGTCACAAATCTCCAAGTCAGTGACAGGCAGACCATATGACAGAACAAGGTCCAGTGTGTGTCCGTGCTCATGTGTAGGGCCACGTACGGACTGTACCAGGCTAAAAGAGTCAATAAGGCTTAAAAAGTCCTTTACCAGTGGCTTATCAGGACAGCATACATGTATATTAAAATCTCCAACAATAAGAACACTATCAAACTGGAACCTAACCCTAACCCAATCAATAGACCTGAACAATCAGGAATCGAGTGACCAATCAAAAGAACGGAATTGAAAAGACATAATTTAACAAAGTGTTCTGACTTTGAAAACTAATTCTTAAAAAAAAACTGTTCCAGCATCTCAGAGGTCAGATCATACTGGAATCGAGTCAAACTGGAAGGAAATCAAACAGGAATCAAATCACACTGCTTTAAGCTCGTTATTTTGAGGGTGGACATGTTATAAGACCTGCACCAGAGGATCAGAAAGGAACACGGCAGATCTGCTGCAACTGACATACATGTAAGGCTGAATGTTTACATACAACATCCACATGTGATTATTAACATGTGACTGCTGCTGAGTGGAGAAGCCAGCGAGACACAGATGAGGAGACTGAGACGAAGGACGAGTTACAGGAATCAGTGTGTCTGTGTGTGTGTCTGTGTCAGTGTGTGTGTGTCTGTCTGTGTCACTGTGTGTGTGTCTGTGTCACTGTGTGTGTGTCTGTGTGTGTGTCTGTGTCAGTGTGTGTGTGTGTGTGTGTGTGTCTGTGTCAGTGTGTGTCTGTCTGTGTCACTGTGTGTGTGTCTGTGTCAGTGTGTGTGTGTCTGTCTGTGTCACTGTGTGTGTGTCTGTGTCACTGTGTGTGTGTCTGTGTGTGTGTCTGTGTCAGTGTGTGTGTGTGTGTGTGTGTGTCTGTGTCAGTGTGTGTCTGTCTGTGTCACTGTGTGTGTGTCTGTGTCAGTGTGTGTGTGTCTGTGTGTGTGTCTGTGTCTGTGTCACTGTGTGTGTGTCTGTGTCAGTGTGTGTCTGTGTCAGTGTGTGTGTGTGTGTGTCTGTGTCAGTGTGTGTGTGTGCGTGTCAGTGTGTGTGTGTCTGTGTCACTGTGTGTGTGTCTGTGTCAGTGTGTGTGTGTGTGTGTCTGTGTCACTGTGTGTGTGTCTGTGTCAGTGTGTGTGTGTGTGTCTGTGTCACTGTGTGTGTGTCTGTGTCAGTGTGTGTGTGTGTGTGTCTGTCTGTGTCACTGTGTGTGTGTCTGTGTCACTGTGTGTGTGTCTGTGTCAGTGTGTGTCTGTGTCTGTGTGTCTGTGTGTGTCTGTGTGTGTGTCTGTGTCAGTGTGTGTGTGTCTGTGTCACTGTGTGTGTGTCTGTGTCAGTGTGTGTCTGTGTCTGTGTGTCTGTGTGTGTGTGTCTGTGTCAGTGTGTGTGTGTCTGTGTGTGTCTGTGTGTGTGTCTGTGACCGTGTGTGTGTGTGTGTCTGTGTGTGTGTCTGTGTCAGTGTGTCTGTGTCTGTGTGTCTGTGTGTGTCTGTGTGTCTGTGTGTGTGTGTGTGTGTGTGTGTGTGTGTCTGTGTGTGTGTGTCTGTGTGTGTGTCTGTGACCGTGTGTGTGTGTCTGTGTGTGTGTGTGTCTGTGTGTGTGTCTGTGTGTGTGTGTCTGTGTGTGTGTCTGTGTCTGTGTGTGTGTCTGTGACCGTGTGTGTGTGTCTGTGTGTGTGTCTGTGTCAGTGTGTCTGTGTGTGTGTGTCTGTGTGTGTGTGTGTGTGTGTCTGTGACCGTGTCTGTGTGTGTGTCTGTGTGTGTGTCTGTGACCGTGTGTGTGTGTCTGTGTCAGTGTGTCTGTGTCTGTGTGTCTGTGTGTGTCTGTGTGTGTGTGTCTGTGACCGTGTGTGTGTGTCTGTGTCAGTGTGTCTGTGTCTGTGTGTCTGTGTGTGTCTGTGTGTGTGTGTCTGTGACCGTGTGTGTGTGTGTGTCTGTGTGTGTGTCTCTGACCGTGTGTGTGTGTGTCTGTGTGTGTGTCTGTGTCTGTGTGTGTGTGTCTGTGTCACTGTGTGTGTGTCTGTGTGTCTGTGTCTGTGTGTGTGTGTCTGTGTCACTGTGTGTGTGTCTGTGTGTCTGTGTCAGTGTGTGTGTGTGTGTCTGTGTCAGTGTGTGTGTGTCTGTGTCTGTGTGTGTGTCTGTGTGACCGTGTGTGTGTGTGTCTATGTGTGTGTCTGTGACCGTGTGTGTGTGTGTGTCTGTGTGTGTCTGTGTGTGTGTCTGTGACCATGTGTGTGTGTGTGTGTCTTGCTGTCTGTGACCGTGTGTGTGTGTGTGTGTGTCTGTGTGTGTCTGTGTGTGTGTCTGTGACCGTGTGTGTGTCTGTGTGTGTCTTGCTGTCTGTGTGTCTGTCTGTGAGGAGAAGAGTTTGTAACATTGTGTAATATTTGTTTAATAGATTGTGTAATTCTGCTTTAGAGGTTCCCAGAGCAAATGCTGACTCAGCACAGCACCCAGCAGGTGATTCGTTATGACGGGTGGTGTAATGATGGAGCTCCTCAGTGAAGCCGTCAGCAGGCTGAACAGGTAACTACAGCTCCGTCACAAACATGGTGAGAGGAGCACTGGTTCACACTCTGCATGTCAGGGTCAGAGCTTCATCAGCCACACATCTGAAGGTTTCTCCGTCATCACTGTGAGCCACGCTGGGAACAGCTTCCTGTGATTTAACAGGTAAATAAGGAAGCTGACAGTCCACAGCGTCCTCTTTGCTGACGATACCTGGATGTTCCCTCTGACCAGCAACTGCTCAGTAAATTCCTTGAACTGCAGTTTATGTGATGCCAACATCTCATCTTTGAGGTGTTATTGTGTAAATCTGAAGAACCTCACCTTCAGATTAGACTGACACATCTACTCTGGTCACAAAGCCTTTTAGCTAAGATCAGACTTTCTCTAATCGAGCTGCAGTTCGTTAAATGTCACTGACATCACCAGTGCTGCTGGACTCAGGGGCACCTGTGGACCTGCTCGTTTTACCAATAAGCTTCCTCAGCCGGTCGGTTCAGGTCTGGTTTTCATCTCCTCTGAATCGTAAGGCTTGCTCACAGAAACGTTAGTACTAAATAAAGTTTCAGAATGTAACAACGCACCCGTCAGTAGCTAGTGTCATTATCAATCAAGTTATTATTGATATATTGAACTAAATCAGCTGAGAGTATCTTTGCCATTAAGGTCCACAGCAGGTCATTAATGGTCATTAAACTCACCATTCTCATAGTAAAATCAGTGAAATGGATTTCAGATCACCTGTTAAACAAACACATTGAGAAGCTGGGACCAGAGTGAATCCTCTAATTCAGTCTTACACTCAGTAAACAGTAAAAACCAGAGCAGTGAGAGTGTGAAACTACGACCGACTCTTAAAGCCCAGCGTCCTAAAGTTGCAGGCTGCCTTGTTTCCGTGTTTGTGATTTCCTTACCGTTTCTTCATCAGCAGGATGACTCCCAGGAAGATAATGATGAACAGCAGGATGCCGGCGATGGAGCCAGCGATCTTCACCGTGTGGTCCGACTGTTTCTCCTGCTCCGGTTCTGGTTTCCTGGTCGCAGTGCCTGAAAACCGCGAAGCACAGTGTGGACCGTTAGCTACTGTGTGCTGATCCCAGCCAGCCTCAGTCCTCGCTGTGCTGCTGCAGACACCCATCATCGCCTCACACTGTAGCATCCACAGGAACCAGTGGTAGCCAGCACCTAACAAGATCTATGATACCATGTATGCATCATGTATCTGTGGCATAGTAAATATCACTGTTGAATAAACTTTCCATGATTAACTGTATTCAAATCAGTCATAACCAGCAACATGTTTACTGTGCCCACCTGCTCCAAAAATGACTCTGCTGCATTTAAATGACAGCGCTTCGCAAATCATAGCCTGCCTTACAGTTATCATTCGAAACAGCAGAACCAATCACAGCGGCCGTCTCAGAACAGTTCTCACTGGTTCTGTTCTGTGGTTCTGGTCCAGCTGCTGGTCTGAGAGAGGCTGTCTGCCCTCAGCCTGAAGGAGGGACAGATGATGTGTGAGGGAGTCCTCCTGCTCTGACTGTATAATGTGATGGGATGTCAGTCCCATGGAAAACCCATTAACCACTGTGTGTGTGTGTGTGTGTGTGTTCAGGTGTAATATCCTTCCAGGTGACTCAGTAGATGAGAAACATTCAGGACACCACGTCGCTGTCGAGCGCTGTAATGTGTCATTTCAGACATAGCCCACTTTTCCAATCACAGCTTGACAACAGCTATCACTCACCCTTTGAGTGTGTGTGTTTGTGTTTGTGTGTATGTGTGTGTATGTGTGGGGTGAGGGGTTTCAGCACGTCTGCTCTATGAAGACATTGAGTACAATTCAATTCAATTTTATTTAAACAGCACCAAATCAGAAGAACAGTCGCCTCACTAGGTTTAAATCTGGGACTCCCCACCATTTGACCCTTAGAACTGAAGAAGCTTCTCGGATGAGAGGTGAAACGTCTTCAAGCAACTTAAAGAAGTCCAGGCGCTTTTCTTTGCAAGCTCCTTTGACTATATTAGCCATAGAAATTCCTGCAGGGCTCTGACGAGTGTTCGTGTTTTAAACTGAAGCTGTTGATCAGTCAATTACGTCGTCCTCAGCAGCACCGTCACACTGATTGACAGCTGTGTTTCTGATCCACAGCTCAGGTGTGTTTTGACTTAAGGCAGAGTATTAGGTGGCCCTCCTGAAACTCATCTCCACACCTGAGTTACAGTGGTCGTTATGCCTCGGGACGCCACTTGCCCGATCATGACCATAAAAACTGCCAGAGGACAACGTGTGCGGAGCCTGAGGCTGATCCAGGTGAGCTGATATTCAGGAAGAGAGCATTTGAAACAATACCCTCTCTAAAAGATAAGAAAGGTGTTTTACAATTCGAGGCTAAACTTACCAGCAAAATAATGAAAGAGTTCTATCAGGACTTATATTCCCTTGAATGTCAAAATACTGTAGACGCAAGGAGATTGTTTCATGATAATCTTAATCTCTTTATACTATCAGAGGAAAGTCGATTAAATTTGTGCTGTCCCATTGGGGCACAGGAAAAAGCTGCAGGCCCTGATGGGTTTGGGCCAGAGTTTTACAAAAAAATGGCTAAACATATGGTGGGTCCTTCATTAAACATGTATGTAGAATCTCTTGAGAGGAGCACACTTCCACCCACCTTAAACCTTGCCCATATATCCCTGATCTTAAAGAAGGATAAACCTGCAAATCTGTGTACATCTTACAGACCTGTAAGTTTACTCGGTGTAGATTGCAAGATTCTGTCCAAAATTTTATCTAGATGACTGGAGGAGATCCTGCCAGTTCTTATAAAGCCTGACCAAACGGGTTTTGTCAAGAATAGATACTCCCGCTCCAAGGTACGCCGACTCATAACTGGTGTGCAGTTTTCTCAGAACACCAATTATAGGGCTCTTGCAAATTCATTGGATGCCGAGAAAGCATTTGATCGTGTTGAGTGGGAGTATCTATTTTATGTTTTGGACAGATTTCATTTGGGATCTGAATTTGTCAAGTGGGTC
This sequence comes from Rhamphochromis longiceps, assembly GCF_057381845.1. Lineage (NCBI taxonomy): Eukaryota > Metazoa > Chordata > Actinopteri > Cichliformes > Cichlidae > Rhamphochromis > Rhamphochromis longiceps. Next base: position 36,879,831 of record NC_140565.1, read on the forward strand.
AAACTGTTGTATGGGGCCCCAGCTGCAAGGGTATTGGTTAACGGCTCAGATGTTTTACCACTGGGTAGAGGAACGCGTCAGGGATGTCCACTTTCTCCCCTACTGTTTGGACTTGCATTGGAGCCACTGGCAAAGGCTATAAGAACTGACCCTGAGGTCTTGATGCATGCTCAATCATCCAGGTATGTAAATCTCCAAAAGCTGATTCTGTTCATCTGAATGTAGCGTTTTTGTGGGAGAAACGTTTTGTCACTCATCCAAGTGACTTCTTCGGTCTCAGCTGACAGTCATTATGCAAATGTCCTGTTTATAAGATTGGGGAAACCTGCAGTCAGCTGAGACTGAAGTAGTTACTGAAAACGCTACATCCAGATGAACAGAATCAACTTTTGGAAACTGACCCTGAGGTCTGTAGGGTAACCTTGTTGGATACTGAATACAGAATTTCCCTTTACGCAGATGACGTGTTGCTCTTTGTCACTAAGCCAGAAACATCTATTCCTGCACTGACACATATCATGAATCAATCTGGCCTTTTTTCAGGGTATAAAATAAATTATGATAAATCTGAAGCTTTGCCACTGGGTGATGGGGGAGATGGGACACTCCTCCCAATTTTTATTTCAGGTGGTCGACCACAGGTTTTACAAATTTAGGTATTAGGGTGTCCGTAGACACAACAAAGTTGTACAAGTTGATCTTTAAACCAATTGTTGCCTCAATCAAGAATGACCTCAATAGGTGATTTGACCTTCCCCTATCTACAGTGGCTTGCAAAAGTATTCGCCCCCCTTGAATTTTTCCATATTTTGTCACATTACAGCCACAAACATGAATCAGTTTTATTGGAATTCCACGTGAAAGACCAACACAAAGTGGTGCACACGTGAGAAGTGGAATGAAAATCATACATGATTCCAAACATTTTTTACAAATAAATAACTGAAAAGTGGGGTGTGCGTAATTATTCAGCCCCCTGAGTCAATACTTTGTAGAACCACCTTTTGCTACAATTACAGCTGCCAGTCTTTTAGGGTCTGTCTCTACCAGCTTTGCACATCTACAGACTGAAATCTTTGCCCATTCTTCTTTGCAAAACAGCTCCAGCTCAGTCAGATTAGATGGACAGCGTTTGTGAACAGCAGTTTTCAGATCACTTTATCTGAAGATAGCTATACATGCATTTATTTCCTCACGCTTGGACTATTGTAACTCGTTGTTTATGTGTCTAAGCAAAGGTTCTCTGGATTGTCTGCAGGTTGTGCAAATTGCTGCAGCTAGGCTGTTGACAAAATCCTCCAAGTATTCACATGTGACACTATTGCTATCTCAGCTACACTGGCTTCCTGTTGAATTTAGAGTACATTTTAAGATCCTGGTTTTGACATTCAGAGCCTTGCATGGACTGGCACCACCCTACATCTCCGATCTGCTACAGCCCTATGTCCCCAGCAGGTCCCCGAGGTCATCTGATCAGGGCTTACTTGCTATAAAACAGACTAAGACGAGAACTAAGGGTGACAGAGCTTTTGCCACTGTGGCCCAGAGACTCTGGAACTCTCTCCCTCATACATTAAGAACTGTGGACTCGGTAATTGTTTTTTAAAAAAAACAACTCAAAACTCACCTTTTTAAAACTGTTTTTGGTTAATTTTTGCCTGTTTTATATTGTCTGTTTTACCCTTTTATTATTTGTTATCTTATGTGCAGCACTTTGTGATGCTGTCTAGAAAGGTGCTATATAAATAAAATTGTATTTATTTATTTATTATTTATCTTGGATGGGTAGAATAAGTTTAATCAAAATGAATGTTTTACCCATAATATTACAACCTATACAAATGTTGCCTCTCAGGATCATTACCTCCACCATAGCTCCAGGTATTGGCATTAGTATATTTGATGATTGGCATTCTAAAAATATAAGATTTATTTGCAATCTGTTTGAAAGGGGTAGTTTTATGGCCTTTAATCAAATTCAAATTAAATATAATTTACCACAGAAACACTTCTGTGGGTTCCTGAAAGTAAGACATTTTATAAATTCCCTTAAATTTTGAGCCAATCAACCTGCTTTAAATCCTACTGAAAGCTTTCTCTTTAAATTTAATGAGGAAATAATCACAAAAAAGAAATTTATCTCTCTTTGTTATAGGAAATTATTGTATCTGAATTTTGTAACCACTGATAAGGCCAGGGTTCAGTGGGAAACCGACCTTGAAGTTCAGCTTAGTGCAGAAGCATGGTCCAAAACTTTTAGATCTGCCAAGAAAATGTTTTCCTGTAACAGACTCCAGGAAAGCCGTTACAGAATTGTACATAGACTGCAGCGTACGCCAGAGTTTCTAAATAAAATTCATCCTCAGATTTCTCCTCTTTGTGTAAAGTGCAATACGGATGTAGGGACTTACTACCATTGCATATGGCAATGTCCTTTAATTACTAGATTTCGGAAAGATTTTGCTATGGAGCTTCACTCAGTCTTTCACCAGACGATCCCACTGAACCCTGTCCTGTTCACTCTGGGTCCATCTATAGAAGGGCTTCTGTGTCGTCTGTGCAGATGCTTTTGTTATGTAAACTTTTACATTTAGCGAGGCGATGTGTACTGTTTCAATGGATTCAGAGACAGTTCCCCACTGTTACACAATGGTACAGAGAAACATTCAAGGTGTTGCCCATGGAGCGCCTTACTGCCATTATAAAGGGCAATTGTGATGCATTCTGTAGGATATGGCGGCCTTTGCTTGATCACCTACCTCGTGACCTTGCTGTGCTATTACATGAAGGGGGAGCACATTTTGCTACATTATTTTTCCTTTCTGTTGGTAAAAGAAAAGAGTATTGTGGTGAACTGTACTCTCTGTGGAGGTTCTAAAACTCTTTCAACAGCAATTCTAATCTGATGAAACATCTTCAGAAACAGCATGCATCTACCAAGTTAGTTGAAAAAGAACCCGAAGGTAACGTTGTGACTCTAGCTCCGCTGAGTTGGGAGTTCGTCTTGTAATCGGAAGGTTGCGGGTTCGAGCCCCGGCTTGGACAGTCTCGGTCGTTGTGTCCTTGGGCAAGACACTTCACCCGTTGCCTACTGGTGGTGGTCAGAGGGCCAGGGCGCCAGTGTCCGGCAGCCTCACCTCTGTCAGTGCGCCCCAGGGTGGCTGTGGCTACAATGTAGCTGCCATCACCAGTGTGTGAATGTGTGTGTAAATGGGTGGATGACTGGATATGTAAAGCGCTTTGGTGTCCTTAGGGACTAGAAAAGTGCTATACAAATACTGGCCATTTACCATTTACCATCACAGTCCATCACCCAGCCACAGCTACACAGGCTGATTGCCAGGTATGTTGTGGAAGACATGAAACCCATCTCAACAGTTGAGTCCCATGCTTTCAGACAACTGATTAGTCATATACCTGTGCGAGGGAGAGCTGGGAAGGCACCATCCAGAAAGACATTTTGCAGTTATTTATACCAAGAATATGCCAAGACGGAGTCAGAGCTCCAAAGAAAAATACACTCGACATGGTAGAATATATCTCCACAACAGCAGACATTTGGACAGTGCATAATAAAAGTTTTCTTGGTGTGACCACGCATTGGATAAATGCACAAAACATGAAACGTGAGAAAGCAGCGCTGGCATGCAAGGCGATTTATGGGTCGACATATGTATGACAGTATTGCATCTGAGCTGGACAACATTAACTCATCTCATGGCCTATTGTTACAAAAAAGATTTGTATGTGTAAAAAAGATTTGTGTGTGGACTTAGAAAAAAAACCCCTGCAAGTTACAAGTATGGATTTTGACCCTATTTTTCTTCCTTTCATCTGATTGGTCAATGTCATGTCAATCACAAATGTAACAATCCAATCAGAGAACAGATGGGTTTGGCTGTCGAGGGGCGCTTTTTTTGAACTGCAGGTCTTTGAAGGGTGATACAGTTTGAAGCTGGAGGATCGCTATACAAATATCCGATAGCGGCTAGGTCCCCTAACGCACACACAATTTTTTTTTTTTACGCACACACAAATCTTTTTTACGCACACACAAATCTTTTTTACACATACAAATCTTTTTTACACATACAAATCTTTTTTACACATACAAATCTTTTTTACGCACACACAAATCTTTTTTACACATACAAATCTTTTTTACACATACAAATCTTTTTTACACATACAAATCTTTTTTACACATACAAATCTTTTTTACACATACAAATCTTTTTTACAAGTACAAAATATTTATGACCACATTTTGAGCCCATAGAATTGGATCTTGTGTGTGTGTCTGTCTGTGCATGTGTGTTTCCATATGTGTTCATATATGTGATTGTGTGGCTGTTATTTTTTTTCATTTAACAAGTATATTTGAGGGACCCTTATCATGTTCAGCATTTTTTCAGCTGTCCATTTTGCTTTTCCAATTTTTCTATTTAAGTTATTACTATTGTGCTAAATCATAGCATTTCTGCTGCTTTTTAGTATTTCTCCTAAATCATACTATTTCTGATATTTTATAAGATTTGTGCTAAATATAGTATTTCTGCTAAAACATAGTATTTCTGCCAAATATAGTATTTCTGATTAATTATAGTTTTTCTACCAAATCATAGTACAGTATTTCTGCTTTTTATACAATTATTGCTTAATATAGTATTTCTGCTTAATTATAGTATTTCTGCCATTTTAGAGTATTTGTGCTAAAACATAGTATTTCTACTAAATGTAGTATTTCTGGGTAATCATAGTATTTTGATATATTTCTGGCAGGTCCCCAGGGAGTCAATCCTCTGTGAGGACTGTAATATTCAAATTTACATATCAGGGCCTGCACGGCTTCCCAATCATATCTGAGGGCTGAGACATTCAAATTTGCATATTGAGGACTACATGGCTTCCCAACCAGCCAATCATATCTGAGGGCTGGGACATTAAAATTTGCAAATTGGGGCCTTCATGGCTTCTAAGCCAACCATTCATCTGTGTCATATATCTCTAATAATTCATATTTTTATTTTAAATAGTCAACACTTAAGGATTCCCCCATCCCTTCTGAACAAAACGGTGTAAGAATGACAGTTCTAGCCCCTAAGGTTAAGTAATTCTGGCCGTTTGTTTGAGGGAAATCCTCAATATGACAAATAGACTGCAAAAAACCTGTTTCCCTGTGCGTAAAACCCTGCACTTGGTTCACCAGTTTTGGCGGGGGAAAAGTACACAACCTCTCTGATTGGTGGATTCAAATTGAGCCGCTCACAGCTGTTTGACTGACTTAGAAACACGCTGTTAACAGCCCCTGTTCACTTGCTGCTGCTGCTGCTGCTGAGTGTGTGTGTGTGTGTGTGTGTGTGTGTGTGTGTGTGTGTGTGTGTGTGTGTGTGTGTGTGTGTGTGTGTGTGTGTGTGTGTGTGAGAGAGAGAGAGAGAGAGACCCTCTTTAGGGCAGCATCTCATTGATGGATAAAAATATAATATATTGAGAATGGTTGACTGGCATAGACCCTGTGTGTGTCTCTCTCTCTGTACATTTCTGTATCCATATTTGATTTTGTGTTTATCTATTGGTTTTTTTCCAAATTTACTTTTATTTCTTTTTTTTCACAGGTGAACAATTGGTTTTGAGGGAGCTTAACCATGTTCCGTTTTTTTCCAGCTTGTCATTTTACTTTTCTAGTATTTTCACTTAAGTTATTACTATTCTGCTCAATCATAGTATTTGTTCTAAATCATTGTTATTATGCTATATTGTAGTATTTCTGCTGAATCATAGTATTTATACTATATTATATTTTTTCTTTCTAAATATAGCATTTCTGCTATATAATTGTAATTCTGCTATGTTATAATATTTGTGCTAAACCAGAGTATTTGTGCTGAAACATAGTATTAATTCAAAATTACAATATTCATAGTTCATCACAGTGTCTCTGGAAAATCACAGTATTTCTGCTATGTTGTACAATTCTCCAAATCATAGTGTTTCTGTAATGTTTAAGTATTTTTGGTTAAATATATTCTTTCTGTTATCTTATACTATTTCTCCTAAATTCTTGTATTTTTGAGAAGTTGTGTTTCTGGTAAGTTACAATATTTCTGCTAAGTTCTGCTATGCTACTGTATTTCTGCCAAGTATTATGTTTCCTCTAAGATATTGCAGTTCTGCTAAGTTATTACATTTTAGCAAAGTTCCTTTGCTTCTGCAAAGTTTTTATAATTTCTGCAACTTTTCAGCTTTTTCGGATAGTTTTAGCAGACAGCTTCAGCTTTAAAGCATCCACACAGCATTTTCGCAGGAAATGCAAATTTTTCTAGTTAATTTAATGTCGAAACAATGCATTGCAAAACAAGGTTTGCACATGTCCTTGGAAGTGAAGATGCTTTGCTGGCTGCTGTGACACTACCAAAATTTAAGCTTCGTTGGTTACATGACCAAGTGCGGAAGGACCTCGCAAAGGGACGTCTGTTGGTAGAGTGTCGAAAACTTCTCCCTGAGCAAGATCAGCTACAACCAGGTACCCGCACCACCAAGACAACACAGCACCCGGGTTCTAGCTAAGAGGATCTTCTCCTTTGAAGAAAATGAGGACATATATGCCACTGTTGAAGCTGAGGTAGCCGAGTACCTCAAATCAGGAGCAACAGGGTTAGACTCTCTGAAGCATTTCCCGATGATAAAGAAACTCTTTCTTAAACTTAATGCAGCCACTCCTTCAAGTGCCCCAGTTTAAAGGCTTTTCAGGCTGGGAAACCTGATTCTCACTCCAAAGAGGAACAGGTTGTCCGATCATAAGTTTGAGGAGCTTCTCCTCTTGAGGTACAATTGTTGGTTTGATGGAAGTTGAGTAGTGCTGATATGATGATGATGTGTTGCCTTCAGTGGTGCTCTACAAGGTCAAGCATGTTAATATTTCCAAGTGAAACTTAGACCACTGAAGCACTTAAAATGCAATTATATTTTATTTATCGACATGGCCGGTATGGAGGAAATATTATTTTGGTTTGACTGTTTATGAGGCTGAAAATACTTATTATTTATTTGATTTCTCTTCCCTTTCCTGAAAATACTTTTATTACTAAACATGAGGTCTCCAGTTGGCACAGTTCAGCAGTTAAGTTTACAAAGAATGGACAAACCTCACTGTGTTTATGTTAAACCATTTTTGCACTATATGTTTTGCACTTTGATACCTACAGCTCCTAAATGGTCTGAGGCACAGTTTAATGTTGGCACTGCTAAAAACATACTTTCTCCCCATTTAAATGGCAAAAATAAATACATCTTTCAAAAGTTTCAACACACTGTATGTCGTGTTTTGTGATCCACTGCTTCTTCCTAGTGATACTACGTACAATGATTAGATTTATAGCACTGCTGTATCAACCCCAAAATGATGTGTTTGCATTTGCAGAGGGTTGAAACAATAGAAAAAGATTAAACAGACTGATAAAAAAGTGACACATAAACAAACATTGTTAGTTTCTAATATAGTTTCATTTATTTCATCATTAACTTGCACTCACACTGCCATTTTAACCATTTTAGGTTCAGGTCATTAGGTGGCACAGTGCACTTGTGGCAGTATACTGCTAACATGAAAGCAAGCTAGAAGACTGGCATCCTTGCTGGGAATCCCGTTAGGGAAGCAACACATTAATAAGAGAATTCTGGGTGAAACCAAAGTTACTTTCCCTAGTAACTAGTTACTTTGAAAGTAACGAGTAACTTAAAGTAACTGAGTTACTTACTGGTGGTGGTTAGAGGGCCCGGTGGCGCCTGTGTCCGGCAGCCTCGCCTCTGTCAGTGCGCCCCAGGGCAGCTGTGGCTACAATGTAGCTTGCCATCACCAGTGTGTGAATGGGTGTGTAAATGGGTGGCTGACTGAATGTAGTGTAAAGCGCTTTGGGGTCCTATGGACTAGAAAAGCGCTATACAAATGCAGGCCATTTACCATTTTACTTTTGATAGCAGTAACTAGTAATGTAACTAAGTTACAAATTTAAAGTAACTTACCCAACACTGCTCATGTATCTGTTTTTTTCTTCTTCTCTTCTTCTTATTTGTATTTGGCTGTGCTGATTTGTTGCTGTTTGTATTCCAAAATAAAAAATCAATAAATCTTTTTTTTTTAAAAGAAAGAGTAGAATAGAATAGATCTTTGTTGTCACTGTTACCAGAACAATAAAATACAGTTTGACATCTCTCTGTTAGCAGCATGTAGATTTTTACATTAAAATTCCTTTAGGATAAGAGAAGAAAAAAATAAACTTAAACTCTAAGAGGTACCTACACAGGGAATGTATGTAGCAACATAAGTATCTAGACAGTTATGTAGATAGATGGACGATATATAATAACAAGACTGGTTTCTGAGTTTTACAGCTGGGGTGGACGAGGCTAAGCATTAAGTTTTCCAATGAATTAAAAGTCTGTCTGGGTCTTTGGTTGATTAATAGGCTGGTGTGAAAAATTGCTGCCACACCTCCCCCTCGACCTGTGCTTCGAGATTTCTGGTAGTTAGAATGACTCGGGGGTGTTGACTCATTTAAACTAACATAATCATCCTGCTGCAACCAGGGTTCTGTAAGGCAGAGTAAATCGATTTGTTGATCACTATTAACTTGTTGTTCCTAGAGTATTTAAAAGTAGAATGGGAGGGAGAGCCTTCAGTTTTCAGGCCCCTCTTCTGTGGAACCAGCTTCCAGTTTGGATTCAGGAGACAGACACTATCTCTACTTTCAAGATTAGGCTTCAAACTTTCCTTTTTGCTAAAGCATATAGTTAGGGCTGGACCAGGTGACCCTGAATCCTCCCTTAGTTATGCTGCAATAGATGTAGGCTGCCGGGGGATTCCCATGATGCATTGAGTTTTTCCTTTCCAGTCACCTTTCTCACTCACTATGTATTAATAGACCTCTCTGCATTGAATCATATCTGTTATTAACCTCTGTCTCTCTTCCACAGCATGTCTTTTATCCTGTCTTCCTTCTCTCACCCCAACCGGTCGCAGCAGATGGCCGCCCCTCCCTGAGCCTGGTTCTGCCAGATGTTTCTTCCTGTTAAAAGGGAGTTTTCCCTTCCCACTGTCGCCAAAGTGCTTGCTCATAGGGGGTCATATGATTGTTGGGTTTTTCTCTGTATCTATGAAGCGCCTTGAGGCGACTTTTGTTGTGATTTGGTGCTATATAAATAAAATTGAATTGAATTGAAATTGAAGTCATGTACTAACAGAGACTTGGAGGAGAGAGACCTAATATTTAATAATCTTCATGTCTGATCTATGAAACCAGTTCAGCTGCAGTTTACTGAACTGGTTTCTTTTATTTTCTGTTTTCATTTCGTCTCTTCAAGGTCAGACGAACTCGACTATCAGCTCCCTCCTGTTTCATCACACACACACACACACACACACACACACACACACACACACACACACACACACACACACACACACACACACACACACACACACACACACACAGACAGTATCCCCCCTTGGAGGCAGAGAGCTGCTGTTTTCAGTTTAAAGGCTATCAAAACACTGCTTTGAAGACAGAATTTATCTGTGTGTCTCCTTGTGTGTGGCGTGTGTGTAGTTTGTATGTATGTGTTGTTGCATGTGTGTCACAGCGGGCCATGGAGAAGCTGTTTTTATGTGAAAGTGAAGCTGTTTTCTGCTTCAGGGCTTCAGCCAGTCACGCTGCGTGGGAGGTGTTTGTGTGTGCTTCAGTGTGTGGATACAAGGCGAACAGCTGTTAGTATTTGAGGACTGCTGGTAGCACACACACACACACACACACACACACACACACACACACACACACACACACACACACACACACAGTTGGTGTGTGTGTGTTGAAAGTTTCCACTTTCAGGCTGGTAAATATTTAAATGTAATTTTCTGTGAGTTGTGAATCTGTGTTTGTGTGTGTGTGTGTGTGTGTGTGTGTGTGTGTGTGTGTGTGTGTGTGTGTGTGTGTGTGTGTGTGTGTGTGTACCTGTTCAGTCCACACACACTCACACAGACTCACAGACACACAATCATGGCTTTGCCCTCCCTGAGGTTTATCTCCAGATGATGTAAACTCTTCCTTGTTTCTGTGTTGTGTTGATATTCTTGGACTCGAGCAGTGCAGCTTAGCATGACTCACAGTGAGAATAATCCTTCTGTGTGTGACTCTGGGACTCTCAAAAGACCCTCGGCCTCACACACACAAGCTGTGTCCCAATTCATAGACCACAGGCTTCGGAGGACCCGGCCTTCATGGTCTAGGTGGGCCGGATAGGCTGGAAGTAAACGGCTGTGAAATGGGACGGTCTAGACTTCAGATTTGCGTCACCGCTGCCTCGGTGGAGTTTAACCCTTTAAAGCCAGTTGGAGCGGGCACGCTCCGTTTTACATAACTATTTTTAAATCCCTGTAGAACCTGAACCGCGTAAGCTAGCGCAATAATTTGTTTGCATATGAAACCGGAGAAGTTGTACTTACATCTTATGCCATCAGCTTGTCCTCGGTCACGGTTTCCTTCCACATATAGCTTTGCAAAAACTGCATAAAAAGCACTTGCAGCAACAAAAACATAATATTCCAGAAACACCCTTTGCCGATTCGATCAGCTGTTTGTAACACTTCCTACGTCCATCAGCGCGAACTATCGCATGTCCTCCATGACCTGCCCGAAACCGGAAGTGACGTCATTTTGCGGAAATGTAGTTTTTTTTTACCATCAGGGCCTTATGAGCCTATACTGGTGTTTTTCAAAGTTATGTTTGACTTTATGACTTTCTGTGTCGTTTCTGGGATGCTTAGGACTCATATTGCACTGCTGGAAATAGTTTCTTTTGATGCATATGCTGCTTTTTGCAGATTTTCATTATAATATTCATTTTCGTTTTTCCTGCAGTATATAAAAATTGGTGTATTTCAAAAATAAAACTATGAAGACATTTAAAATAAATTTCCTGTGGTGGGAAACTATTTTGTGCAACTTTTTTGTATTTACAGTTTTGAGGGATAAGCCTCTTAAATTTCTCTAACTAGAAATATATGTTAAAAAAAACAAAAAACGATTTTAAATTTTCACTTTATTTCACTTTTTTGCAATTTATGTAATTACTATGCACTTAACGCATACATATTATTAAAAGTTGGGTTATAATGGTTGTATTAATGTATATCAACTTGAAATGCTCCCAAAAATGGCACTACAACATGTAAAAATATAATATAAGCTTTGGCGGACTTGGTTCTACGGTAGGTCTTAAAGGGTTAATAAACTCGGCCGTCTGCTCCTTGCTATCTAAAATATAACAGGATACTGGCGTAAACTCTCGACTATCTCACACTTCTGTTTAATCAGTTTGACGTTTATTCAGCTGTGTGATAACTATAACTTTAATCTCAGCCAAACCGATTTATCAAGGAACAAAGAAAACACTGAAAAAAGCCAAAAATTTAAATTTTTAAGTTATCTGAGTGACTTATATATCACATATTCGTAGCGAAAGGCCGCGGGGGGTTTGAAAACGATGTGCTGGGAGTTCGCTGTTCTTGACGGTTTTAGTGAGCCTCGAGCTGGTGGGTAACAGACGTCTCCGAAAACGTCGGAGCACTTGCAAATATGCAATGTCTTGATAAACCAAGCAGATATTTGAAGTTTACACAGCTACATTCTTGCCTGAAAATATGTTAAACGTTTATTTTGTGACCCAGAAAGAATAATAAGAGTAATTTTAAAACTTAGTAGCGGCCATCATTGTTGGAAATTGGAATTGGCTGGGCCGTGCTATGAATTCTGGGATATGGCCACGAAGGATATATCCGACCCATCCTTCAAATCTGGGGAAAAGGGGGACGCATTTGTCGGCCGGACTCGGACGAGTCTACGAATTGGGACAGCCTTCGTTGCGTCGCTGTGATGTTATCGGCCTTCAAATACGGCCTCAGGAGGATGCAGCCTAAGAATTGGGACATACCTACAGAGCCTCTGCAGCCGTTGTCTGACCGCCTTGCTTCTACAGAACCTGCAGCGCGTTATTATAATAATAATAATGGATTGCATTTATATAGCGCTTTTCTAGGCACCCAAAGCGCTTTACAATTCCACTATTCATTCACTCTCACATTCACACACTGTTGGAGGTAGCTACAGGTGTAGCCACAGCTGCCCTGGGGCAGACTGACAGAAGCGAGGCTGCCATATCGCGCCACCGGCCCCTCTGGCCAACACCAGTAGGCGGTAGGTGAAGTGTCTTGCCCAAGGACACAATGACCAGGACAGAAAGAGCAGGGGGATCGAACCGGCAACCTTCCGGTTACAGATTAGCAGGACCCTGAGGTTCCATGAATGCTTAACACGAGAATAGGAAGTGCTGTTACCTTCAGCTGAGACCTGAGCTGACGGACCTGCAGCTGGGTGGCAGCAGTAGATCCAAGCAGGGTTCGGTCATCAACTGCTGCATTGTTAGCTCGGTGCCCTCTGCTGGACTGACTATGAAACACAATTCTACAGTTTTTGGGCTGATCTGAGATTTTTAAAGATGGGAATAGAGATTGAAAATGTGACGTCACTCAGGGGTAAAACCGCAAAGAATTCTGGGAACTCGTGGCAAGAGGTACTAGCGCACGCAGGCTTTCAATTGAAATCAGTCACACAGCGATAAAAAGAAACACAAAAATGTCAAGAAGCTGTTGTATTATTAACTGCAATAGCCGGTCGCATGACAGCCACGGGAAGCCGACGGGTAAAGAGATCGGTTGTTATCGGATTACGTCGTTGAAGAGAAATTGTTCGAGCCATGTTTCTGAGGTAACAAAGACGCGACTGGATTGCAGCCATTCAAAGATCAAATATAACGTCCCAGAACACTCCAGCTCACAGGTTAGTCTGCTCCAAGCATTTACACGAAGGTCAGTCTGCTGTTGTAGTTAATACGTCATTTTTCTTAACATAATTGGTGATATAGGTTACAAGCAAGTCTGGCGCTGAACAGAAATTGTCGCGCTATGCTCCTTTGTTTATTGTGCATAAATAGTGAATTGTCCTGACACAATATTGCGTTTCGCTTCTGTTATTATGGTACATTGACAAAAACATATACTTTTATTCACAGGATAAAACAGGTTTTTTGTATCACTAATTGCCCAGTACGATTACAGCATACAGTATTATTGTCACTGCTACATTTCTGTGATGCTACCAGAAATTATTTCCACTACTAATTAATTACCATTGAGCTCAAAGGTCCTATTAATAAACGGTTAACGAATGTGTATTTATGAAGACGATTTGTGAGACTGGTAAACTTATGATACGTACGATGGTCTTTACTTTCTACACGGTGCATTTCAAGGTCCTGCACCCATCCGTCGGTAAACTGTACCTGGGCTTGTTGCAGTGACCTGAAGTTACTAAACTTCACGAGTGTATGCACTCACTCCAAGAACCGTATAATTATAAATCTGAGCGTGGTGAAAGTTGGGCAGCACGCTGACGTCTTTTCTCCCTCTGTGTGCTCGTAAGGATCTAACACTTTCACTGGTTTGATTTTTTTCCTCGTATCTTTTCTTTGACTTTTCATTAAGTCTGTCTTTGTACGGACCGGCATTGTTCTCCTTTGTTTTGTACATACCTTTTTGGGGGCAAAGAAAAAGCAAGAATTTATTGGAACCGAAGAATGAACGTTTTGCGGTGCTGCAAATGCTTGCATTTGATGCGGTACTTGGATTGTTTTGCCATGAGTTACCGGCATGCAATGCGCGAAAGTCACGTGGTCTGTCAATCTCTATAACTGCAAATCAAACGATGACAGAGTCGCCTCCATCTTTGTTCAGATGTGTTTCGGGGTCATTTATTTTACTTTGATTCGTGCCGAGTGTGACGCGTCACAGGCCAAACAGTCAGAAAGATCACAACATCATTTCCTGTTCAGTCATGTTTGAGCTCCACAGACATGAGCGCCTCTCTTATTAGAAATTATTAATCCAATAAAGCCATTAAAGCCAGAGATTCCAGTCAGTGTGAGTCTGTGTGTGTGCAGCGTGTGTGTGCTGACCTGTTAGCTGCTTGTCGCCTGCTGCCGGGGCGATGCGAATGTAGGGCGTGGTGAGCTGGGTGACGATTATAGCGGCTATTCATCCAGGAAGGCATGCAGACAGACAGAGAGAGAGAGAGAGATGGCAGGTCTGTACTGCAGCAGAAACATTAGTAACACACAGCGCCCTGCTCTCCTGTCACAGCACAGCGCTAACACAATGCTAACACAGCGCTAACACAGCGCTAACACAGCGCTAACACAATGCTAACACAGCACACAGCACACAGCACTCAGCGTTTGTGACTCGAGTCGTCTCCTTATTTTGACCCAGTGCTTCCACCTGCTGTCTCATTATTATCATTATCATTGTTATCAATAAAGCAGGAAACGCTGCACTCATCTGGGTTTAAATAAAGTCACTTGAATGCTCTGATCGTGTGAAGAACTCTTGGTGGCAGCTTTAAACTGCTGATCGGCGTCGCTCCGCTTGCAGCTGAGCTCGAGCCGAGCAGCTCCACGTCCTGCCTGAAGCCGCGAGGACAGCGGCTCTGTCCATCACATTCACATAACTTTCACTGCTTTGGTTGGTGTCCCATCTGTGAGTGCTTCCCTTAAATTCTTTGAAGTTGCGGAAGCTCACGCTGCTCTGATGGAGGCCTTTAGCTCACCGGGATCTTTGGATCAGAGGTTTCTCTGAGATTTGGGTGAAACAGTAACAACCTGGTCAGGTGGTGAGCAAAAAAAAGCTCTCAGCAGACAGAAGCATGAAGTGCTGTAACACCTGGCTCTGACCTGAACCTGAGTCTCTGCCCTCCTCCTCCAGACTCCTGCACCGAGTTCAAAGCAGTTCTCCTGCTGATCAGCCCAGTGAGAGGTTCATTGTCTCTGGTACCAGGGCTGGAGCTCCTTCCTCTTCACCTGGCAATTGCTGATGCTTGTTGAAAGTTCTCAAGTGGACTTTTCTTCACAGTCCTCTGCTGTCTGTGCACCTTTTCCTCCACTGTTCCCTCCCGGTGAACTTTCCACTCCCACCCCTGTGAGAACAGTTGACCTTTTTAGCGGTGACCTTCTGTGCATTCACCCTCCTGCAGGATGCTGATCATCATCATCTGGACAGCTGTGAGGTCAGCAGTCTTCCTCGTGGACTTCTGTAAGCCACAGCCATCCAAAACACTTCACCTGACTATGGGAATATAAAATCCTACATGAAAAAGCTAGTGTTTGTTTTAAGAGGCTTTAATAAAAGGTTAATGTTGAACTGTAACTGTTGATCGGGGTTACTAAGAGACAACATTTGGTTGCTATGGAAACACTCTGACCTTCCCAGAATGACATCACCTCTTTCCTTCCTGTACAGGTAACCAATCATAAACTGGGTGTACCTGAAGACACGACCTTTCTCCTGCTGAGGTCTGACTGATTCGCTGCCTATTGATTATAGATCAGTATTGATTTACTGCAGCAAACCCCTGTTAGTCTTCTTCTTCAGTCCAAACTGATTTAAACTGAACTGTGAGCCAAACAGAGGAGAGCAGAGCGCTGTTCACCTAAACATACCTGGAAGAGAAGCTCGTTAATCAGCCAATCAGTGATCAGATGTTATTAATCAATCAATCAAGCAGCAGAAGCAGAGAAAGAACAGGAATCTCCTAACCATGTGTTCATCGCACTCACAGAGGTCAGTTAGAAAAAATGTGTTTATTAAAAAAGGATCAATCAGTGTATATACATATACTCACGGTGTTACCATGGCGATCAGTCAGTGCATACAGATCATGAATGTTGAGTCTGACTTAGTGAAGGGTCTCTGCTGGGCCATGAATGGTTTTATACTGGACACTAATCAGGTCCAAAAAATGATGCTGGTTTATATTTGACTGAGAACAGCTCCTGCATGCAGGCCAAAGAACTGCTTATATGACTCATCGACAATAAAGTCAGTGATTATGAAGGACAGAACAAAGAGTGTAAACGGGATTCATGTGCACAATAACCAATCATAAAAGACAAAAACAAAAAAAAACTGTAACCTCCAGCACCGCCGCTCAGGCTCCTGGTGGACACACCCACGATATCAGGTTCAAAATCCTACGTCGTCTCGTTCTCCAGAAAACTTACTCTGACTCCGATTTAGCTCAGAGTCAAACTCGTCACAGAGTTTCAGCAGATGCACCTGCGGCACCGACGTGAAGCTCCTGCATCACCTCGTTCTCAATTACTGGATTCACAATCTGAGGTGTCCACAAACATAATCCTGTCCCTGTTTGATATCAGAGACAGCAAGCATGAAGTCCAAAGATCAACCGCTAACCCGAGGTGCGGTACAGGTGTGATAAAACAGGAGTTTTAACCTGTGTTTTTCTTCGTGCTGTTATTATTGACACATTGATATTTTCTCTCATGTATGTATTTTTATGAGCATTTTTGGTTATTGCTGATGAAACATAAAGTTATTATTGGAATAAAAATCATCATTAACGTGAGGCTGAATGTCAGCTCAAATGTGCGTTTCTCTCCACACGCTTCATAATTGAGGGTGCAGCATTTCTCCTTTGTTCTTTTGAAATAAGGTGGAGTTGATCGTGTGCAGAGATGGAAGGAAGTGAGTCTTTTTTCTGTCTGGCTGCATTTAAACGTCACGCCTGCTTCACACGCTCACAGAGGCGGTATCATGTTTCATTTTACACCTTTACTTTCTGCTGTCTCGGTGTGTTTTAACATTCAGCAGCCGTTCACATCACAGCAGCTCTGTTAGTGCTGCAAGGCATCATGGGTACTCTAAAAGGCAATATGGTGGGTGGGGGGGGGGTCCTACCCCCTGGGGTTGGCCACTAAAGTATGACTGACAGGTACGTAGGGACCGACAGAGCCAATCAGCATATGGTGTTGTTAGCCAGCAGAAACACGAGCTCCAATAAGAGCTGATTAAAGCCAGAACAGTCGATTACTGTGTGTGTGTGTGTGTGTGTGTGTGTGTGTGTGTGTGTGTGTGTGTGTGTGTGTGTGTGTCTGGTTGATCCTGGATGTCCATCAGGGGAGATAACAGTGTTTTTGTTTAGCTGTGCTGTGCTCTCTGGACACCCATACAGGCCCCGTCATTAGCCTGGGTTTAGCCTGATATTAGCGTAGCACAGAGCTCTCTCTCTGTGCGTGTGTGTGTGTGTGTGTGTGTGCGTGTGTGTGTGTGTGTCGAGGACATGAGTCCATGGTCCTCCTCTGATTGGAGGATAGGTGTCAGGGACAAGCAGCCATCTGTGAGCCATTATACCTCTAGAACCATTAGCCTACAACTCCAACAACTACACACTTTTCAAAATAAAATGATACAAACTACCTTTCAAAATAAATATTAAGGAAGACTTTTACGAATCTTATAGAAATGGGACCTTGTGTTCACTAAAATGTATTCTATAACCTTTCAAATTAAACTGTACTGCCACCAACATCATTTTGTAGAATTTCACATTTAACAACATAAACTTTCAAAATAAAAATTACATTTGTACCTTTAATCAAATGTCTATAACCATTTTCAAAATAAGACCTTGCACATTTACCTTTCACATGCAGCTAATGAAAAGGTACATACAGAATTTTTCTGATTATAATTTTTCAAAATAAAATGAAAAGGGTCCAACTGGTACTGAATAAATTTCAAAGTAAAATGCAGGCTCTTACCTTTAGTGGCCACTCGCACACAGTCGATCTTTGTCTCCTGTTGGAGAGAAGAGCAAATTAGTTTCCTGTCAACACAAATGCCGACATATTAGCTGTCACATCTGGCAACTACCCACACACACACACACACACACACACACACACTCATCGTAAACAGAGCGGACAGAAGGCAAATTGCTGTGGATCAGTGCCTGTGCTGGCATTTACCAGCCAACACACACTCACATATAACACAGACACACACACACACACACATTGCGTGAGGCAGGTTTTGGTGAAAGGCGAGCAAGAACATCTTGTGTCTTTCTGGTTTTAACAAACAGCCGGCAAATTAACCACAAGAGCTCATGAATATTCATCCTCACACACACACACACACACACACACACACACACACACACACACACACACAGAGCAAAGCGAGGCGACAGTAAAAAGCACTACAGCTGCTGCATTATTCAACACACAGACACGCACATACAAATTAAACCTCCCAGCATCAATAATTAACACCCAACATAAAACAATATGTGTGTGTAACTGTTAAAATTTGTCTTTTCATTACACACATATATGGCATACACACGCACACACACTGTAGCCTATTAGTGTCACTGGTCAGGCTGCTGAAACTTTCTGCACCCCTATTAAACAGCTGTGTGTGTGTGTGTGTGTGTGTGTGTGTGTGTGTGTGTGTGTGTGTGTGTGTGTGTGTGTGTGGTCTCGGTCTCACTCATCTGGTTTTATGACAGGAAGAACAGAGAAAGTGTTCAAATTGACAGAACAGAGCAGAATCATGTGGAACCTTTGTTAAAAGGGGAAGCGTTGCTCTGTCGCACGCCGCCGTTGGGCTCGGCTGCACGCTGTGATTGGATATCTTGACACCTGCCACTTTTTAAAATAAAAGCCAGAGTGTTTGCTCTCTGATAAACACTCTGTGCACAACTGGTTTAACCCCGGAATGCTTAGGTAAACACCTGAGCTAACACAAGTAAAATATTAGTCTGGATTTAAAGTGAATTCTCTTCCTCAAGACAACATTATTGTCATCTTCATCATCATCATCTGGTATTCAGAATAATCCACCACAAACTCATACAGAAACCAAAGATGAAGGTTCAAAGCTGCCTGGCAGTCTGTTTTTACCGCACAGTCTCAGAGAAGCTTTGTTTCAGGCACAAAAACAACAGGTACTAAAAATGACTCGGTCAGGTTCAGGAGCTTTTGGGTCACTGAAAACACATGTTTAAAAAAGTCCTATCAGGGTGGAGATTATCACACAGTGTGCCACTTTATTGTTTACATGAAATGAATTTCTACAATGGCAGATAAAGACAAAATAATGTTGCTGTTAATCTGACTATCTGCAGTTTGCTTACATGCTTACATCTTGATGCAGGCTCAATCATCCAGGTAAGTAAATCTCCAAAAGTTGATTCTGTTCATCTGGACGTAGAGTTTTGTGGGAGAAAAGTTTCGTCATCATCCAGGTGATGTCTTCAGTCTCAGCTGACTGCAGGTTTCAATCTTATAAACAGTACATTTGCATAATGACTGAAACCAGCCCACTGAAGGAACAATGGGCTGGGAGGTCAGTTCCTTAATCATAATTATGCAAATTCTCATGACCATTGATCAACAACCACTGACCAAAACCCACTGATCAATGGCCATGAGTCCCATTCACAGAGAGTTGGGGAATGGCTGCAATTACAGCATTGTAAGATGGTGACAGATGTACCCTTAGGCCACTCCTCCATTCAGAGATGGTCTTTTTCACGTAAATGGCCTCCTTGACTCCGCCCTCAAACCACATCAAATTCACCAGGGAGGATATGAAAAGTGGCAGGTTAGCCTTCTTAGACTGTGAGCTTTCCATCAGCAATGGGGGACATCTAAAAGCTGACGTGTACCGTAAACCTGCACATACAGTTCTTGTTCAGTATCTAAGGTTTGACTCTCATCATCCACTGGAGCACAAACTGGGTGTTATCAAGAAGCTACAACACAGAGCGATCACCATCCCCACTGACACAGCAGCCAGGGAGGCAGAAGAACATCAAGAAGGCCCTGAGTAAATGTGGTTACCCCAGCTGGACTTTTGTCAAAGCTGGAAAGGCTCCTAAAGAACGCTCCAGCAGATCCAGGAGGCCATTTACGTGAAAAGGGAAAGACCATCTCTGAATGGAGGAGTGGCCTAAGGGTACATCTGTCACCATCTTACAATGCTGTGATTGCAGCCATTCCCCAACTCTCTGTGAATGGGACTCATGGACATTGATCAGTGGTTGTTGATCAATGATGATGAGAATTTGCATAATTAAGATTAAGGAACTGACCTCCCAGCCCATTGTTCCCTCAGTGGGCTGGTTTCAGTCATTATGCAAATGTGCTGTTTATAAGATTGAAACCTGCAGTCAGCTGAGACTGAAGACGTCACCTGGATGATGATGAAACGCTTCTCCCACAAAACGCTACGTCAGGATGAACAGAATCAAGTTTTTGGAGATACGTGCTTACATATACACACGCATATACAAAGACAGAGGAGTCAGAGTGAGCTTCGGACGTGGCTTCTACATCCAACACAGACCCTCTTACAACCGACCTTGGTTTTGAATACATTTCCTTTTTAAAAAAAATGTAATTTATGTGTGCTGCATGCCCTTTGTTCATTCCTAAGATGTGAGTCTACACCAACTAAAATACTGTCTTTAGTTAATGTGTGAAAGCCTCAGGGAATTCATACTATGGAGTTCCTGTCTCTCTCAAACTTTCTTCTTCTGCCTTATTGTTACCTTATAACAAAAACACGACTTAGTTAGCATCAATCAATAAAAACAACTTAGTCAGGTTCAGTCTTCAGTCTCATAGTGATCCATTGATATCTGCGTGAATATCCATGGTAGACTGCAGACAGGAGCCGATGACAGCTGATCCAGCTGATTTAAATGATTTGAATTCCACTGTGTTGGTTGTGTTACCTGTAAACAGGTGAACTCACCCCATTGGCAGTGCTGACAGCCTGATAGTAAATCCCATAACTCTTATGAGGCAGGAGGGGAGCATTCCAGTAACCACTGTAGGTCCTGTTGTCACCTGTACAAACACAAAGGTAAACAGACTCACTGATGAACTCACAGACTGACTCAGTGAATGATTGACTGGATCACTGACTGACTCGTTTATTAACTCACTAATTAAGAGACTCACAGACTGATTCGCCAACTGACTGAGTCAATAACTGACAGACCCATTGACTGACTAACTAATTGACTGATTGACTGAGTGAATGACTGAATGTGTCACTGACCGACACAGAAGGGCATGGGCGCCCTCAGCTCGCTCATTGGAAGCTCAGCGCTGAAGTAATACTGGGAGTCCAGCAGCGTGGCGTTCTGGAAGTGAATGGGCACTGGATAACAGCGCAGAATCTCTGCAGTGCCTCTGGTCTGCCTGCGGGGGCGCTCCTCTTCCACCACCACCTGGTATTTACTACAGACAGACAGGTTGAACCGTAAACAGATCTTGTAAAACAGAGTCACATGTTTACTGTGATGCTGGCACTGAAGCGAGGCATTATCAGTTTGGATTATGGGAAAAGCAGGATCAGCTGTTTGTGGATCCTGCAGCTTTGACCATGGCTCCAGCTGAGAAGTCCGGTCAAAGGAACCTTTGGGAGAATCAGTAATGCATGTGTTCGTAAAAAGGAAAATGGGATGAAGATCAACTCTTGTTGTTGCAGAATTGCTGCTGTGAGCTTTGCTGTTCGTGATTGTTGCTGATAATTGGCTGGATTTCAGTTCACATACAAGCCGACACATTAAACTGCTCGGCTCTTCTTCTGCCCATCTGTTGATTCATTATTCAGCTCCACATAAAGGTCACCTATGCCTCTCCTCCATCACACTCTCCTTCACTTTTATTAACTCTCCGTCTGTGTGTGGAGGCTGTAACTTTAGTTTGACATTAAACTGATCGTTCATTTCCTCCTGTCAGAGCTGCTATTAAATCCTATACGCAGGTAAAAGACATAAAGGAAGACAAGAAAGGGAAATAACATGAGATATAATATTTTAAAAAATATATAATTCTAGGTAGCTGTCACCTACTTATCCCTGAATAAAAAAAAATCCTGTTCACCATCGACCACCAAAGAATTTTAAAGGACATACAAATATCAGATACTTCATTCTGTATGTGACAGTCAGGAGGAGGAGCTGCCTGATTGCTCCTGTGCTGATTTAAAGCCTCATGAACATCTCATTAAAACCTCAGTCTGACCATTATAAGGGCATCGACAGAAAAAGACAGATCAAGCTCTACCGACATTTAAGGAAACTTTAGCAACTTCGGGAAACCTGTCAGATCCATTAAAACTCTCCACGAGAGAAATGATCAACTTTATTGTCAAAGGAGCTTGCAAAGAAAAGCATCTGGACTTCTTTAAGTTACTTGAAGACGTTTCACCTCTCATCCGAGAAGCTTCTTCAGTTCTAAGGTCAAATGGTGGACACTACAGATTACTACACTACAGATTACCACACAAAGATCAGAGTTGGCCATCACACATCCTCAGCCCTGAGTCTCAGCACTGGCTCACCCCAGGGCTGTGTGCTCAGTCCACTGCTCTACTCTCTCTACACACACGACTGCACTCCTCGCCACCACAGCAACATCTTTGTGAAATTTGCAGATGACACCACAGTGGTGAGGCTCATTTCCAAGGGAGACGAGTCTACGTACAGAGACGAGGTGGAGCAGCTGACGTCATGGTGTAAGGCCAATAACCTCCTCCTCAACACTTCAAAAACCAAAGAACTCATAATAGACTTCAGAAGGAAAAAGGCAGAGATCCAACCACTATTCATAAATGGGGACTGTGTAGAAAGGGTGGCAAGCTTCCGCTTCCTGGGAGTCAATATAGAGGAGAACCTTTCCTGGAGTGTGAACACCTCCGAGCTGCTGAAAAAGGCCCAACAGAGACTGTACTTCCTGAGAATTCTCAGGAGGAATAACATCACACAGAGACTGCTGGTGTCCTTCTACAGAGCCACCATTGAGAGTGTTCTAACTTACTGCATATGCATCTGGTACACTAGCTGCACAGGGGCTCAGAGGAAAGCACTCCAAGGGATCATTAACACCGCCCAAAAGATCACTGGCTGCCCTCTCCCCACACTGGAAGTTCTACACAACGCCCACTGTTTTAAAAAGGCCCAAAACATCATAAAAGACACCTCACATCCTGGCCACTCCCTGTTCGAACTGTTGCCCTCAGGCAGACGGTACAGGGCAATCAGAGCAAGGACTAATAGACTCAAACACAGCTGTTATCCAACTGCAATAACACATCTGAATACTAAAAAAAATGTCCATCACGCCACTCTTGTGTTAATCTATGCACGGCCTGAAGCATGTGTGTGGGAATGTATGTGAATGTTTTACTGTTATATCTTATTAGTATTTTAAGTATTCTATCTATTTTATTTATTGAATTTTATTGTTTTATTTATATTTTGATATTGCTAGGGATGATGCAATGATCGGGGACCATTCTTCATTTCGTTGTTCTCGTGACAATGACAATAAAGTTTCTGATTCTGATTCTGATACTCTCCTCAGTGACAACAATACCTACGAAGCCCTAAAGCGAGACCCCACAAGCAGCTACAAAAATAAAGTTATCGCTTTTCTTCAAGACTTTGAAAAGGACAAAATTATTGACCGCCTTAGATATCACTGCCTTTACCCAGGGGATGCCATACCCTGCATTTACGGACTTCCTAAAATCCACAAGGAAGCTGTCCCACTCAGACCCATAGTCAGTAGCATAAACTCAGCCACTTATAACATTGCTAAACACCTTGCTACCATCCTTGCTCCTCTCGTGGGAAAACCCCACACCACATCAAGAACTCCACCGACTTCACCGACAAGGTCCAGAAACTTACCCTGGATCCAGATGAAACCATGGTGTCCTTTGATGTAGTCTCTCTCTTCACTTGCATACGCACCACGGAGGCCGTGGAGACTGTCAGAAAACGACTACAAGAAGACAGCTCATTGGAAGACAGGACCAACTTCAACCCCGATCAGATCTGCACACTGTTAGACCTCTGCCTCACCACTACATATTTCAAGTACAACGAAGGCTTTTACAGACAAAAACATGGCTGTGCCATGGGCTCCCCCGTGTCACCCATTGTAGCCAACCTTTACATGGAGGAAGTGGAAAGGAAGGCTCTTGGCTCTTTCAAAGGAAGAGTACCCAGCCACTGGTACAGATATGTGGACGACACCTGGGTCAAAATCAAGACACAAGAAGTGGAATCCTTCACTGCGCACATCAACGCTGTGGATAAAAACATCAAGTTCACCAGGGAAGACACAAAGGACGACTGTTTGCCTTTCCTGGACTGCGCTGTGCACATTGAAGAGAACGGCAAACTCAACATCGAAGTTTACCGGAAGCCCACACACACGGACCAGTACCTCCTCTTTGACTCCCATCACCCTCTGGAACACAAACTTGGAGTAATTAGGACCCTACACCACCGGGCAGAACATGTTCCCTCTAAGCCTGAAGGGAAAAAGAAGGAACACACACATGTAAAGGAAGCACTCAAAACGTGCGGCTATCCTAAATGGGCGTTCTTAAAGTCAGCAAAGAGGCACAGAAAAGAAGATCAGACACCAGCGAGGGAGGATAAGAAGGACAGACGCAACAACATTGTCATCCCCTATGTAGCCGGTGTATCAGAGAAACTCAGGAGAGTTTTCTCCAAGCACGACATCCCAGTGTATTTCAGACCCAGCAACACGCTCAGACACAAACTGGTTCACCCGAAAGACAAAACGCCAAAACACAAACTTAACAATGTGGTGTATGCTGTACAGTGCAGCGAGGAATGCTCAGACCTCTACATCGGAGAGACCAAACAACCACTTCACAAGCGCATGGCACAACACAGAAGAGCCACCTCCACAGGACAAGACTCAGCTGTCCATCTGCATCTTAAGGTCAAAGGTCACTCTTTCGAGGATGCCAATGTTCACATTTTGGACAGAGAGGACAGATGGTTTGAAAGAGGAGTGAAAGAAGCATCTATGTCCACTGTGAGCGACCATCTTTGAACAGAGGCGGGGTTTACGACACCAACTCTCTGCCATCTATAATCCAGTTTTGAGATCCCTTCCCAGACGCCTTAACGCCCACTCACATCCTGGGCCATCTGACCTCAGGAATTCGCATGATAAGGTGGAGCCAGGTTTCACAATGAGCTCACCCGAAACTCTGGCTGATTGGGACCCACACCCAGTTTCACACCTTGGCTCAGGCGATTAGAGGATCATCAGGGGGTCCTTTTGTCCCTCTGTGGGGGGAAACTCCCACTAGGTTTATATCTGGGACTCTCCACCATTTGACCTTAGAACTGAAGAAGCTTCTCGGATGAGAGGTGAAACGTCTTCAAGTAACTTAAAGAAGTCCAGACGCTTTTCTTTGCAAGCTCCTTTGACTACGATGACCTGGATGACTGAGAACCTTCACAGTCGATCAACTTCATTAAAACACCACAAAAACTGACTTTCAGAAAACTCGACATAAACTGTTTTAGTTCTAACTGAACACAGAACACTTAGTTTCTATCAGTGTTTGTACTCTGGAAACAACAGTTGTGTTCTTCACAGGAGTCTCACACACACACACACACACACACACACACACACACACACACACACACACACACACACACACACACACACACACACACACACACACACACACACACACACAGGTCTGTGAAAACACTTCAAGAACTATACCACCTCTATTAAGTTACATTATACATGCTTCCCTTAGGCAGTATCATCAGATGACACCCAGCTCTATCTGTCCATGAATCCAGGTCTTTATGTCTTAAAGACATAAAGCCTTTCTGCTTCTTAATTCAGATCAAACTGAGGTTATTGTACTCGGCCCTGAAAATCTTAGAAATATGGTATCTAACGTCTTGATGCAGGCTCAATCACCCAGATAAGTAAATCTCCAAAAGTTGATTCTGTTCATCTGGACGTAGCGTTTTCAGGGAGAGAAACGTTTCGTCATCATCCAAGTGGCTTCTTCAGTCTCAGCTGACTGCAGGTTTCAATCTTATAAACAGTACATGTGCATAATGACTGAAACCAGCCCACTGAAGGAACAATGAAAATACATAAACAGGGTGCAACTTTAACACCGATTGTCTGTATGAACAACTTGGTCACCTATAACATCTCCAAGTTTCTGGCTTTGATCCTCAACCCGCTGGTGGGCAGCTCTGAACACCACATCCAGAACACCCTGGATTTTGTTGAGAAGGTGAGAGATGTCATCATGGAGGCAGATGAAACCATGGTCTTGTACGACGTTACATCTCTCTTCATTTGCATCCCAGTCACAGAAGTGTTGGAGGTAGTTCATAAGAGATTACAGGATGACCCCAACCTCAGCAGCAGGACCACTCTCAGCATCGACCAAGTTTGTTTGAACTGTGTCTTCATTCCACCTACTTCACATACAAGAGTCAGTTCTTCAGGCAGAAACGTGTGTGCCATGGGCTCCCAGTTTCACCCATTGTGGCCAATTTGTACATGAAAGAAGTGGAAAAGAGGGCTTTGCTATCCTACCCTGGAACACCACCAAGCCATTGGTTCAGATATGTGGATGACACCTGGGTGAAAATCAAATCTCAGGACGTGTCACAATTCATGGGTCACATTAACTCAGTGGACCGACACATCAAATTCACCAGGGAGGATATGAAAAGTGGCAGGTTAGCCTTCTTAGACTGTGAGATTTCCATCAGTAATGGGGGACATCTAAAAGCTGACGTGTACCGTAAACCTACACATACGGATCAGTATCTAAGGTTTGACTCTCATCATCCACTGGAGCACAAACTGGGTGTTATCAAGAAGCTACAACACAGAGCGATCACCATCCCCACAGACACAGCAGCCAGGGAGGCAGAAGAACATCAAGAAGGCCCTGAGTAAATGTGGTTACCCCAGCTGGACTTTTGTCAAAGCTGGAAAGGCTCCTAAAGAAAGCTATTCCCCAACTCTCTGTGAATGGTCCTCATGGACATTGATCAGTGGTTGTTGATCAATGGTCATGAGAATTTGCATAATTATGATTAAGGAACCGACCTCCCAGCCCATTGTTCCCTCAGTGGGCTGGTTTCAGTCATTATTTACACAAAACGCTACGTCCAGATGAACAGAATCAACTTTTGGAAATATGGTATCTAAGCAGACTCTTACTCTGGATGGCATTACCTTGGCTTCCAGTAACACTGTGAGGAACCTTGGAGTCATTTTTGACCAGGACATGTCCTTCAACGCACATATTACTTTGTCTGGCTATCGGACAAAGTACCGGACTCTGCAATACAACTGCCGGGGTTCTCTGTGCATCGCGCGGACAGGTCACAGGAGCTTACTGGGAAAAGCAGAGGCGGTGGTGTGTGTTTCATGATCAACAACAGCTGGTGTGATTATGCAAACGTGCACCCGGTCAAATCCTTCTGCTCACCGGACCTGGAGTACCTGATGATTAAGTGCCGGCCATTCTGGCTACCGAGGGAATTTACAGCAGTGATTATTACGGCTGTTTACATTCCCCCACAAGCCGACACTGACCGTGCACTCAGGGAACTGTACAGCGCGATCAGCAGCGAGGAAACCGCACACCCAGAGGCAGCGTTTATCACAGCCGGAGACTTTAATAAGGGAAACCTGAAGAAAGTCTCACCAAAACTCCATCAACACATCCTTTTCAACACACGTGGAAACCGGCAACTCGACCACTGTTACACCTCTTTCCGGGATGCGTACAAAGCCCTCCCCCGCGCCCCATTCGGCCAATCAGATCACTGCTCCATCCTGCTCCTGCCCGCCTACAGGCAGAAGCTGAAACAGGAAGCTCCAACCCGGAGGGCGGTGCACTGTTGGACGGACCAATCGGAGTCTGCGCTGCGGGACTGTTTTGATCACGCGGACTGGGAAATGTTTCACGTGGCCGCCAGAGACATTGATGAGTACACAGACTCAGTCTGTGGATTTATCAGGAAATGCGTGGAAGATGTCGTCCCATCCAGAACAGTTAAATCCTTCCCAAATCAAAAACCCTGGATTAACGGAGATGTTCGCGCGGCACTGGCGGCACGGAGCACCGCCTTTGCCTCCGCGAACACATCGGACTACAAACACGCACATTACCAACTCCGGAAGACGATCAAAGCAGCCAAACGTGAGTACAGGGACAGGGTGGAGCAACAGTTTGACAACCCTCGGAGTATGTGGCAGGGACTAAACACGATCACAGACTTTAGAGGGAAAACCAGCACACCGCAGACCACGGCCTCTCTGTGTGAGGATCTAAACGTATTCTACGCTAGATTCGACACAGCGAACACCATGAGACCGGACAGTGTGCGCACCGCGGATGACGTCAGTGCGCACACTGTGTCTGAGGAGGATGTGCGGAAGTGCTTCAGGAAGGTGAACGCACGCAAAGCTACTGGTCCGGACGGGATTCCCGGCCGCGTCCTCAGGTCATGCGCGGCTCAGCTGGCTGGAGTGTTCACACACATCTTCAACCTTTCCCTCTCTCTGTCTGTAGTCCCAGCCTGCTTCAAAATGGCCACCATCGTCCCTGTACCCAAATCCTCCACCATCTCCTCATTGAACGACTGGCGACCTGTAGCCCTGACCCCCATCGTAAGCAAATGCTTCGAGAAGCTGGTCAGGGACTTCATCTGCTCTGCACTACCCGACTCACTGGACCCTCTACAGTTTGCATACCGCCACAACAGGTCCACTGATGATGCCATAGCCCTGACACTACACACTGCCCTGTCACACCTGGAGAAGAGAGACACGTATGTGAGGATGCTGTTTGTAGATTACAGCTCAGCATTCAATACCATCGTTCCCTCAAAGCTGGACAGGAAACTGCAGGATCTAGGACTGAGCAGCTCCCTCTGCAGCTGGATCCTTAGCTTCCTGTCTGACAGACGCCAGGTGGTCAGACTGGGCAGCATCACCTCATCCCCCATCACACTGAACACTGGTGCTCCACAGGGGTGTGTACTGAGCCCTCTCCTGTACTCACTCTACACCTACGACTGCACAGCCACTAACAGCTCCAACATCATTGTGAAGTTTGCGGACGACACTACAGTGGTGGGTCTTATCACCAACGGTGATGAGACGGCTTACAGGGAGGAGGTCAGCGCCCTGACCCACTGGTGTCAAGACAACCATCTCACCCTCAACGTCGCAAAGACAAAGGAGTTGATAGTGGACTTCCGGAGGTGCAGAGAAGTACACACCCCCATCACCATCAACGGCGCTGCTGTGGAGAGAGTGAGCAGCTTCCGGTTCCTTGGCGTACACCTGGCTGAGGATCTTACGTGGTCAGTACACACAAACAAAACAGTGAAGAAGGCGCAGCAGCGCCTCTTCTTTCTCAGGAGACTGAAAAGATTCGGC
The DNA here is from genome assembly GCF_057381845.1 of Rhamphochromis longiceps. Classification (NCBI taxonomy): domain Eukaryota; kingdom Metazoa; phylum Chordata; class Actinopteri; order Cichliformes; family Cichlidae; genus Rhamphochromis; species Rhamphochromis longiceps. Next base: position 36,909,096 of record NC_140565.1, read on the forward strand.
ATGAGCCCCCGCATCCTCAGGACCTTCTATCACTGTGCCATTGAGAGCATCCTCACTGGATGCATCACCACCTGGTATGGCAACAGCACCGCCTACAACTGCAAAGCTCTCCAGCGAGTAGTGCGGTGCTCTGAACGGATAATTGGAGGTGAGCTTCCCTCCCTCCAAGACATCTACAGGAAGCGCTGCCTGAGGAAAGCGGGGAGGATCATCAAGGACTCCAGTCACCCCAGCCATAAACTGTTCAGACTGCTTCCATCAGGAAGGAGGTTCTGCAGCATCCGGTCCCGTACCAGCAGACTGAGAGACAGCTTCTTCCATCAGGCCATCAGACTGCTGAACACGTCATAGACACCTCAGCTTCACTACTGGAACTTCAACATTATGCACTCCACACTGTATATAAATGCCACTTGTTTTGCACATATTCAACTCTGTATATTTTATATATTTTATTATTATTATTATTATTTTATTTTATTTTTTTACTATTTAATTTGTAAAAATGTGTATACACACACACACACACACACACACACACACACACACACACACACACACACACACACGTAGGAAAATATTTAGTATACACATCCAGAAATGCATACACTATTATATATTGTACATATATTTATTAGTTTCAGGTTGGCCATTCTTGTATTTTGCTCGTTTGTGTTGTTGTGTTTGCACATCTCTGTTGCTTGTGGGGCTCGCACACAAGAATTTCACTCGCATGTGCTGTGCCAGTGTGCCTGCACATGTGATGTGACAATAAAAGTGATTTGATTTGATTTGATATTAAACAAATATGTAAGACTGCTTTCTTCCATTTGTGCAACATCTCTAAAATTAGAAATATCCTGTCTCAGAGTGACGCTGAAAAACTAGTTCATGCATTTATTATTTCCAGGCTGGACGACTGTAATTCATTATTATCAGGATGTCCAAAAAACTCCCTGAAAAGCCTTCAGCTAATCCAAAATGCTGCAGCAAGAGTCCTGACAGGGACTAGAAAGAGAGAGCAGATTTCTCCTGTTTTGGCTTCCTGTTAAATCCAGAATTCAAAATCATCCTCCTCACATACAAAGTCTTAAATAATCAGGCCCCATCTTATCTTAATGACCTTGTAGTACCATATCACCCTATTAGAGCACTTCGCTCTCGCTCTGCAGGCCTACTTGTTGTTCCTAGAGTATTTAAAAGTAGAATGGGAGGCAGAGCCTTCAGTTTTCAGGCCCCTCTTCTGTGGAACCAGCTTCCAGTTTGGATTCAGGAGACAGACACTATCTCTACTTTCAAGATTAGGCTTCAAACTTTCCTTTTTGCTAAAGCATATAGTTAGGGCTGGACCAGGTGACCCTGAATCCTCCCTTAGTTATGCTGCAATAGGTGTAGGCTGCTGGAGGATTCCCATGATGCACTGGGTGTTTCTTCTTTCTTCACACTTATTAATCCCCAGCTCTCTTCCACAGCATGTCTTTAGATATGTGCCAATTCCACGGCCGCATCCTTTGGAGGCCGCATTTGAAGGCCGATTACGTCACAACCAGGAAATGAAGGGTGCTCCAAATGCGTCCTTTATTTCCCCAGATTTGAAGGATGGGTCGGGTGTATTGTTCGTGGTCCACCATATCCCAGAATTCCTAGCGCGGCCCCGCCAATTCCAGTTTCCAAATATGGCAGAAGCAACTTATTCTTATTACTCTTTGAAATATTTTATTAATTCAATTATTATTTATAATATTTGTATAATAATATAAAATACTTTTCAAATGCGGCAATGGAGTATATCTGCTCGGTTTATCAAGACATCACATATTTGTAAAAGTGCTCTGATGTGTTTGGAGACGTCTGTTACCCACCAGCTCGATAGTTAGCTGGGAGCTCGAGGGTCACTGAAGCCGGCGAGTGCAGCGGACTCCCGGCACATCATTTCAGATCCCCATGGTCTTCACTACTTAGGTTAAACATGATATATAAGTCACTATGATAACTTATAAATGTACATTTTTGGCTTTTTTCAATGTTTCATTTGTTCCTGAGTAAATCGGTTTGGCTGAGATTAAAGTTTTAGTTTTCACACAGTTGACTAAACATCAACCTGATTAAACAGAAGTGTGAGATGGTCGAGAGTTTACTCCTGTTATATTTATAGTGTCCTGTTATATTTTAAATAACAAGGAGCAGACAGCCGAGTTTATTAAACTCCACCAAGACAGCGGTGACGCAAAACTGAAGGCTCGACCGTCCAATTTCACAGCCAATTTCACCGGCCTTCAGAGGACCCGGCCCACATAGGCCGGGTCCTCTGAAGGCCGGCTTAGGAATTGGGACATGTCTTTATCCTGTCTGCCTCCCCTCACCCCAACCAGTCGCAGCAGATGGCCCCGCCCCTCCCTGAGCCCGGTTTTGAGGTTTCTTCCAGTTAAGTTTTTCCTCCTTACTGTCACCAAATGCTTGCTCAAAGGTCAACGTCTGATTGTTAGTGTTTTCTCTGTATAACAGGATCTTTCATTGGGACAACTGCTGTGATTTGTTGCTGTATAAATAAAATTGAACTGAACTGAAGTGAAAGTATTGTGGCTCTAGAGTAAACTTTCTTTTCCAGCAGAAGAGCCTGTATGTGGTTTACACTGGGCTGCACCTGAATGCAGCACGGTTAGTTTTTAAGACGGCGTGTGTCCCTAGGGACGCTGGAAACAATAGTTGTGTTTTTCATAGGAGTCCAGTTCAGGACAGAAGTTACATATCAACACACACACACACAGTTTCTGACACACATCTGAAGGTGTGGAGGGTGAAACTGCAGTGTTGTCACATTTCCTGCTGGACAGGAAACTAATGGAGGACAGGAAGGCGCACAGACACAAACACACTGTTTTTAATTCGCCTCTGAAAGGAAGAGAAGAAGAACAAATTGGATCATTTCTGCCTCGTTCTTTCAGTTCTCCTCCCCCCCACATCTGTCTCTTTCTTTATGTCCTTTCTTCTCCTCTCTGTCGTTGACGTTCCATCTCCAATCACATTTCACCACGCTCGAGTCGCAGGACTTGTTGTGTGTGTGTGTGTGTGAGACAGTAATCTGATTACAGCTGCAGGTCGCTGCCGGCAACACCTTTTGTCCTGTGATGCGCGTATCCTACATACGTGTGTGTTTGAATCTGTGTGTGCGTGCCTGAAGGCCAACACACACTGTGGTGTCAGAGAGAAAGTTAAATATAAACACGCAGACCTTAAATCGTATCTCGGAGCAGCATCTGTTCAATCTGATGGATTTCACATCAGACATCATGTCGATTAACACAGCGCAAATCACACACACACACGCCTCGCCCCTACACAAAAGGAAAAACAGATCTCGCTTCAGCTGAAAAGATCCATTTTCCTCCTTTCAGCTTCCTCTTTCTTCGCCCCCACTCAAACACAAGAGTCACGTTCGAGTGACTGATCTGCAGCGTTCGCAGCGCTCTCTCGCTGCTTGCACAGAAAACACGGCCACTCGCTGAAGTGGCGACGAGCACGTGCAGGTGCTTCCGTGAGATTCTTTTCAGACATCTAGCAAACCAAAGAAAGCTGAAGTGGAGCTGGAACTGCTCTTGCTGAGCAAACGCAGGCAGGAATAAACAGCTGACATACACCTCCAACAGCTTCACTGGGTTTCATCCACCCAGTCATCACACAGCAGTGGCAGCACGGTTGCCTCACAGTTTAATTCCACCATCAGGTCTTTCTGTGTGGAGTTTGCACGTTCCTCCTGTGTTTGCGTGGGTTCTCTCCCAGTCGTTGTCTGTCTCTATGTGCTAGCCCTGCGACAGACGGGGGCCTGTCCAGGTCCTACCCTGGGGCTGAATAGGCTCCCGTCGCGCCCCTACATGGAGGGTTGGTGACGTCGGGCTGCTGTCTGGTGGTTAGCTACAGAGGTGGGGTGAGGTTAAACTGTTCTCACTTAATGCTGAGGGTTCCTGATGGGTGGAGAGAAACGCCGTCATATGGACCAAACTCCATCCAAAGAAGGTCTGAGAGGATACACACAGCTCGAAGCCGACATTCATGTTTGGATGACTTCAAATCGCAACAACAGTCGCTTTGTAGTGTAAGGAAGACCCTACACTGATCCTCGGCTTCATGGCTCAGATATGTGGAGTCAGCGAGCGTACGAGCTGCACTTACACTAACTGCAGAACCAAAAGCCACGCCCACTGCCACAGCCTACTCCACGCTCGTTAACACAAGCAGTACATCAGTAGATACGCACAAGCGTCGAGGCCACCAGCTACCCAGCATGCAACACTTTGTGTGTCTCTGCACGCGGGGCTGCTGCAGTATCACGGAAAGACTCACTGTGATTATTTCACAATGACACTTTTGTGTTTTTCATCTTTTTTTTAGCAAATTATTCAGAATTAAAATGAGTAAAAATCATTATTTATACAGCGCCAAATCACAACAGCAGTCACCTCGAGGCGCTTTATATTGTACAGTAGATCATACAATAATAGATACAGAGAAAAACCCAACAATCATATGACCCCCTATGAGCAAGCACTTTGGCGACAGTGGGAAGGAAAAACTCCCTTTTAACAGGAAGAAACCTCCGGCAGAACCAGGCTCAGGGAGGGGCGGGGCCATCTGCTGCGATTGGTTGCGGTGAGAGAAGGAAGACAGGATAAAGACATGCTGTGGAAGAGAGACAGAGGTTAATAACAGATATGATTCAATGCAGAGAGGTCTGTTAAAACACAGTGTCCTCATTATCATAGAGACTCCGTGAGGTGAGATCTCGCGTGGAACTCCACACTGAGGGAAATGAGCAGTTATTTCATGGTTCTTCCATTTGCGAATTATCGCACCACCTATTGTCATCTTTGTCCTGTCATCTGTAGCCCATTCCAGCCTTGTGTAGGTCCAGTCTCATCCCTGACATCCTTGGAAAGCTGTTTGGTCTTGGTCATGATGCAGAGTTTGAATCTGGACATACTGATTGCTTCTATGGACAGCTGTCTTTCATACAGCTAACGAGTTGAGAAGGCTCCCGGTGTCAGCTCCTTACCTGTATGAAACACACCTGGGAGCCAGAAATCTGCTGATTGATGGGCACAGTCTCTATGGAGATGGGTTTTTGGAGGGGTAGCAGGAGGAGAGAAGCTGCAGAGAGGCGTGTAAGACTGCAGCTCTGCTTCCTGGTCCCAACTCTGGATAGTCATATTTTGGGGGGGTTTAATAAATTTGTCCATATTTCTAGAAATGAGAGCTGCTCCATCCAAAGTGGGATGGATGCCGTCTCTCCTAACAAGACCAGGTTTCCTCCAGAAGGTTTGCCAATTGTCTATGAAGCCCACATCGTTTCTGGGACACCACTCAGACAGCCAGCAATTTAAGGAGAACATGCGGCTAAACATGTCACTCCTGGTCTGATTGGGGAGGGGACCAGAGAAAACTACAGAGTCCCACATTGTTTTGGCAAAGTTGCACACCGATTCAATATTGATTTTAGTGACCTCCGATTGGCGTAACCGGGTGTCATTAGATTAAGCAAATATACCTGCCAGTCTCTCCATTACAGCTCACCTTAGTGTCTCCACCTTTAGGTCACTGCTCTTGGCCTGTAGTCATGTGACAAGCAGGTGTTCATTATCAGCGGCAGAGCCTACCTGTCTGAGACGCCGTCTCACACGCTGCTTCCTGTCTGTTTGTAGTGTGTGTGTGAGACTGACACATTAACTGATAATCCCTGGGTAATCCTCTGTGTTAGAAGTGGGCTTTGATTAGCCCCGCCCGCTGATTGTTAATTAACCAAATCCCTCGCTAAAGCCCGATGACAGAGCCCACTCAGCTGTTGACATGACGACTGTTACTGCAGATACCGCCTCCCTCTGGGCAGCAGTGAGTGTGTGTGTGTGAGACAGTGAGTGTTTTTTAATTTCAGGACAAGTCTTAATTTCCTGTTAGTGATGTGAGCAGTTTGTCGCCTGACTTCCTGCTTCAGGGCGGTACACGTCGGCGCTTTAATCTTTAACAGCAACGTCATGAAATGTTCATGGAGTGGGAGATTGATGCTGCTGAATATTTGAACAGGTACGTTACCTGACCGGGGCCCCACGGCTCTGAGCGGGCTTCAGCAGGACGGTGACGGTGGAGTCGGTCTGATTCAGAGGAGACTCCTGATCGTACGCCGGCATCAGAGGAGCTGAAGAGGAGGAGGAGTTACAATATGTTCAGCTCATTCCCTCCTGATTTACCTTCACACTGAAGCAAAGAGTGGAAATGACTCAAAGGCCTGGCGAGGAGCAGAACCACACCCGAGCGCACAGGACACAGTGGAATCAGCTGATTCCTTCCAGCTCGACTGTTTGTGTCGGGAAAACCCAGGTCCGGTCTGCCTGTTTACTCTCACCCGCCTGAACACTGTGACTGAAAGCTCCGTGGGATTAAACACACGACTGGCTTTTCAAAATAAAATGTCAGTAAGAGCCAGTGAGAAGCACTATTGAGTTAACCCTTTCTCACCCAGCCCAACTTGTTTTGTAGTTTTGGCTGTAAAATGACATCTTTCAGGAAACATTTGAATTTTCTCTCTACTCCAGAGTTATGGTCATGTGACGCATATTTCTCTGTCCGTGTTGAGACAGCAGAAACTTGTGAACGCTTTGTGCTACTGTGATACACAAAATAAGCTCACCTTGTCTTCCTTCATTGCAGTCATTTAAAGTAAAAACAACAATCTGAGCTCTTAGTTTGACAGTCCTACCTGAGATCTTGGTGGTAAACTGGGTGATAACAGGGGGCCCAAAGCCTTTAACAGTGGAGGCTCTTATTGTGAAGGAGTAGGTGGAGCCTGGGTAGAGGCCGGTGAACATGTGGCTTGTCTCATTGGCCGGTTTCAACACCCTGCCGCTCTGATTGGACAGGTCAAACTCCGTGTCGAAGGAGCTCAAGGCTTTGTAGGATATCTGGGGAGAAGACAGACATCGGGACCCAGATGACTCACGGGGTCTGACTGGGAGACTGCAAAGCCTGCTGGGAGTTGTATGTATTTACCTCATACTGCCGGATCAGGCCGTAGGTCTGCAGCGGTTCCCTCCAGCTCAGGCTGATCTGCTGCTCGTAGCTGCTGCCGAGGATCGAGTCCACGGGGACTGCCCCGGGAACTGAAACCAAAATGTCACCATAGGTTACCATCGGAGGACAAAGCAGTAGACTCTACTGTGTTTCTACTGTGAAACTGTTGTGACTCTACTGTGATTCTCCTTTGATTCTACTATATCTCTACTGTGACTCTGCTGTGATTCCACTGTGACTCAAGGGAGAGTTTTACCATCCTCGTCTGTCAGCACCAGAAGCTCCTCGCTCTCCTTGCGTCCTTCGGGGTTGCTCAGGATGAGTCTCAGGCTGACGTTGGTGAAGGGTGGAAGGTTGCGTACGGTGTGCGTCGGCATGGTGCTCCTTGTGTCATACACCTCCTCCTCCCGCACCTCCTCCTTTGCTGGCTCCCTGCAGGAGAAACAGCAGGTGCTTGGAAAGAAAGCAGCTAGACTTTAAGTTTCATCTGAGAAGCTTCTTCAGTTCTAAACCAAATAGTTGAGTGGTATTCATCTATTTATCAAGTTGTCCCTTATGAGGGACCCACTACTGATCATGTGACTCATCACATTAGCCAGTGGGTGAAAAAAAGTCGTGGGTCATTATCAGCAGAGGTTTCAGGTGAACCAACTGTGAGATCTTGCCCCACTCCATCATGTGACTTATTAAGATCAACGGCCCAGGATGTGAGTGGGTGTTTAGGCATCTGGGAAGGATTGTAGATGGCAGACAGTTGTGTCGTAAGCCCCGCCCTCTGTTCACAGTGGACATAGATGCTTCTTTCACTCGTCTCTCAAACCATCTGTCTTGTCTGTCCAACATGTGGACACCGGCATACTCGAAAGAGTGACCTTTGGTAACACCTGACACCTCAGCTGATAATGACCCACACCTTGGCTCATGTGGTGAGTCACATGATCAATACAGGTTCAATGACCCTCATAAGGGACACCCCCACTAGGGTTTAAATACCTGGGACTCTCCACCATTTGGTTTAGAACTGAAGAAGCTTCTCGGATGAAATGAAACTTAAAGAAGTACAGTTTCCTTCTTTCCTAGCACCTCAGAGCCCCTCCTACCTTCACCTGTTCACCACGCCCTCCATCCAGCTGTGGTCCAACTCTCTAACTCTAATTTCTGCTGGACCCTCCTTCTCTTTTTGTATGATTACTCTCTTCTGCCAATCATTGGCCCCTCCCTCTCACTTCATTTGGTTCATTACTATCTCTACCATTGGGACCTCCCTCTCTTCACCTGTTGGTCCCTCCCTCTTGCTTCCTGTGTGTACCTGCTCAGGGCCCCTGCAGGTCTGTAGCGGTACTGCACAGTCAGGTTGTAGCTGTAGCAGCGTGTCACGTTGTATCCGAATGGTTCCCAGCGAACCGCCACCTGTTTGGACTGGATGTCAACGACTTCAAGACGCCGTGGGCCGTTCATCGGATCTGAAACCAACACGGAGACCACACAAACAGGAACACGTGATGAGGATAATGAATTGAGACACACCTGTGCTCACCTGTAGCCCTTCTTATCCTCTCCACAATGATGAAAGTAAACTGAAGCTCCTGCCCTGTTGCTGCTGTTCTTAACTTCTGATGGATGTAAACATGTTTTCTTTGACGGAGGATTCGGGTGTTTGTCCTTAAACTGAAGGAAGCAGTGTGAACGTCACGTTGTCACGTCTCTAAAATCCTCTATGTGTGTAAAGTGAAAACAGAGCTGGCGAAGGGCTCAGCTCCGCTCTGCTGCCAACTGTCGCCAAACCGGCGCCTTGCTCTGGGGTCAGTCGGTGCTCAGCCAATCAGAGTTGTTAGGACCTGACCAGGTGACCTCCATCTGAGTTTCTTCATCGCTCAGCATTTTTATCGGCACGCCTCGTCTCCATCGGCTGACCTTCCTGTTGGTGTTAATGACTGAAGCAGCATGTGTCAAATGCAACAGAACAGCTCACTGCATGCACACCAAATCACAAACATAACTATGCTTCTTACCAAAGCACGACTGCAAATCCTGACATGCATCTACATGTCCGTAGGAAAAACACCTCGTTACAGTCTGCTTCACTTATATCTGGGCTTTGCTTTTCCTCACTTCTAATATGAAGTAATCCAGCCAGTGAGACGATGTGAAGAAAATAAGGTGTGCCATCTCTTCCTCAAACCTCTGTTTGTTTCTTTTTGTTGTCCATCACACACGTCCATCTGTTTTCTTACGGACATGCTGATGGATGTTAGGACTCCCAGTTGTGCTTCGGTAAGAAACGGTTATGTTTGTGGTGTGAATATTTCGAGCTGTTGAAAGAAAGATGATTACACTGCATAAAATAGCTGACGCTCAGCACATTCGACCAGACGAGGAAAAATCCAGCCGGTCGGTCTGGTGACTCAAACCAGCTCTCCTCCTCCTCCACAGTCCTCGTTTATAACGTGCTTTAAAAACATCAACATCACAGCTAACAGCTGGATTTTACCGTTTCAGTGCAGCTAGCCAAACAGTGAACAGCCACTTCCTGCCACAGACATAGACAGTAAAGTGGACAGTCTGTCCTGGTTCAACATGAACTCACTGCTGCAGCACTAAAGTGATCCCCTCACACTCACGTTTAGTTTAAGTGCCCTTAATTTCCTCTGAGGTATCCATCCTGTCAGTAGTTAGCTAACATAAAGTAATGCGAGTCTGTTAGCACCAACCAACCAATCACATGACGTCACATCCCATACTGACAGAAGATGGCGCTGAACACGACCCGACATCACAGACAGACTTAGGTCCAGGCTCAGTGAGGTATATTAGCCTTTATGTGTAAAGAGTTTCATTTCCCCGTTAATGAGTGAAATTCTGGGATTTTATCAGCAGGTATCTGTGCCTGTGTGATGCTCCCCTACAATATGATGATCAGCTGATAATTCAGCACTCCACACAAACATGGAAAAAGAAACAGATGATTAGCAGGGATTGTGTTTCCCAGTCACCCTGCATGTTTCCTGTTTATCACGTGTGTCTCCAAACAGGCAGAAACATATAAAACCAGTGGCTGTTAACTAAACCCGAACCTTGCAGCATCACCAACATCCAGCTGGATAGAAGCCTGAGGAGTGGACCAATGGGTATCCAGCACTGCAGACTCCACCCTGACGCTTCACTGAGGACGGAAACAGACTTCAACTCAAACTTTATTAACACACAGCATGAACACAGATGGAACCATCTGGGAACCATTACAGCCCGTCCAGTCTGGGCTCCTCAGAGCCACACAGAGCCCCCCCCCCTCCCCCCTCTGAGCCTCCAGCAGAGACTTTAACCAACACTGGAAAAAACCCGAGCTCCCTCTGAGACACAGAGAGGGAGATTAAAGGAGGCTTCGAATTGAGCGCGCTCACACACACGCATTCACACGCACACACACATACACGCACGCGCGGGCACACACACACACACACACAGTCTTTCTAGTGGCCAATCTAAGTGCTTTATTTCAAGATGACAGACAGCGATCCACTCAGAGGGGGAATGATAGATGAGAGCAGGAAAGAGCAATTTCTCCTGACAAACCCCTGTGTGTGTGTGTGTGCGTGTGTGTGCGTGTGTGTGTGTTCAGGTATTTTCTGCAGCTGGTGAACAATACCTTTCCTGTTCTTTGTTGTCGTTTGTGGTTGTGTGTGTGTGTGTGTGGGGCACAATAACAGGAAAGAAGTTTTCTGTGCAGCCGCAATCGACCACACACACACACACACACACACACACACACACATACACACACACTGCAGGCTTTTAGCTGAACACAATAGAGGCACTTGTGAGTTTCTGCACCTTGATTGTTGCTCTGAAAGAGAGATGTCGACTTAAATGCTCTGTCTGCAGGGAACACACACACTCACACAGCGACATCGCTACGGCAACAATGTGGGTTGGGGGTCAAGGGAAGGAGGGGGGGGGGGGGGCATTGAGGTGGATCCCATTACCCATAATCCCCGAGGGAAGAGTGAACGCTATCACATAAAATCCTCCCATTCCCCTCTGATCAAACCTGTGTGTGTGTTTGTGTGGTCGTCATGGTTTCCATCCCATCATTTTTTGGGCTGACATTTAAATTACTTGGAGCCAGTGCACCCAGTCGCTGACATCACCAGGTAGTTTTCCACAACATGGCAAAAACTACAAATGACAACCGTCAGGAACTACAGAGCGCCATGTTCACAGCATTCACTGATTACACCAGTGTGTATTCAGATTACTGATTACACCAGTGTGTACTCAGATTACTGATACTTTGATAAAGCTCAGATTACTGATGTTAGGTCAGACTGTGACAGTAAGGTGAACCTTTTGCGAGGTCAGACACCTGCAAAGGTAAGATGCTAACACCAACCTCCAGACTCAGAGTGAGCTCAGGGAACTGTACAGTAACGCCACTGTTTTGCACATGTCTCACTCTGTATATTTTATTTTATATATTTTATTTATTGTTTACTCTATTTAATTTGTAAAATATGTGTACACACACACACACACACACACACACACACACACACACACACACACACACACACACACACACACGTAGAAAAATATTTAGTATACACATCCAGAAATGCATATACTATTATATATTGTACATATATTTATTAGTTTCAGATGTAGCCATTCTTGTATTTTGCTTGTTTACGTTCTTGTATTTGCACAACTCTGTTGCTTGTGAAGCTCGCACACAAGAATTTCACTCACATGTGCTGTACCAATGTACCTGCACATGTGATGTGACAATAAAAGTGATTTGATTTTGATTTGATTTGATTTGAACGGAGATAACCAGCCAATCAATCAATCAGGACAGTAATCAATATATCTTTTTTTATCTTCTTCAGGTTTATTTTCTTTTAAAGGAAAATTAGATATTAGTAATAGCAAAAAAAAAAAATAAATTATGTTATATTGTTATATTATTCTATATTAAATTATTTATTTATTATTTAAAGGAGTCCCAGGCTTCTACCTTTCTACCTTTAAAACCCACCACCAGCCAAATGGCTGGTAGGCTTTTAGCTAGGCTTTAGCTTCAGCCAAGTGGAAGCTAAATTGGCTAGTCATTCATATGTAAATTAGGTTGTTAGCTGGGAATTCTGGAGGGAGGGGAGTGGGGGTGTGTGGATGAGGGCGTGGGGGAGCTGCTAAAAGCTGTGAACTTCCTTTTGTGTTTCATCTTGATGCATTCTCAATCATCCAGGGAAATAAATCTCCAAAAGTCACCAACTTGGAGTGTTTCAGTTTGCCATCTTAGGGAGAAATCAACACACATGGGTGTATGTCCTTTGTTGCTGAGATTTATTGATAAAAACAGTACAAAAAACCAACCATTTGTACACATATTTACAAATAATAATAAAAAGTGAGTGAGTACATTTCAACATTTTCAGCAATCACTCACAATCCTGGCACTGCCATGGTATCTGTAGTCTGCATTTACCACATGTGTATCTGTAGCAGTGAACACATCGCACAGTGGCATGATTGTTCTTGCATTTGTGTTTGACCTGACACATGGCTCTTTTTCCAGGACTAGGTGTGGAGGGTTGTGTCCGAAGCAACTGTTCTTTTCTTGCCTTCTTCTCAGCTACATGAGAGTGAGCCAACTCTCTTGCAAGCTCCACCACATTTACATATGAATGACTAGCCAATCCACTAGTGGATTGAGGAATTTCCCTGCGAATCTTGTTGACTGTGCCGAGGATGGTGGTTTTCAGTCTAAGAAGTTTTTGCGCAAGTGAAAGCGATGTGAAAAAATTGTCCGTGGTAACATTTCTGCCCTTGTCTAGGAATGGTTCCATCAGCCTCATTACTACATTTTCAGAAAGTCTCTCCCCAGTGGGACGATTGGGGTCCTTGCCAAGATATGGGAAGACATTGCAAATGTACTTGGATTTTAGGTCGCAAGCCACCCAAAACTTGATCCCAAACTTGTCAGGTTTACTTGCAATATACTGCAGGAAACAGCACCGAGTCTTTGATGGGAAAAGCTGTTCATCAACGGTGATATGTAGACCAGGGTTGTAGCACGTGATGCAGTTGGTGACCAATGATCCCCACACACTGGAAATTGCAGCGAACTTATCAGTCTTTGCTCGATTTGCTCCATTGTGGCATCAATCAGACCACTGGTATAATGTTGAAATGTACTCACTCACTTTTTATTATTATTTGTAAATATGTGTACAAATGGTTGGTTTTTTGTACTGTTTTTATCAATAAATCTCAGCAACAAAGGACATACACCCATGTGTGTTGATTTCTCCCTAAGACGGCAAACTGAAACACTCCAAGTTGGTGACTTTTGGAGATTTATTTCCCTGGATGATTGAGAATGCATCAAGATGAAACACAAAAGGAAGTTCACAGCTTTTAGCAGCTCCCCCACCCCCTCATCCACACACCCCCACTCCCCTCCCTCCAGAATTCCCAGCTAACAACCTAATATACATATGAATGACTAGCCAATTTAGCTTCCACTTGGCTGAAGCTAAAGCTTAGCTAAAAGCCATTTGGCTGCTCTCCGGGTTTTAAAGGTAGAAAAAGCCAAATGGCAGTCCGTGGTGATGTAAGTGTTAATATTTCAGTTTTCTGGGTCTTTGGAACTCAGAAACCAAATGAATTAGAAGCTGTGGTTATGGACAATTTCTTTTAAGATTTATAGACTAAATGTTGAAGTGCTAAATCTGATCAGAAGACGATGAAATGACCTGGCTGACTTTATCAAAGTAAAGCTGCCTTCCCTCCTGGGTCCGGTGTAAAGAGCTGCTTTTCTTTTTTTCTTATTCTTTTTTTCTATTTTCTTATTTGGACTCTGCTTGTAAATCTGTCCTCGACGTAGGCTCCTTGGCTAACTGATTTTACCAGAGCCGCTAGAAAAGAATGCAGAAGATGTGAAAGACGGTGGAAAAAAGAGAAAGCTCTTAAGACTAGCTGGAAAGTCTATCAGAAAGCAGTAAAGGCTGCCAAGCACTCCTATTTTTCCCAACTTATTGCTGCCAGCTTGCATAACCCTCGTGTTCTATATAAATCTAGAAATTCTGTACTTAATACAGAAGGCTATGTTCTTTTGCACTCTTCTGAGGTTATGTGCAATAAGTTTCTTAATTATTTTGTGGACAAGATTGCTAGTTTGAGACCTCTGACTCTATCTATTGCTGACCCAGCCATGCATGGTTCTTGCTCAGGTTTGTTCTCTGCTATTCTACCAATTCTTTTACCTGATTTAGAGAAACTTGTGCTGAATGCTCAACTGTGTGGCTCTCCAAATGACGTTGTTCCTCCCCGTTTTCTCAAAAAGGGATTTCCTACCATCGGACCACACATTCTGAACATTATTAATACTAGTCTTTTGTCTTGGTGCATTGTCAATCATCCAGGAAAGCAAATCTCCAAAAGTTGATTCTGTTCCTCTGGACGTAGCTACAAAACGCTACGTTCAGATGAACAGAATCAACTTTTGGAGACTAGTCTTTTGTCTGGTCAAGTACCTAGGGAGTTTAAGCATAGTCATACATCCTTTACTTAAGAAACCAGGCTGCTTCATGCCCTGGAGGACGGGGCTGTGGCCCCCCCACACCCTCTAGCAGATCATTACATGAAGGAACCTTTTAAAAAACAAAAAACAAACGCGTCCATGCTCACAGGTGTACACACGGGTGATCACACCCACAAACTACACCCTTTTTGGCTCCTACCTCAAAGCACACTGTGTTCTGTTGATCTTATGTGCTGCACAATAATGTTTAATATTTAGTATTTACTGTCATATTCCCATATATCATTGTGATGTTGTTTATTCTATTACTCTTGTTCTCTTCTGCTTGTTTTCTTTTTTCTTTCTCAGCAGGTGATCCAGGTGATTGATATATGCTTTTTCTTTTCTTTTTTTCTTCTTTTTTTTTCTTTTTCTGCTCATTCTGTTGGTTTTTGGTTTTTGCCCTTCTCCCCCGTCCCTCTTCTCAGCTGTTTCTCTTTCCCTCTTTCTTTCTCCCCTTGGCTTAATCCCCTCTGCTTTGGGGTGTTCCACAGGGATCTATTCTTGGGCCGTTATTGTTTTCACTGTACCTTTTGCCTCTTGGCGCGATTTTCCAAAAACATAAAGTGTCATTCCATCTATACGCAGATGACTGCCAGTTTTATTTACCTTTTAGTCATTCTGATAGTTTCCCAAGTTGACCTCTGCTTTACTGCCTTAGTAATGTTAAAGCATGGATGGCCAAAAACTTTTTAAATTTTAATGATCGGAAGACGGAAGCGATCTTATTTGGTCCAAATCATTTTTCTCACGCTCCAGATGTTGATCTTGCCGCTTTGACTTCCCATTTAAAGAGTTCGATCACAAATCTCGGAGTAAAAATTGATTCTGCACTTACCTTTGGTCAGGTAAACGGGGTGGTAAAATCAGCATTTTATCACCTCAGACGTTTATCAAAGGTTAAGCCCTTTCTTTCCAAGCGTGACTTGAAAAGTGTTATTCACGCCTTTATTTTTTCACATTTAGATTATTGCAATTCTCTTTTAATAGGGGTTGGGCAGGGCACTTTATCACGCTTGCAACTAGTGCAAAATGCTGCGGCACGATTTTTAACTGGTAGAAGGAAATTCGACCACATCACTCCGGTTTTGGTCTCTCTACATTGGCTTCCAATTGAATTTAGGATCCGTTTTAAAGTCCTTTCATTGGTTTTTAAATCTCTAAAGGGTCTGGCACCTGTTTATTTGTCTGATTTGTTAAAGCCCCATGTCCTCATTCACTCGCTTCGGTCAGCTGAGCAGCTGTTGCTGCTTTCAGTCCCAAAGTCACGGCTGAAACTTATAGTAGACCGGGCGTTCTCTGTTGCAGCACCGATGCTTTGGAATAGCCTTCCACTCCATATTAGACAGGCTACATCAGTGCCAGTTTTTAAGTCCAGATTAAAAACCTATTTTTATTCCCTGGCTTTTAACTCTGTGGGTAACTGACATTTTATTTATTAATTTTATTGTTATGTCTGCTTTTTGCTATTTTATTACTATATTTATATTTGTATTGTACAGCACTTTGGTCTACCAGGTGTATTTTTAAAGTGCTATATAAATAAACGATAATGATGATGATCTTCTTATGGCCTCTGACAGTGGACTCGTCTCTGTGCTTGTCCTGCTAGACCTTAGTGCAGCATTCGATACTGTCGACCATAATATCCTATTAGAGCGATTAGAACATGCTGTAGGTGTTACAGGTACTGTGCTGCAGTGGTTTGTATCATATCTATCTAATAGACTCCAATTTGTTCATGTAAATGGAGAGTCCTCTTCACACACTGAGGTTAATTATGGAGTTCCACAGGGTTCAGTGCTAGGACCAATTCTGTTTACATTATACATGCTTCCCTTAGGCAGCATCATTAGAAGACATAGCATACATTTACACTGCTATGCAGATGACACCCAGCTCTATCTGTCCATGAAGCCAGATAACACACACCAATGAGTTAAACTGCAGGAATGTCTTAAAGACATAAAGACCTGGATGGCCGCTAACTTTCTGCTTCTTAATTCAGATCAAACTGAGGTTATTGTACTCGGCCCTGAAAATCTTAGAAATATGGTATCTAACGTCTTGATGCATGCTCAAGTTGATTCTGTTCATCTGGACGTAGCGTTTTCAGTGAGAGAAACATTTCGTCACTCATCCAAGTGGCTTCTTCAGTCTCAGCTGACTGCAGGTTTCAATCTTATAAACAGTACATTTGCATAATGACTGAAACCAGAAGTCCAGATGAACAGATTCAACTTTTGGAAATATGGTATCTAACCTGATTCTTACTCTGGGTGGCATTACCTTGGCCACCGGTAACACTGTGAGGAACCAGGATATGTCCTTCAATGCACATATTAAACAAATATGTAAGACTGCTTTCTTCCATTTGTGCAACATCTCTAAAGTTAGAAATATCCTGTCTCAGAGTGATGCTGAAAAACTAGTTCATGCATTTATTATTTCCAGGCTGGACGACTGTAATTCATTATTATCAGGAAGTCCTAAAAACTCCCTGAAAAGCCTTCAGCTAATCCAAAATGCTGCAGCAAGAGTCCTGACAGGGACTAGAAAGAGAGAGCAGATTTCTCCTGTTTTGGCTTCTTGTTAAAATCCAGAATTCAAAATCCTGCTTCTCACATACAAGGTCTTAAATAATCAGGCCCTATCTTATCTTAATGACCTTGTAGTACCATATCACCCTATTAGAGCACTTCGCTCTCGCACTGCAGGCTTACTTGTTGTTCCTAGAGTATTTAAAAGTAGAATGGGGGGGAGAGTCTTCAATGCGCTGGTTTCAATATCTAATAATTAGTAACACACACACACACACACACACACACACAAGCTGTGGACTCTCATTCTCCACATTACCAGGACATGTTTGTTGCCCACATGAGTCTTTTTTTAATCTTCTGCTGGGTTTAAAAAGCTGAACTCGTCTCCCTCTGCGTTTCTGAGCCTCCCTCTTCCTGTGACCTTTTCAGCCAACACGACCCTGACTGATGGAAACAGATTTCCAGCATTCACCCTGCTGACACACACACACACACACACACACACACACACACACACACACACACACACACACACACACACACACACACACACACACACACACACACACAGCTGGTGCTTTGTTCTCAGTGAAAAGCAGGAAATTTCAACCTTTCAGAGTTTTATGATGAGAACCTCGCTTTCTCCTCCTTTATCACGGCGTTTCTTTGGAGCTGGGTGTTAAACGATTACAGTGAAATAACTTTGCCTCCATAGAATTATGAAACCCGGTCAATATAAAATCGATAGAAGTCATTTTGTTCCACATCGTCCAGCCCTTTTCTTTAACACATATTAACCGAACTGAGCTCATATTGTCATGGTCCTGGGCCATGTGGGCCCAGTATTCTTAGTTTTCGTGTATTTTTGTATTTTGTTCTTTATTTAGGCCATGCTTCCTGGGTTGATCTGTTACGTTGTTCCTTATGTGTTTTCCCTTCGTGACTCTTACCCCCTGTGTGCCCCTCTGTGTATTTATGAGCCCTCGTCTCTCTTTGTGCTTTATTCTATGTTTTCCCCAGCCCGTTATGTCTGCGTTCTCCCCGTGCTCTCTCTCCTCCTGTTTGAACCTCTGTGTACTTCCTGCTTTACTTTGCCCATCTCCCATCAGTGTTACGTTCACTCCTGCCGTGTCTTGTTATGATTATCAGTGTCACCTGTGTTCCCACCCTCCGTGTTTCCATGCCCGGTCTATTGTATTCCAAGTCATAGCCTTACCTTAGTTTATTCCCAGTTTAGGTTTCTGTTTAGTTATTGCTCTTGTGCTGCCCTTATTCTGGTTTGCTTCTGTTGTATTCATCAGCCACAATAAAAGGCTCGCTTTTGTTTAAGTCCACTTCCTTATCACTCGTGTCTGCACCTGAGTCCTCCACGCACTTTCCACTCGGTCCGTCACAGCGGACCGTGACAGTACGACGCGACCATGTCGGACTCAGCGGACATTTCGGAGGAGGTGGGAGAGGAGCTGAACAGGCTCTGCCGCGTTATGGATCGCATCATCGGATGCACGGATCCGAGAGTGGTTTCCACGGGATTGGCGGCCGTGGACGCCATTATGTTGCGGGAGCCGCGGTTGCGACAGCTCCCCCGCCTCGTCGAGGCATTTGACTCCCTGGGCCCCCTGAAGGAGGAGCTTCGTGCCCGTGCGCTGGCCCAGAGGGTCCTGGATGCCGCCTCAGCACCCACACCTCCACCCCGTAAACGGGTGTCGGCGCCGCTGCCTCATGAGCCAGAGGCTGCGACAGGGGGAACGCTGAGGCCCACTTCCACTCAGCCATCGCCTCACCGTGGATCGGCTTCCTCGTTTCCGCCACCGTCATGCTGCACTAACCGGCACACGGAGGCGGTGGAGGCCATAGACTTCGGGGACGATGAGCGTCAGCAGGTGTTACGGGCTTATCGGGAGGACGAGCTCCGGTGGAAACCCTGGCTCATCCCAGAGGAGGAACTCTCACCTGCTGCACCGCCTACCAGCCGCTCGCCGTCTCCAACCCGCTCAGACTTCGCTTCCCCTGCCTCGCCGTTAGCGAGGATATGGGCAGAGGAGGATGTTGCCGCTACGCCACCCTCTGCAGTGGTGGCATCAGCGCCCATCGCGCCAGCTACCAGAAGGGGGCGGCGCCGGCGCCGCCGTTGCACCGCACTAACTCCGGTGAGTGACTGCGTTTTTGCGCCTCATGTCCCTTCTATGAAGCAGAGTGAGATGAGTGTTGATTTGCCGGGACCGGAGACTATAACGGAATTGGGCTCCAGAGCTGAAAGAACTGTGTGTAACTGTTTTGAAGGAGCACACAACGAAACCACAGACCATGTTCTTGTCTCTGTAGAATCCAGGACTTTTTCTAGTGTTGCTCCCATAGCCGCACCACATGGAGCAAAGGTTCATGAGACAGCGAAAGGGATTCACACGTCGACTGTACAGTCTGCTTCTGAGCCTGCTAGGAATGGCGTGAGCTTTCTCTCCGCCTCAGACTGTTATCTACTGCAGCAAACTCGTACAGCCGAGACGGAGTGTTACCCCCGCGTGCAGATCGTAGTGGAGTCTAGTTCCGTATTCCCTGATGGTGGGATTGCAGACAGTGCTCAAGACCAAATGCACAGGAACGTGAGCTCTGATGCTACTGCTTCTCAGTCCCAGACTGTTAGGCCAGCCATAAGCATGCCTGCCTCTTTATGTGACTCTGAATCCAGCTACGGACTTATGTGCAATCCTACCATGAACTATTGTGTTGACAATACCGACAGGGGGTTGGCATCTACCACTCGAGTTACCGAAAGTGTTCATGACCTGAGAAATTATGTTTTCAAAGCTTGTCATGCTAACAGTGTTCTATGTGCTGCCTCACCAGTCGCTTCTGAGCTTAAGACTCTCCCCAGGGCCTCCTCAGATGCCACGTCAGCTGGAGGGTCCGAGGGGCCCGTTCAGCCTCCCGTCTCCGCTGGAGGGTCCGAGGGGCCCGTTCAGCCTCCCGTCTCCGCTGGAGGGTCCGAGGGGCCCGTTCAGCCTCATGCCACGTCAGCTGGGGGGCCCGAGGAGCCCGTCCAGTCCCACGCCACGTCAGCTGGAGGGTCCGAGGGGCCCGTTCAGCCGCCTGTCTCCGCTGGAGGGTCCGCGAGGCCCGTTCAGCCTCCTGTCTCCGCTGGAGGGTCCGAGGGGCCCGTTCAGCCTCCTGTCTCCGCTGGAGGGTCCGAGGGGCCCGTTCAGCCTCCTGTCTCCGCTGAAGGGTCCGAGGGGCCCGTTCAGCCTCCTGTCTCCGCTGGAGGGTCCGAGGGGCCCGTTCAGCAACCTTCCTCGTCAGCTGGGGGTTCTGGAGAACCGCACCAGCCTCATGCCACGTCAGCTGGAGGGTCCGAGGAGCCCGTCCGGCCTCACGCCTCGTCTGCTGGAGGGCCCGAGGAGCCCATCCAGCCACCTTCTGCTACGCCTGGTCCAGCCTGTGCTTCGTCTGCTGCAGCTCCGGCCTGTGCTTCGTCTGCTGCAGCTCCGGCCTGTGCTTCGTCTGCTGCAGCCTCAGAGTCTTCGTCTGCTGCAGCCTCAGAGTCTTCGTCTGCTGCAGCCTCAGCCTGTTCTTCGTCTGCTGCAGCCTCAGCCTGTGCTTCGTCTGGTCCTGTGCCCACCGGGCCTCGGCCAGTACGCCTGACACTGGAGAGCCGCCGCTGCCTTCCGCGCGGCCGGCCCCCTGAACTGCTTCGCCGCCGCCGCTGCCTTCCGCGCGGTCGGCCTCCGGATCTGTTCTGTCACCGTGGCCGCTGCCTTCCGCGCGGTCGGCCTCCGGATCTGTTCTGTCACCGTGGCCACCTCTCCCGTGGCCGGCCTCCGGAACGGTTGGACTGGACTTTTGTGTTTTCGCCTCTCGGGTTGGCCTTCGGGCCTCTTTGGACATTCGCCTTCCTGTTCTGGACTCTTTTGTGTATTTGTGGACTCCGTTTTGTTCTCGTGCTCCTTGTTTTTGGTTCGTTTTGTTCCCTCCGTCCTGGTCCCCCGCCTCCCGCCCTGGGTGGGGTGTTTTCTGTTTCGCTTGTGTTTTGTTTCTCGGGTTTGGGCTGTCGGGAGCCAGCCCTTTGGGGGGGGGGGGTGGTGTCATGGTCCTGGGCCATGTGGGCCCAGTATTCTTAGTTTTCGTGTATTTTTGTATTTTGTTCTTTATTTAGGCCATGCTTCCTGGGTTGATCTGTTACGTTGTTCCTTATGTGTTTTCCCTTCGTGACTCTTACCCCCTGTGTGCCCCTCTGTGTATTTATGAGCCCTCGTCTCTCTTTGTGCTTTATTCTATGTTTTCCCCAGCCCGTTATGTCTGCGTTCTCCCCGTGCTCTCTCTCCTCCTGTTTGAACCTCTGTGTACTTCCTGCTTTACTTTGCCCATCTCCCATCAGTGTTACGTTCACTCCTGCCGTGTCTTGTTATGATTATCAGTGTCACCTGTGTTCCCACCCTCCGTGTTTCCATGCCCGGTCTATTGTATTCCAAGTCATAGCCTTACTTTAGTTTATTCCCAGTTTAGGTTTCTGTTTAGTTATTGCTCTTGTGCTGCCCTTATTCTGGTTTGCTTCTGTTGTATTCATCAGCCACAATAAAAGGCTCGCTTTTGTTTAAGTCCACTTCCTTATCACTCGTGTCTGCACCTGAGTCCTCCACGCACTTTCCACTCGGTCCGTCACAGCGGACCGTGACACATATACTGTAAATGGCTCGTAGCCTAACGCCCCCTACAGTCTGTGGCCATAAACGCTTACCAGCTAATGACATGCTGCAGATATGTGCATAAATCAGTGATGCTAATGTTTTTGTATGAGGAACAAATCACCTTTCATAAAGTGACACATAAACACACACTCAGAATTATTACTGCTCTCTTTTTTCTGTGGATGTTCTGAGGTCACTTCCTGTCTGATGGATTGTCCACACTCTTCCTCGTGCCGCTGTTACATGTGTTCACTTTAAACACCACAGAAGAACAGATTACAGGCAGAGAGACGAGTGATGAACGTCTGAAGGTGACTTTAAGATGAAGGAGAGGAGGAGAGGTTTAATTTTTCATTTCCAGGAGATTTAATATGAGAGGATGGCTGAAGACGAAGAGAGATGAGAATCAGTGATGGATGATCGAAGGCGCTGACCAGAACAGCCGCTTAGTGAGAGAGCAGCTGGAAACCAGTGAATCCAGTCTAAATACAGATCAGGTTCTCCATATCCTGTGACAGGGGAACTTTCTGCCATGAACGTTCTGCTACACATGAACGTTATGGTACAGATGAATGTTCTGTTATACATGAACTTTACGGTACAGGTGAACGTTCTGATATGAACGCTACGCTACACATGAACGTTATGCTACAGGTGAACGTTCTGCTATGAACGTTCTGTTACACATGAACGTTATGGTACAGGTGACCGTTCTGCTACATATGAACGTTACGGTACACATGAACGTTACAGTACAGGTAACATTCTGCTACACATGAACGTCATAGTACAGGTGAACGTTCTGCTATGAACGTTCTGTTACACATGAACATTACGGTACAGGTGAACGTTCTGCTACAAATGAACGTTACGGTACAGGTGAACGTTCTGCCATGAACGTTCTGCTACAAATGAATGTTATGGTACAGGTGAACATTCTGCTACACATGAACGTTATGGTACAGATGAATGTTCTGTTATACATGAACTTTACGGTACAGGTGAACGTTCTGATATGAACGCTACGCTACACATGAACGTTATGCTACAGGTGAACGTTCTGCTATGAACGTTCTGTTACACATGAACGTTATGGTACAGGTGACCGTTCTGCTACATATGAACGTTACGGTACACATGAACGTTACAGTACAGGTAACATTCTGCTACACATGAACGTCATAGTACAGGTGAACGTTCTGCTATGAACGTTCTGTTACACATGAACATTACGGTACAGGTGAACGTTCTGCTACAAATGAACGTTACGGTACAGGTGAACGTTCTGCCATGAACGTTCTGCTACAAATGAATGTTATGGTACAGGTGAACGTTCTGCTACACACGAACGTTATGGTACAGGTGAACGTTCTGCTACACACGAACGTTATGGTACAGGTGAACGTTCTGCTATGAACGTTCTGTTACACACAAACGTTACGGTACAGGTGAACGTTCTGCCATGAACGTTCTGCTACACATGAACGTTACGGTATAGGTGAACGTTCTGCTATGAACGTTCTGCAACAAATGAACGTTACGGTACAGGTGAACGTTCTGCTACAAATGAACGTTATGGTACAGGTGAACGTTCTGCTACAAATGAACGTAATGGTACAGGTGAACGTTCTGCAACAAATGAACGTTACGGTACAGGTGAACGTTCTGCCATGAACGTTCTGCTACAAATGAATGTTATGGTACAGGTGAACGTTCTGCTATGAACGTTCTGTTACACACAAACGTTACGGTACAGGTGAACGTTCTGCCATGAACGTTCTGCTACACATGAACGTTACGGTATAGGTGAACGTTCTGCTATGAACGTTCTGCAACAAATGAACGTTACGGTACAGGTGAACGTTCTGCTACAAATGAACGTTACGGTACAGGTGAACGTTCTGCTACAAATGAACGTTATGGTACAGGTGAACGTTCTGCTATGAACGCTCTGTTACAAATGAACTTTACGGTACAGATGAACGTTCTGCTATGAACGTTCTGCTACACATGAACGTTACGGTATAGGTGAACAGTCTGCCATGAACGTTCTGCTACATGTGAACGTTACAGTACAGGTGAACGTTCTGCTATGAACGCTCTGTTACAAATGAACTTTACGGTACAGATGAACGTTCTGCTATGAACGTTCTGCTACAAATGAACGTTACGGTACAGGTGAACGTTCTGCTACAAATGAACATTACGGTACAGGTGAACGTTCTGCTATGAACGTTCTGTTACAAATGAACGTTACGGTATAGGTGAACGTTCTGTTACACATGAATACAATAAGAACTTCTTAGATGACTTGTCTGATCTGTTGGCTGAAATTATGCCAAAATATGATCATGTCCTTATTATTGGGGACTTCAATATTCATGTGTGCTGCCCTGACAAGCCAATGGCAAAGGACTTTTTAAATCTTATTGACTCTTTTGATCTTGTGCAACCTGTGTCTGTGCCTACACAAAAATATGGGCACACGTTGGACCTTGTTTTAACTCACAATTTACCTGTCTCTAACTTAGAGGTCTGTGATATTGTATGGTCAGACCATAGGCCTGTCTTGTTTGAGGTTTTCCTTCCTTGTACCAAAGTTAATCTTCCTCCTGTTGCTGCTAGGAGCTGTCGTATTTTTAACCCTTCCTCTGCTGGACAGTTCTCTATTGTTTTTAATCAGAACGGCGGCCTTCCTGATTTCATATGCAATGATACAGAAGAGCTGAGTACGTGGTTTTACTCTGTCTGCCAAACTGCTTTAGATTCAGTGGCCCCCTTTAAGCTTAGGCAAGTAAAAGCCAAATCTGAACCCTGGCTGAATGAAGACACCCGGGCTACCAGAAGAAAGTGTAGGAGAGCTGAACGTAAATGGAAGAAGGATCAACTTCAGGTGTCATACCAAATGTTACAAGACTACTGGAATTCTTACCAGAAAATTGTAAAAGATGCTAAGAGGAAACATTTCGCTGCTATTATTCAGGCAAATTGTCGTAAGCCTCATGTCTTATTCAAGACTATTGACATGGTCCTTCATGCTCCACAGACTGCTGGTGTCGAGTCTTCTCGGGAAATTTGTGAAAACTTCCTGCACTTTTTTATTGATAAAGTGCCATCTGTCAAAGCGCAGACTTCCCAGTCCGTTCTCGACCCTTCTACCCCTGTCCCTAGTTCTGCTGTCTTTGACAGGTTCGAGCCAGTTTCCTTGCTCTGCCTGCAGGAGTTGGTTGCTCACATGAAGCCCTCAGCTTCCCCTTATGATGCTCTCCCTCCTCGATTTTTCAAAGAGGTTTTTCTCACTATAGCATCAGCTGTACAATCCATTGTAAATAGTAGTCTGTCCTCTGGTGTTGTACCTGTCAATCTCAAACATGCGGTGATTCAGCCTCTACTC
Organism: Rhamphochromis longiceps; assembly: GCF_057381845.1. NCBI lineage: Eukaryota > Metazoa > Chordata > Actinopteri > Cichliformes > Cichlidae > Rhamphochromis > Rhamphochromis longiceps. The sequence continues at coordinate 36,934,356 of NC_140565.1, forward strand.
AAGAAACCTGCTCTTGATCCTGATATTATTGCGAATTACAGACCTATTTCCAAACTGCCTTTTATCTCAAAGATTCTTGAAAAGGTAGTTTACAAGCAATAATGTCCTTCCTAGAAGAACACGGTATTTTAGAAGTTTTCCAATCTGGTTTTAAAGCTTTACATAGTACCGAATCTGCCCTTTTAAGAGTTTTTAATGATGTGTTTTTGGCAAATGACTCAGGTGACTGTGTTATTATTGTGCTGTTAGATTTAACTGCTGCTTTTGATACAGTGGATCATAATATTTTAATTTCCCGTTTAGAGCAGTTGGTGGGTATGCGGAGTGCCGCACTGCAGTGGCTCAGATCCTATTTGGCAGAGCGAACTTTCTCTGTGAAACTCGGGGAGTTTGTATCCTCTACTGCTTCTCTTCAATGTGGGGTCCCACAGGGTTCAGTTTTAGGCCCGCTTCTTTTCTCTCTATATCTCCTACCCCTTGGGTCTATTTTCAGGAAACGTGGGATTTCTTTCCACTGCTACGTCGATGACTCCCAGATTTATTTCCCACTTAAAAAGATAAATGGCTTCTCAGTAGACCCGCTGCTCAGATGCCTTAATGAAATAAGGGCCTGGATGGCTTTGAACCTTTTACATTTTAATGAACAGAAAACAGAAGTGATGGTTTTTGGTGGCGCTTCTGAGGCCACTCTTATAGATCTTGGTTCACTGGCACAGTATGTTAAACCAGTCATCACTAATCTGGGAGTTAAAATAGAGGCAAATCTTAAACTTGAAAGCCAGGTCAGAGCTGTTGTAAGATCTAGCTTTTTTCATTTGAGGGAATTAGCCAAAATAAAGCCTATCTTATCGAAACAGCATTTTGAGACAGTAATCCATGCCTTTGTTACTTCTAGGCTGGATTATTGTAACGCACTTTATTTTGGGGTTAGTGATGCGTCCATTAGGCGCCTGCAGGTTGTGAAAAATGCTGCAGCACGTCTTTTAACTGGAACAAAAAGGTTTGAGCACATTACCCCAATTTTAATTTCACTCCACTGGCTACCTGTACATTTTAGGATTGTTTTTAAAATTCTCTTATTTGCTTTTAAATCTCTTAATGGCCTGGCCCCCCCCTACCTCTCGGAGCTACTACAACCATATACACCTGCCTGTTCCCTTAGGTCCGCCAATCAGCAGCTCCTTAAGGTACCGAAAACTAAGTATAAATCAAATTCAAATTCAAATTTTATTTGTCACGTACACAGTCATACACAGTACGATATGTAGTGAAATGCTTGGACAACTGCTCGTGACCTAAAGAAAACAAAAAAGGAAAAGGCTATGAATAAGATAGGAAATAAATATGAAAAATTAAAAAGGTGATCGTGCTTTTGCTGTAGTTGCTCCAAAGTTGTGGAATGATCTACCCTTGCATGTTAGTCAGGCCTCTTCTCTCTCTGAATTTAAAAGTCTTCTTAAAACATATTTATTCGCTGAAGCCTTTGGCATTGATTAGAGGGGTTGACTCAATTTGTTTTGACATGTTTCAATTTATTTTAGTTTTTTAGTTATTTATTTTATCTTATCTCATTTTAATTTTCTTTACTTATGCTTTTAGCATGTACAGCACTTTGTGAACTCTGGTTTTATGTTAAAGTGCTTTATAAATAAAGGTGGTATGGTACGTTACGGTACAGGTAAACGGTCTGCCATGAACGTTGTGCTACAGGTGATCATGCTGCCTCACACTGACACAAACACATTCATGAACTTGCTCGCCTTCAATTTTCATTTCACATTTTGTCTCTCATGTCTGAACTTCATTCCGCAATCATTCCCAGGGGGAAACAAACAGACGCTGCGACTTTGGGACAACGATGTCAGCGTCCACTGAGACATCTATTGTGTTGGCAATCCTCTGAGCAGTGCTCGCTGTCTTTTAGCTCTGGTTTGGTCTCCACCAGCTGCTTGCTTAAAATCAGCTTGGGTCTCACTTATAAAGGCCTGATGACGACTTCTCAGTATTAGACAGCATAATGCTGGAACGTCGGAGAACCAAGCACAGAAGTAAAAGCACTAAAACGTCAGAGAGCTGAGCAGAGCGTGAAAATCTGAGGTGGAAAGAGAAAAAACTCAAATATTCATGTGATATTTTTCTAAAAGCCTCAACAAACAGCACACACACTTTAATGGATGTTAACACACACACACACACACACACACACACACAAAGGTTTTTATTTCATGACCGATGCTCAACTCTTCATCTTTCTATAAGCGGGAGGATTCCAGCTCGGCTCTCCTCGGCTTCTGGGTTCGCTCTGACTTCTGGTGCCACCAAACGTTCAGGTTTTCAGTTTTACTCGATTTATCAATGTCTGCTTCTCAGGATCAGCTCTGATACTGACACCTAGGCTTTTTACCACCCACAGCTTTAAACGTATTGATCGTGTGCAGCTGCTCGTCCAGCAGACGGATGTCTCAAGAAGCATTTAAAGATGTTATTGATTCATTTTGAGGCTCCACCCACACGGCGTTTGTATTCAGAGCTTTCCTCCCTCTGTCTTTAAAGGACTCATCAGCTCTGCAAACATCTGATTTTCATGAATAAACAGATGAGTGAGCACACAGAGGACAGACGTGGTTACAAAGTGTCCAGGTGCATAATGGGAAATGCAAGAATCAGTGTTGAATGAGAATGTGTTTGATTGTTCTGCCGTGTTTACCTCTGACTACATGTACTACTAAATGTAATAAAGTTTGTTTTTACATGGCAGTGTGTATGTGAATAATAATAATAACAATAATGAAGTAGAAGAAAACATCAAGTGACTGCAGAGAGATAACACAGCCTTCTCTAGACGGCCTGAACTGAAAACAAATGTTTGTTACATCAGTGAAGCTTTATCAGAGTTTCGTTTATACATCAGAGGATGAATAAAGTTTGATTGAACACACCACAGATCACAGGGAGATGTTCAGACGGCCTCGGTGATCCTGATGGAACGTGAAGAGTTTGTCGCACTGATCGGTGATCAAGATGAGGGTATGAAGCAGAATGTGAAATGACGAAGTCCTGTTTATCTGCCACCACGCTGAGTCGCCTCACTGAGCTCTAAGTCCTAAAGCTTGTATGATGGACACACTCATCCATTATTGACGACACACACACACGCAGGCTGCTTCATAATTGATCAGCACTAAAATGAATAAATAAAAGTGAGTTGAAGAAAGAGACGAGTGCCATCAGAGCGAATGTTGAGAGTGTGTGTATCACAACACTAACAGTGTGTGAGCCGTCAGTCACACACACACACACTCACAGTTTTTAACATATCTTTGGTTTCTCCGTGTTTCCTGCTGTCAATCTCAGAGGAGCGCTTGCTTTAGTCTGCTGACAGTCCCAGAGAGGTGGAGGTTATCACACAGACTGACACAATCACTTTGTTTTGTGATCTAGGACATACTGAGGAACCAAAAAACTCTCACCGACTGTGAGAACACTACCAAGGGCCATTAGAACCTCATACAGGCTGTGAGAACATTACCAAGTAGGACTGTGTGATATGACTAAAATCTCATATCCCGATATAAGATATTTATCGTCCCAACAATGACATAAATCACAAAAGTTTTACATTTTCTGTAAATTCTGTGAATCTCGGGCAGCTCGACTTGTGTGACGTGCTTTCAGCTGAGTGTCGTGTAGCTGGAGTCGAGTGTTTTAACTGATGAGAGATGAGATGATGAGATAGCCTTTATTTGTCAGTTGCAGGTCTTTTGCCCACAACCGAGATGACAGACCTTGCCGACCGTACATACAATACAAACATCACATTGGGGAGACAGGTCAGGCCAGGTAGCGAGGAAAAAAAAACACTGAAATGTGCAACACAAAAGGATAATACAGGAATGCACAGGTATCAACACACCATAACACCAGACTTCTCGTTAAAGGGTGTCAATAGCATTCAGAGACCAGTTGATCAAATCCATAATTCTCTTTTAGGTTTTAGACACAGACTGTGAGAGAGTGTTCCAGGGAAAGTAATACAAAAAAGACACGAGACTAGACAAGGACATAAGAACTAGCAGGAAAGATAAGGGAGAGGAGAAAAGTGCGTCCGCCTCCTCCGAGAGCCAAATCAAGATGCACGAAACGATACATTTTTAGACACAAGTTGTAACGGCTGCCGTTTTCTTTGTGAGTATTTATTACACGGCGTGCTGCGGGGAAAAGCCTGTTCTAACGTTGGAGTCTAAGGTTTATTTTGAGCACCTGACTGCTCTTTCTTTGCTTCTCATCCGTAAACTCTCTTCATACTCTTTCACGCGATTCTGAGTCTGACGTGGGGACCCGATTGCACCATAATTTGCATACTACAGTTTTCTGACTTTTCATAACCAAACCATGTCCATGCTACAGAGGTGGCCTCTCATTTAGGAATAAGGGCTCCATTTGTTTTGACTGGACCTTCTGTTTGTCATCATTTCAGTTTATTTTGAAAAATCTCAACAGGCTCTTCAGCTTCATTGTGAAAGGTTTATGTGGAAAATAAACAGGCGGACAGCGGAGCCACACACTGGGTTTACTGTCATTGTTGCTAATGACAGCGTGTAAAAAAAGTCGCTTGTCTCTCCGTAGTGTGGTTATTTTAAATATAAGAGAAAGAGAGAACTTTAAGAGATTACTATAGCCACTACAGTGACCATCAAAACCATGAAAAAAATGTTGCCATAAACAGTTTATTTTGTGACACCACGAAACAAAACGATAGTGTAATATGAAACGATAGATTTTTTCATATCGTCATCCGATATATATATTGTTATATCAAACAGCCCTACTACCAAGGACCATTAGAAACTCATACAGGCTATGAGAACACAGCAGACCTCATCCACACCATCACCGCGTCACCATGAGCAACTAGAGCTTTCTTAAAGACCATTAGCACAAAGACCCTCATCAGGTCTCATTAGAAATGCAGCAAAAGCTGTCAGAGCTTTATCAGCACCAATGATTCACCACAGACCCTTACAATGTCACCAAGAACCATTACAGCCTCCTCAATGACCGAAATAACATCAGTGATCATCAGAACTTGACTGCTGGGCATGTTTTTCATTTTTCCTCCTGGAATAAGAGGCTCTCAGTTGGCTTGTACCAGGAAGTGCATCAAGAATCCAAGTGCATGTAGGACAGCACACATGCGCATAACAGCCTTCAAAAGCACACTAAAGGATGAACCTGCTCCTCACTGTCACAGGTCAGTGTGACAGGAAGCCTCTGAGGGTGGGGGCTATGGAGGGTGTAATGGGGGGGGGGGGTTCTACAGACACACAAGTTTATAGGAACATGACAGTGGCTGCGAGGTGTTGAAATGAGTCATGAAGCAGCAGGTCTGAGACGCCGGCATGTTGAAACCTGACACAGTTGTTCACAGTGTCGCCACTGGAACGACTGACAGCAGGACTGGAAAACATGAAGTTTGGAGGCAAGCACACAAAAACACGTCAGCATTGGAAACATCTGCATTGATTTTGATTCATATTTTGTTCAAACATGACTTTTTTATGTTGAAGTTTTTTTTATTATTTTTTTATTAAAGGAAATTGAAGTGAATGCTTTTATAATTATCACTGTGGAAAATAGAGGTGGTGTAATGCTGACATGAAAAAACTTGCACACTTTCTTTTAACCCTTTAAAGCCGGCCGTTTTGCATAACTATTTTTAAATCCCGGTAGCACTGCAACCATGTAAGCTAGCGCAATAATCTTTTTTGCATATGAAACCGGAGAAATTGTACTTACATCTTATGCCATCAGCTTGTCCTCGGTCACGGTTTCCTTCCACATATAGCTTTGCAAAAACTGCATAAAAAGCGCTTGCAGCAACACAAACATAATATTCCAGAAACACGCTTTGCCGATCCGATCAGCTGTTTGTAACACTTCCTACGTCCATCAGCGCGAACTATCGCATGTCCGCCATGTCCTGCCCAAAACCGGAAGTGACGTCATTTTGCGGAAATGTAGTTTTTTTTTACCATCGGGGCCTTATAAGCCTATACTGGTGTCTTTCAAAGTTATGTTTGACTTTATGACTCTCTGTATTGTTTCTGGGATGCTTAGGACTCATATTGCACTGCTGGAAATAGTTTATTTTGATGCACATGCGGTTTTTTTGCAAATGTGCACTATAATATTTATTTTAGTTTTTCCTGCAGTGTATAAAAATTGGTGTATTTCAAAAATAAAACTATGAAGACACTTAAATAAAATTTCCTGTGGTGGGAAACTATTTTGTGCAACTTTTTTGTATTTACAGTTTTGAGGGATAAGCCTCTTAAATTTCTCTAACTAGAAATTTTTTCAATTTTTTTGCAGTTTATCGCATTCTTTGCAATTTTATGTAATTACTATGCACTTAATGCATACATATTATTAAAATTTGGGCTATAATTGTTGTATTGATGTATATCAACTTGAAATTCTCCCAAAAATGTCTCTAGAGCATGTAAAAATATAATATAAGCTCTGGCGGACTTGGTTCTATGGTAGGTCTTAAAGGGTTAAGCTGAGATTGATATTATCATCACCTAAAAAATAACATTGTGGTTTTCTTTAAATTATGATTGTTTTACTAAATATTTTTGTGAATCTAAGTGTCTGCTGATGTTCTTTGTTTAAAAATATAGTTCCTCTTTGAAACACAAAGCTCTTTGTTGCTGTTGATAATGTGATCATGTAAATAAAACTTATACTGACAATAATGTAAGCATATGGGTTATATTCTTTCTATAAATTCAAACACAGGTATGTGAATAAAAACAGATCAAATGAATCTGAATTATGAAGACTGGCACTAATAATAATTACAACGAATAGAAACGTGTGGAACAAGCAAACACTCCACAGATGAAGTAACAACTGCACCAGCAATAAAAAGGCTGCACCTGTGTAATTAGCGAGCTAATTGCTAATAACATCCAGTTTTTTGTTTGCGTACACACACACACACACACACACACACACACACACACACACACACACACACACACACACACACCTGCGGCACAGTGTGTTGGTGTGTTCATTCAGGAGATTAACTGCTAGCGTAGTGTGTATGCAGTAGCCATTAGGAGCTAATGAGTGTGATGCTAACAAAGCTGGCTGTCTTAAGGAGCTCATCGTTAACCATTAGCCACCTGATGAGCTCAGTGCTAATGCAGCTTAGCACGGTACGCTAATGACTCAGCCATTAACCTCCTAATAAGAGCAGTGTGAGTGGAGCCACACGGTTAGCTGCTAGCTGCTAGCAATCACCCGAGGGTCTCTACAAAACAAAACCAACTATGATGACATGAAACGGCCCTCATCACTGATTGGCTGCAGGGTTCGACCATGCGACCTCACTTTCACCCACCTGCACACTTGGTCCTGGCTCTGAGCGGTGGCCCGGGGTTCCCTGTGCCTCCATCCAGGGGCCTGGTGAGGAGCACACTGATCTCATACTCTGTGTCGGGGTCCAGATGCCCGATTTTATGAGTGGGCTTATCAACCGGTGTGGTGTCGATCAACATGCCTGCTGTCGTCCGATACTCAACCTGAAAGCGAGCACAATGTTACAGGTAGGCTGCCCCAGAAGTGGACAAAAATCACCCGACCAAAACAAATATAAAGCAAATTCCTGGATCTAAACTTTCTTTGAAAAAAAAATATGCACGCATATACATCTGCACATACATACATACATACTATAGAATTGTAAGTTCTATGCATTACAGAATTCTGTCACAGTTTGTGGCTCCAGCGTCTAAACTTTCTTTGACTATTAGCCTGTTAAAGGGAACAGCAGGCTGATAAGCTAACTATGCAATGTTAGCCAATGTCGTAGCTGTAGCCACACTTCTGAATCAGTGACCAATCAGCACTCACGTCTCGCTCAGTGATTGGTCCGTCCCCATTGATCGAGTTGGCGTTAAGTTGTATCCACAGGTAGGTGGCACCAACTGCTGTCAGCTGAGGAGGGGCGATGGGTACAGGGGGCTCTGAGGGACAAAGGACCAAGATCAGTCTGACAACACACACATGAACACTCACACACACATGAACACTCACACACACATGAACACTCACACACACATGCTCTTCTGGGTTTCACTAAACTCTTGACGAGGGAGGAAGGTGTTAATAAGACAATTAATATTCGTGACCTTCGGCGAATCACGGCAGACCTGGATTCTATTACCCAGAATCCCCGGTGGTGCTGCTCTACTTCGTCTTGACCCACTTCATCAAAAACACACACACACACACCAGCCAGGATACAATGATATCTGTTTTTCACGTTCAAGTTAATGTTCACCTGTGTGTGTGTGTGTGTGTGTGTGTGTGTGTGTGTGTGTGTGTGTGTGTGTGTGTGTGTGTGTGTGTGTGTGTGTGTGTGTGTGTTATTGTATCAAACACACATACAAAGTCTGAGTGACAGTTCAATCAGAGGTTTAACCGCCGGGGATTGTGGGGATATGTGTCAGGTCATGTGACCAACAAACACCTCCTCACCTGTTATGGTGTTTGTTTGCTTAGAAATGGCACACACAGACACACACTTAATCCTTATATTGATCAGCTCAGCTGTGAGTAATGTCACTTGGATCTGCTTCTTCTCACATCTACAGACACAAACTGAAATCTGAACTAAACAAATATAAAAGTATATATGAGTGTGTGTGTGTGTATAAAAATAAAACTCGGGTTTCAAGCTGGGGTCCTCAGTAGCTTGAGGGTCCTGCGCAGTATCTTAGCTGTATCTTAGCTGTTCATACTGCACTCTTCTGAACAGAGATCCCTGATGTTGTTCCCGGGACCTGCTGGAGCCACTTGCCTAACTTGAGGGGGTCACTGCCCTGGTCAGCACTGGGACCACTCTTACCTTCGCTCTCTACAACTTCTTCTCCAGCACCGTCAATCTGGTTATCAAAAACCAGGCCTGTACGTCCAGGTAAAAGCACCTACGGAGCTGCCAGAGCCCCGCCCTACATAAAAGGCAGATTCAACATGAAACTGTTTAAAAGCTGCAAACTCAGACGCTCTCTGCTCATCATCCTCCGCCTGGCTTTACGATCCTGAACAAAGAGCCCTAACAGCTGGTAGCGCAGTGCTAGTTAGCATCACCCAGCATGGTGTGCAGTGGGACCTATTTCTGAATGTGCAGTTAGTGTGTCACAAACACTTTGTTGTGTGATGGAAGAGTGCGATATAAACTGTTGTCTCATCAGTTTGTCGTGATATAATCAGAGTATGAAGTGGGTGCTCCACAGCGCCTCTGGTGGCTGAAAATATAAAACAGCGCTGTGATCCCTCAGTGCACATGTGACACAAATACAGAAATAATGAAGTCGGACATCCATGAAACCGTCACAGGCTGCTGATCGATTACTGATGGATCCCATTGATCTGCTGTGATTTCTCCTATTTAGACTGAAACATGCTTAAATGTAAAATCGCAGAATTATGTTCATTTAAGAGAATCTAATAAAACATGAAATCATATTTATACTGCTGGTCTCAGCAGGCACCATCAAATGTGCCGCCATGACTAAGCCGCGAGATGAAGGCTAAACGCCATCGAGGCTCATCCCGCGTTCCTCCGACTCTTCAGCGTGATGGGGTAGGAAAAAAGTGTGGATGAAAGCTACGCTTCAGAGACGCCTGACGGCTCCGTCGCACCGAACACGGTGCGTTTAACGAGTCATCGTTAACACGCTGCGGGCCCGCATGTGCGTTCGGGTTAGGGCGCCAGCACTCTGACAAGCAGCGCCAGAAAGAGGAGGCTTTTACTTTGGCGTGATTCATCTTCACAGAAACATTCTGACAAAACGCCGCCGAGACTCCCGCCTTAAAACGGCGCTCTGACTTTCTAATGAGGCTCTCCTCTAACCCCGCAACACACACACACACACACACACATACACACACACACAGTCACAAAGCAGTAATGAGGAGCTTTAATAAAACTCTTTCTCGTTTCACGATGGAGTCATTAAAATAAAAAACATGACAAACTGCAGCTTTGATCTGCAGCGAGAGACAGACGAGTGAGGGAGGGGGGTGAGGAGAGGGGGAGGGGGTGAGAAGGAGGGACAGGCATCCTCTTGTGGAAGACAGGATGATCAGTTTTTTAAGCTTCACATTATTCACATCACTTAAATATATTCAGAGATTATCAGTCAATAAGAGAGCAGCACTCACGTTTGACTGTGAGGTCAGCATAGGAGGACACGCCCACCCCTCGCTCTGATTGGGCGATGCAGCGGTAGCGTCCAGAGTCTCCTTTGGTCGTGTTGTCCACATTGAAGCTCGCCACATAACGCCGAGCATTCAGCGGTTTGGTTTCCCGTACCGCGGCCTGCCGACCGCCCATTCCCTGCCGAGCACAAACACACAAAGTGAAGCAGCCACATACACACACGCCACGCCGAGTGCAGTCTCGCCGCGTGGCGCTCATGTTACTGACTATGGATTATTGATAGATCACCTGCAGGTACAGCAGCAGGTTGCTCTGCGGACGTCCATTGACGGTGCAGTGAAACGTGGCTGTCTGTCCTGCGTTCACCTCCACACCTTTGATATGGAGGAAGTGAGGGGTGCTCACTGAGGACAGGAACACGTAAAACACTGAGGTCAGAGGTCACACACTGCTGACATCACCTGACTGACCATGCTACGGTAACAGTGAGTCTTCTCTCCTCTGATCTCTTCAGCCGAAAAACAAAAATCTCTACAATCCAATTAGAAAATGGATTCTGGAGGATGCAGGTAAGTGTGTGTGTGTGTGTGTGTGTGTGTGTGTGTGTGTGTGTGTGTGTGTGTGTGTTTTCAATCAGTTTACTGAACAGTGTTGACGTGAAGTAAGACAGCAAGAAAAAGTTCAGGTCAAAGATGTTTACTCGAGGTTTTTCTTCCATCAAAAAGATGTGTACACACACACACACACACACACCACCCTATGTGTGTGTGTGTGTGTGTTGTGTTCACATAACAAAACAACATAAAAATAGGAGTATTCAGTTGAGCAAGTAGATAAACAGAAGGATGGATCAAAGTCCATGCTAATCAACTTATATTTTAATGAGCTCCCCTGCCTCCACACACACACACACACACACACACACACACACACACACACACACACACACACACACACACACACACACACACACACAGTGACCTTGATTCTACAATACCGGCTCAACTTTTAACATTGTTATCCAATTAAGTAGCCAAACGTCGTTAACCAATTAGGAACTTGTTCTACAAGGGGGCGGTGTCTTCCTGTGTGTCTGTGTGTGCATGTGTGTGTGTAAACTTACTGCACTGGTGTCCCTGCAGTGAGATGTCCTTGATGGCCAGAATGCCTCTGTGACCGGTGCTGACCGCCTCAAACACCACCTGCACCAAAGACCAAACACCAGCTGTGAAACCTCAGACCTGCTCGTGTTGATAGTTTTAACCCTTTAACGTCCACGCATCAAGAGGCCGCCTGCTTCATTTTGGCTGTAAAGCTACAAAATAATTCTCATCTCATCACAGTGTCAGATGTGTAGTTGTCAGTTACCACGGTGTCAGATGTGTAGTTGTCAGTTACCACGGTGTCAGATGTGTAGTTGTCAGTTACCACGGTGTCAGATGTGTATGTCTGTGAAGGTTCTCAGTCATCCAGGTCATCGTAGTCAAAGGAGCTTGCAAAGAAAAGCGTCTGGACTTCTTTAAGTTGCTTGAAGACGTTTCACCTCTCATCCGAGAAGCTTCTTCAGTTCTAAGGTCAAATGGTGGAGAGTCCCAGATTTAAACCTAGTGGGAATTTCCCCCCATAGAGGGACAAAAGGACCCCCTGATGATCCTCTAATCGCCTGAGCCAAGGTGTGAAACTGGGTGTGGGTCGCAATCAGCCAGGGACTCCCCACCCATTTGACCTTAGAACTGAAGAAGCTTCTCGGATGAGAGGTGAAACGTCTTCAAGCAACTTAAAGAACTCCAGACGCTTTTCTTTGCAAGCTCCTTTGACTGTCAGATGTGTAGTTGTCAGTTACACAATTACCACGGTGTCAGATTTGTAGTTGACAGTTACCAGTGTCAGATGTGACCCTGACCGCGGCTTTTGTCAGTGTTTTCTATTTGTGTCCAAAAAGAAAGAATCTCTGATGTAAGTCAAACATGACTACAGACATCAGTTCAGATTCTCTGCCTGTGAGTTTGATGACTTTAACGTCAGACCGTTTTCTTAATAGTGCTTATATTTTCCATCTGAGTGTAACGAGTGGGCCCAGCAGCGTGCCCTGAGGAACTTCTAACGCCATGACAACAACTTCATGAAGCCAGAGAAAATTCCCCTGCCATATACGTCCTTGATAACCCTCTCTGACACACATTCAGCTGTGTGTGTGTGTGTGTGTGTGTTGTACAGTCAGCATAGAAAATGGAGCCTTACTTCCTGTTGCCGCCCATAACAGGAAGTCCTCCTCCCTCCCGTCTCTCTCAGATATGACTTCTCTTCCCTTCATTCTTCTCTCCTCCCTGCATTTCCTTTTCCAATCTCTCACTTCCTGATTCTTTCTTTCAGTCCTCCCCCGCTTCTCCCCCCTCCACTATCTAATTAAGCCTGTCACTAATGAGCTAGCAGTGTTGTTACCGTGGTGATGCAGCTAATTAGTGATGGCTGCTGTGATGACAGGATGGTTGTTCACAGGCAACAACACCTGCACGTGTGTCTGTGTGTGTGTATTACAATCTGTGTGTTACAGTGTGTGTGTGTGTTAAAGTGTGTGTATGTGTGTTTGTGATACAGTGTGTGTGTATGTGTGTGTTTGTGTGTGTGGTTGTGTGTGTGGCTCCCTGCTGTGGGACTTGATGGTTTATGGGCCGGCGTGCTGACCTGCAGACAGCAGTGTTTGTCTGTCAGACTCAGACAGATGTTGGACAGATGCAGCTGCAGTGACCTCTCCGTTGCCAGGACAACACCTGAACATTGTGCAGGTGTTGACTTATCAGCTGAGCTAGCGTGGTAATTAGTCTGTATGGGAGCAACAGACACCGGCTAATACCGGTCCAGTTTAGGTGAAGTCGAGCATAACAACAACCAGCTACTGCTGGTGACAAATTCGTAGATGGGTATAAAGGTCAAACGTAAATGAGGATTAATGCAGCACTTTTCCAGCATTAAAGTAACTGATCCAGAGTTCAAAGGTCACAGTGTCATGCCAGCGCTACGACCATCCTGGACACAGATCACAAATTGGAGTCAGAAGAAACATTAATGGTCAGAGAAAGCCAGAGCAAGTCACCGCGCCCAGCTTTCAGAGAATAGAATAGAATAGAATAGAATAGAATTCAACTTTATTGTCATTGCACATGCACAGGTACAGGGCAACGAAATGCAGTTTGCATCCATCCAGAAGTGCTTTAGTGACATAGATATATTACAATATATATTAGCAATAATATAGATATGTGAGTATATTACAGAAATGGGTCTATTATGTTATAATGTACACGGTATGAAGTATGTTCTGAATATTCTATAACTATAAGTATGTACAGGCTGTAGTGAGTACAAGCTATGTACAGGATATGAACAGGATATAAATATGAAAAACTATACAGAAATCTGAGATATACAGCTATACAGAAATGGGAACTATGCAAGTTGTAAACAGTTGTAGGGTTAAAAATTATCGAATGTACAGAATGATTATTTACACAGAGCTATACAGTAGTGCAGTTAAGATAAGTGAGATATACAGGGAGTGCAGAAGTATTAGGCAAATGAGTATTTTGTCCACATCATCCTCTTCATGCATGTTGTCTTACTCCAAGCTGTATAGGCTCGAAAGCCTACTACCAATTAAGCATATTAGGTGATGTGCATCTCTGTAATGAGAAGGGGTGTGGTCTAATGACATCAACACCCTATATCAGGTGTGCATAATTATTAGGCAACGTCCTTTCCTTTGGCAAAATGAAGGACTTGAGAGGCTCAGAAAAGTCAAAAATAGTGAGATATCTTGCAGAGGGATGCAGCAGTCTCAAAATTGCAAAGCTTCTGAAGCGTGATCATCGAACAATCAAGCGTTTCATTCAAAATAGTCAACAGGGTCGCAAGAAGCGTGTGGAAAAACCAAGGCGCAAAATAACTGCCCATGAACTGAGAAAAGTCAAGCGTGCAGCTGCCAAGATGCCACTTGCCACCAGTTTGGCCATATTTCAGAGCTGCAACATCACTGGAGTGCCCAAAAGCACAAGGTGTGCAATACTCAGAGACATGGCCAAGGTAAGAAAGGCTGAAAGACGACCATCACTGAACAAGACACACAAGCTGAAACGTCAAGACTGGGCCAAGAAATATCTCAAGACTGATTTTTCTAAGGTTTTATGGACTGATGAAATGAGAGGGAGTCTTGATGGGCCAGATGGATGGGCCCGTGGCTGGATTGGTAAAGGGCAGAGAGCTCCAGTCCGACTCAGACGCCAGCAAGGTGGAGGTGGAGTACTGGTTTGGGCTGGTATCATCAAAGATGAGCTTGTGGGGCCTTTTCGGGTTGAGGATGGAGTCAAGCTCAACTCCCAGTCCTACTGCCAGTTTCTGGAAGACACCTTCTTCAAGCAGTGGTACAGGAAGAAGTCTGCATCCTTCAAGAAAAACATGATTTTCATGCAGGACAATGCTCCATCACACGCGTCCAAGTACTCCACAGCGTGGCTGGCAAGAAAGGGTATAAAAGAAGAAAAACTAATGACATGGCCTCCTTGTTCACCTGATCTGAACCCCATTGAGAACCTGTGGTCCATCATCAAATGTGAGATTTACAAGGAGGGAAAACAGTACACCTCTCTGAACAGTGTCTGGGAGGCTGTGGTTGCTGCTGCACGCAATGTTGATGGTGAACAGATCAAAACACTGACAGAATCCATGGATGGCAGGCTTTTGAGTGTCCTTGCAAAGAAAGGTGGCTATATTGGTCGCTGATTTGTTTTTGTTTTGTTTTTGAATGTCAGAAATGTATATTTGTGAATGTGGAGCTGTTATATTGGTGTCACTGGTAAAAATAAATAATTGAAATGGGTATATATTTGTTTTTTGTTAAGTTGCCTAATAATTATGCACAGTAATAGTCACCTGCACACACAGATATCCCCCTAAAATAGCTAAAACTAAAAACAAACTAAAAACTACTTCCACAAACATTCAGCTTTGATATTAATGAGTTTTTTGGGTTCATTGAGAACATGGTTGTTGTTCAATAATAAAATTATTCCTCAAAAATACAACTTGCCTAATAATTCTGCACTCCCTGTAATTCCTACAGAGGCTATATAAAGTGCTAGTGGTTGTGAGTGGTGGTTCAGTCCATGTTATTATTGTGTGTTTGAGGGTACAGTTGTCCATTGTGAGTGTGTGTATGTTCAGTCCATGTGTTAACGTGGGTCAGATGTCAGGAGGCAGAGTTCAGGAGTCTGACAGCTGTGGGGAAGAAGCTGTTCCGGTACCTGGTGGTCTTAGTCCGGAGGCTCCTGTAGCGCCTCCCAGAGGGCAGGAGGGTGAAGAGTCCATGTGATGGGTGACTGGGGTCTTTGATGATTTTCCCAGCCCTTTTCAGACACCGCTTCCTGTAGATGTCTTTTATGGCAGGAAGTGGTGCTCCGGCGATGCGCTGGGCAGTTTTCACGACCCTCTGCAACGCCTTCCGGTCCGAGGCAGAGCAGTTCCCGTACCAGACTGTTATACAGTTGGTCAGGATGCTCTCGATGGTGCAACGATAGAAGTTCACCAGGATGTCTGAGGACAGGTGGTTCTTCCTCAGAGTCCTCAAGAAGAAGAGGCGCTGGTGAGCCTTCTTGACCAGCTTGGAGCAGTTGGTCGTCCAGGTGAGATCCTCGGAGATGTGGACTCCCAGAATGCAATTAGCTTCAACAGAACCGCCTCCAACGCAGTGGGAGGGGCCTCGTAACTTACAGGTAAGTTCAGGAAACATTCTCTCCCATAAGGCTGTTATGAGGGGGGAAACAGTCTGTGTATCAGGCTGTAAATATGCTTGTTTTAACATGGGAGTCTTTGGGACTGACTCACTGCTGCCTCTGCTGGACGTCAGAGAAACTGCAAGTGGTAGAGACATGACAACAACAACACAGAATCTATAAAGAGAGCTGCCTGTGAGTGGTGCAGGTGGAAACACCTTTGTGAATGCTTTCATGTGTTTGTGTGATTTTAATAAGTCCAGCGTCAGACCGACAATCAGCCATAAGTGTTCAGAGCCACACGACTGAAACGCAAAATCACTTCTAAAATGTTGGACAGTAACAGGAACAGATTGGGACGTTGAGTCCAGAGGTTGTGCTGTCGACGGGAGGAAACATTTTTTGGCACTAGAAGGTTCCCGTGGTGAGAAAAACTCACTTCCTGCTGCTGCTCTACACCAAGTGTGCGCCTATGTGTGCGTGTTGAACCAATTAGCAGCAGCCCTCGTGTGGTTTGGAGATGACAGAGCTTTTAAAGCCACATAAAAGAGCTTTCAATACGGATCAGCCACATCCAGAGCGAGTGTGTGTGCATTCGCCTGTGTATCTCTGTGAGGACCACTGCAACTCTCAGGACATGTGAGGATCGCTTTTTGGGACGGAGGGTCCAGACTGGGGGTCAGGGTTTGGTCAGTACCCCAACCACAGTCCTCGCAGTGATAGAAATACCAGCGTGTGTGTTATCTCGCTGCTTTCAGACTGCTTTCAAACACACAATAATAACATGGACTGAACCACCACTCACAACCACTAGCACTTTATATAGCCTCTGTAGAAATTATCCACATATCTCACTTATCTTAACTGCACTACTGTATAGCTCTGTGTAAATAATCATTCTGTACATACGATAATTTTTAACCCTACAACTGTTTACAACTTGCATAGTTCCCATTTCTGTATAGCTGTATATCTCAGATTTCTGTAAAGTTATTTATTTCATATTCTGTATAGTTTTTCATATTTATGTCCTGTTCATATCCTGTACATAGCTTGTACTCACTACAGCCTGTACATACTTATAGTTATAGAATATTCACATCATACTTCATACCGTGTACATTATAACATACCATAATAGACCCATTTCTGTAATATATTCACATATCTATATTATTGCTAATATATATTGTAATATATCTATATCACTAAAGCACTTCTGGATGGATGCAAACTGCATTTCGTTGCCCTGTACCTGTGCATGTGCAATGACAATAAAGTTGAATTCTATTCTATTCTATTCTTTCCAGCCAATCTCCCAGTTTAGTACCACCTGGTATCACACTATTCAGGTAAAACCTGTCAAAAGTAAACGTGCGTGTTTGCGTTAGGGTGGTTTACCTCGTAGTGATTGGGCCAGAAGGTGGACACAGCAAGCTCCACCCCCTTCCAGATGTGGTAGGAGGGGCCTGAGAAGTTAAAGACAGGAACTCCCAGAGGACTACTGTTCTCTGCAGGAAACATATACACCGTCATCATCTGAGAGCTCGGCCTACACTGACTAACCTGCGCCAGTGTTCCTGCGTACCTTTGATGTAGACGTTAAGCGTAGCGGGCACGGCACCCTCGCGCCCTCCAACCTGGTAAAACAGGAAACTGAGGCAGTGCGTGTCGTTTTCTCTGAGTGGCGGTAGTAGCAGCTGAGCGCGCTGACCACCATAGCGACCTGACGTGTTCACAAACAGGAAGGAGGAGCCTGCGGAGAGGAAGCAACACCTCATTATAAACAGCCAAGATAAAGTCCTTAAACAGTGACAGACTTCAAAATAAAAAGCATGTTTGTATAGAAATATGTCTTTTTATTTACTTTTAAAATCTTTGTGTATGTGAACAGCACATAAAAAACTGAATGAGTTAAATTTAAAATGGTTTGAATGCAAAACGGGTTAATAATGGTCAGATGGTCCGGTGGCGCCAGTGTCCGGCAGCCTCGCCTCTGTCAGTGCGCCCCAGGGTGGCTGTGGCTACAATGTAGCTGCCATCACCAGTGTGTGAATGTGTGTGTGAATGGCTGGATGACAGGTTGTGTAAAGCGCTTTGGGGTCCTTAGGGACTAGAAAAGCGCTATATAAATACAGGCCATTTACCAATAAACATGTTTATTAGCATATTAATACATATGATTAATAAACATGTTAATAAACATCAAACTTTCTCACAGTGAACATGTTGAGGATTAACACCCATCAAAATAAAGTCAGACTTTCAGCTCAATGTTTCTGATCATTTATTGGAGCGAATGCCAGACAGCACAGCCTTCAAAATAAAAGCATGTGTGAGGTCACAGGATGGAGAAAATGAAAAGGAGTGAAGACGGTGGGAAAGAGATGAAACAACAGGAAAGGTGAGTCTATTTGTCAGTATGTGACAAATAGGTGAAGTGAGAATAGTGAAGGACGGAAGTGACGGACAAGGTTCAAGGTTCTTTATTATTTGTCACATGCATAGTTATACAAGTATAACACACAGTGAAATGTAGCCTGACACGCTCCTCGACATGTGCAAAAATTGGGGGGGGGGGGGGGGGGGGGGGTGTAGAGGAAGAACATTATATATATATATATATATATATATATATATATATATATATATATATATTTCGGTTCGGTACGCATATGTATCGAACAATACAACATTTGTAATTTCTTTTATCAATTTTCCTTCTGACGATGCTGTCTGTGTTGAGCGCTCAGTGAATCTGTGTTCGACTACTCCGCCTAGGCTGCACTGTCGAGCGCAGATCCACTGAGCGCTCAACACAGACAGCATCATCAGAAGGAAGAGCGCAGGGCAAGCTAGCGAGACAGAAGTTAAGCTCTACTTGCAACAGGCAAATTGAACCTCATTCAGATCTGGCGTTTGGAATTATTTTGGTTTTCATGTGACGTATGACCCTGAAGGTAAGCGAGTCATGGACTAAAGTAAAACAGTATGTTGGATGTGCCACGCAATGCTCAATTACATGGGTGGGAACTAGTGTGTTAGCGCAGTTAGCTTGTTAACGTGTTGGCCGTCTAGCCCCATGCACGGAGTGATCGGCGGTAGCTCGTTAACGGAGATTTGCCGTGTTGTGGCGTTAAGGTCATTTCAACGAGATTAACCTGAAAGCACTAGTGGGAACACAACGAATATGACTGCACATTTACGCCGACATCATCCTAGTGCAAAGACAAGTGGAAGCAGACAAAAAAAAGCAAGCATGCTACTAACTTTAGCCGAGTCATTTAGACAGCTGTTAGCACATGATTCTCCTTATGCTGCTGAGAATATAGCCCAGAAGAAGCGGATAGTATAGCTTTTATTTTGGAAAGAGCCATTTCTCTGTAATAAACTCTCTTTTCCAAAGATGAGTGATTCCTCAATCAGATACAGGGCTTGCAATATCGCTAGCCCGACGTCCTGGAGCTAGCGATTTTTTTCCAGTCGGGCTACCAAAATCTTTCTCTTCCCTGCCCGTCGGGCTATTGTAGGAAAAATATATGTCAATGCTTTTGCATTCTTTCAGAAATGTAGCTGGGTAATTATGTCATTGGCATCGGTGAGCCACTGTCAATATGTGACATATTGAAGTCGCGTTTGAATTTGCGCTTGTTTTTTTGCTTTCACTTTGCAATTGCGCGAACTGTGTATAGAGAGCGACAGCACTGATCTGTGAGTGATGATAATTTGTGCACCAATTCCTCTGACATCGTCTTATTAATCGTTAGCTTACTATGCAAACATGACAAGTGAAATCTCCCGCAGCTTAAACATGTGAGAGGTTGATCGCGCAGAGAATCGCTGAGCTTATGTGAGTGAGCGTGTAAAAGCATTTCAGTTCTGCTGAGCCAAATAAGACAGGTCAGGGTGAAGAAGTGACAGCCAAAGAAAAGCTTACCACAAAACGGAGAAGTTATGACAAATCAGACTATAAGAAAGTGCAGCTTTATGGTTTCATGGACAAAAGAATTTCTGTGGCTGCGATATGATGAGCTAAATAACCAGGGCTGCACATAAGTGGTCCGCAGGTGCGCATTCGCTGTCAAAATAAAAAACACGCACAAGGGTTAGGGTTAAATTTAAAAACTGTACTTTTGAGTTAAAATATATATTTATAATTTTAATAAATGACAAATTAAAAATGCATGAACATTTTTTTGTATCGAAAAAATATCGAACCGTGACACCAAAGTATCGAACCGAACCGAACCGTGAATTTTGTGTATCGTTGCACCCCTAATATATATATATATATATATATATATATATATATATATATATATATATATATACATATATATATATATATATATATATATATATATATACACATATAGTATATATATGTGTATATAAGACAGCACAGAGGCACTAATCATGGCAGCACAAGAACAAGCTCTGAGTACAAGATCCATAGAGGCTGGGGTCTATCACACCAGGCAAGACCCCAGGTGCAGGCTGTGTAAAGATGCCCCAGAGACAATCCAGCACATAACAGCAGGGTGCAAGATGCTGGCAGGCAAGGCATACATGGAACGCCATAACCAAGTGGCCGGCATAGTGTACAGGAACATCTGTGCCGAGTATAACCTGGAAGTCCCGAGGTCAAAATGGGAGATGCCCCCAAGGGTGGTGGAGAATGACCGAGCTAAGATCCTGTGGGACTTCCAGATACAGACGGACAAAATGGTGGTGGCTAACCAACCGGACATAGTGGTGGTAGACAAACAGAAGCAGACGGCCGTAGTGATCGATGTAGCGGTTCCGAATGACAGCAATATCAGGAAGAAGGAACACGAGAAGCTGGAGAAATACCAAGGGCTCAGAGAAGAGCTCGAGAGGATGTGGAGGGTGAAGGTAACGGTGGTCCCCGTGGTAATCGGAGCACTAGGTGCGGTGACTCCCAAGCTAGGCGAGTGGCTCCAGCAGATCCCGGGAATAACATCGGAGATCTCTGTCCAGAAGAGCGCAGTCCTGGGAACAGCTAAGATACTGCGCAGGACCCTCAAGCTCCCAGGCCTCTGGTAGAGGACCCGAGCTTGAAGGATAAACCGCCCGCAGGGGCGTGCTGGGTGTTTTTATACACTGGGTGAATGTGCAGTAGTAGCAGCAAGCAGGTGAATTCTGTACATTAATATGAATAGACATCTGACTATTTTACAGGATAGACAATATAAACATATTTAAAATTAAAGGAATTGAAATGTACATTGTGCCTTGGTTTAGTGTCTGGAAGAGTCCTGTCTCAGTCAGTTATAGATGATGTGAGAGGGCGGGTGTGTGTGTTTAGGGCACGGATGGCTTGGGGATAGAAGCTCCTCTTGAGTCTCTCTGTCCTTGCCCGGAAGATGCGGAACCTTCTACCAGATTGCAGAAGTTGGAACAGTTTGTTGCCAGGATGGGACGGGTCCTTCAGTATCTGTTCTGCTCTAGTCCGGCATCTCCTGGTGTAGGTGTCCTGAAGCGGGGGGAGAGCAATCCTGCAGCAGCGTTCTGCTGTACGGATCACTCTCTGGAGAGCTTTTTGGTCCTTCACACAGCTGTTCCCGAACCACGATGTCATGTTCTGTGTGAGGATGCTCTCCACAGCGCCTGTATAGAAAATCCTGAGGATCTTTGGAGAGACCCTGAACTTCCTCAGTTGTCGTAGGTGATACAGGCGCTGCCTAGCCTTTTTGGTCTGGACCTGAATGTGGGCAGCCCATGTCAGGTCTGAGGAGATGTGGACACCAAGATACTTGAAGGACTGCACCCTCTCCACTGGAGCTCCATTGATGATAATGGGCTTGTAGTCTCTGTGCTGACCCCTTCTGAAGTCCACGACCAGCTCCTTGGTCTTGCTGACGTTCAGCTGGAGGTGGTTGTCCTGGCACCACGATGCCAGATTCTTCACTTCATCCATGTAGGCCGCCTCATCGTTGTTGGAGATGGCACCCAACACCACTGTGTCGTCAGCAAACTTCACAATGGTGTTGGAGCCATGGATGGCCACACAGTCTGAAGTGTAGAGGGAGTAGAGCAGTGGCGAGAGGACACATCCCTGAGGACACAGGGATGCTTACCCTGAGGGTAAGCGACTCATGTTGTAACCAGGGGCGGATATAGAAGGGTGGCATGGGGTGGTAAGTGCCACCCTAAAATGATCCCTTGCCACCCCAAGTGCCACCCCAGTCTTGCATATGACAGTGTTGTTTATTAAAATAAGATAGCATTAACAGTTTGAGCGTAGTTACAGTCAACAGTGAATATAAATGCTAAAACTGAATATATTGCATAGTGTTCCCCCCCTGCACCATTAACAAATGGTTCAGCCCATAGGTGGACCGGCTTTTTTCTTGTTTTCAGTAGCAAGCGATGCTTATGATTGTGCCAGAGCACATTTTGAACAACACCATGGGAATTTCAGATTTCACACAGGCAGGTGGATGTTACACTGTGGAAATGGAAGGAAGGTGAGTGTTATTAACCCTCTGTGGTCCACGGACACGCTGCACCTCCAAATCACATGACTGATGTAAGCTGACACAGCAACAAGCCACGCTGAGTCTCTGTTTCAGCCAACATTGAAAGTTCGGACTTCAAAGTTTTTAAATTTTAATTACAGGCCAGTAAATCCAGAGTTAGGATAATATATATCAGCCACGCTTTTTTCTAAATACTGTCGTCACGTTTGTGTGTGTGTGTGTTTTAAGCGTTTTCTAAGGACAGCGTGAAAACAGTAAAGAAAGGAAAAAAGCCACCTCTTTCCTATCAGTGGAAAAATGCACCATGTCGACCAATTTTAAAAAAACAGTCCACATGTGGGATTTGGTTGTTTAGGAAGAGGGGAAAGTTTTGGGAGTGACGGTAACGACAGCGAGCGAGAGAGAGAGAGAGAGAGAGAGAGAGAGTTTAGATGTGGGAGATTTGTGACGTTTAGCGTGGCGTGTTTACTTAGTGTGTTGTGGTATCTTGTGTAGTTGTTCTGTTGTGTAGTCGTTTTGTTTAGTGTGTGAGTGAGGGCACTAATGAATGTCACAAATGCACATTTGCAACGTAAACACTGTCACTAAGTAGAAAACCAGCGGAGTGATACACCTGCTGTTGTCGGGCCTGCAGGTTTGTCCCTGTGCTCTTCTGTCTTTTGGTGGACAAACTTGTTTTTTACTGGCACACATCATTTGTGGGGCATCTTATTGCAACACCTGATTGTTCTCTCATTTTAGTTTTAGTAATATTTTTAAATGATTTTAGAAAATGAAAAAAAAAAAAAACGGTGTATTGGCTGCATTTTTAGATAAATAGTTGTTTATGTTTACAAAATGTACATTTTATATTTGCATTTCAAGTTATAAAAATTTACTCAACATGTCTGTGGTTTTTGTTTACAGTAATAAATACTGCTAAGATTTTAGGTTCTTTGTGTGATTTCAGATCAGTAATACTAATGCAGTATGTCAGTGAAAAAACAACTAAATTCAGTTGAGCTGAAAAGATACCAAACAAGGCAACGGGGAAAAAAAATAAAATGAAACAATCTGAGGGTGAAATACAAACGTAAACTCAAAACGAGTCAAAAATGTCCGGTTGTATTTCAGACCTCAGTGGGTTAATGCAACAAATCATGAAAAATTAGGTTTAAATTTTTGCTCATGACAGTGCAGATTTCTGACATTTTGTGTAATGTTAATGTAATTTTGTAATTTTTTTTCTATTTAAGCTGTAACAATGTGATTGTTTTCTAACAAAAACAGTGTGAAACTTAAGTTAGACTTGTGTTTGTAAATGAAACGCCTGTTGTTGTGTAGCTTTCTGGATTTTATACTTATTGGGCTACATATTTATTTATTATACAGGCTATACAGTACATACCATCACCATGTTTTATGTAACTATAGTATGTAATTATGTGGGCTACAGACAATAATTAAGTTATAGACTATATTTATATGAAAAACGTGTATACTTACTGCATTTGAATCATTTTAACCATGTGTAACCACCTGCGTATGTTTGGGAAAAAAAAAAGGCTTTGATTTTGCCACCCCATTTGATTTCTTTGCCACCCTCATGCCACCCTAAGAAAATTAATCTAGATCCGCCCCTGGTTGTAACTGACGTCAGACGCCGGAGATTTTGGCGGAAAATTAAAGCGAATGGTAGTTTAGAATTGAACAAAGTTTCTTTAAGCTTCAGTATTACCAAATATACTAATCAATTGTCATATAACTAACAACATCTGTCCTATCATCTCTAACACCCTGGAGGACAACGGGGAGAGTTTAGACGCTCTCCAAGATTACATGCCGGAGGACACCGTAAAGAACATCGCCTTCGATAGAGTGCATCAGCTCTGTTCTAGGATGCCTTCTGGACCCAGTGGAGGTGGTGAGTGACAGGAGAACGGCGGCTAAGCTGTCATCCCTGATGGACAACATCTCCCACCCCATGCAGCAGACTGTGACAGCACTGAGCAGCTCCTTCAGTGGGAGACTGCGGCACCCACGGTGTGGGACGGAGAGATTTCGCAGGTCTTTCCTCCCCACTGCTGTCAGACTCCACAACAAAGACTTTAACTGAACAAACACACACATCCATACATATGCAATAATACTAAGTGCAATAATCCTTTCTGTCATCGTTGTATTTTTACTCAGTTGTATATAGTATTTGTATTCTATTTTTATCTTATTGTATATAAATTTTATTTTATTCTACTGTATATAGTATTTTATTTTATTCTATTCTGTACAGCTGTGTACTGTATTTATTCTTATTGTATTCTAATTTTTGCCTCATAACTTTTGCACTGTCCACTTCCTGCTGTGACAAAACAAATTTCCCACGTGTGGGACTAATAAAGGTTATCTTATCTTATCTTATCTTATCGCTTGGGGGACGTGAGGTCGCCGGCCAGGAGACCACGTCCTATTGTGGCCAAATTCGGCCACTTCAAACAAAAGGAACAGGTGAAAAGCCACGGCAGGAAATTAAAAGGAATCGACTTCAGCGTGAACGACCAGTTCCCCTGGAACGACACAGGGTCCTCTTCCCAATCCGACGCGGCCTCATCCAGAAGGGCTCCCGCGCTGTCATCGCTGTGGACCGGCTGTACGTGGACGGACAGCTTCACTGCGACCCCAACATCACTCGGTGGCTGTATTAACCTCACACCAGATAAGAATCCGCTACACCCTTTCCCTATCCACTCACGCTAACTTGTATTAACATCTGTTTAACTTACCGGTATCAAATCGCATCTTAAGTGTGATATGATCGCAGAATTAACACCAATGGTTCATCAATGGTTTGATTGAAATGTTTCTGGGTTTTTTTTTTCCTTCTAATTTTTTTTCTCTCTTTTTCCCCCTCTTCTTTTTATGCTGCTCACCCTTGTCCTTGGTTTCTTTCTTTTTTACTTTCTTTCACTGCTTCGATCACCTGCTTCCAGACTCATCCACAAACAACATCCTTTATTTCGACATTATACGCACAGCACGATCACGCACAATCACGCGCTCAACGGCAGCACATTTACATCAGTCAGACAGCGCACACAGACCTACAGGATACACACACTTAAGCCAAGCGTACTCATATTAGTAAATATGCACACACATAGTCAGACTCAGGGAGCATCTCGCCACACATTTTTTCTCTCTCTCCTTCTCTTTATTTATGAACAAGTGATGTATTCTTTCCACCTGTCTAAGCGACACACACAGCGTACATCCCTAGTTATACACACACATCTATGGGTGCACTGAGGTTCATTACATGGAATATAAATGGAGCTGGCTCCAGAGAAAAGAGGTTAAAAATATTTAACCAACTCAAAAAACTACAGGCAGATGTTGTCCTTTTACAAGAGACCCACAGACCTCTTAGAGGTTCGAATGAACTTAAAACACCTGAGTTTCCCAATGTGTTCTCAGCTTGTTATAATTCTAGACAAAGGGGAGCAGCAATTTTAATACATAAAAATATTAATTTCACAGTACTCGATACAGTTATAGATCCAGAGGGCAGATTCTTAATCATTAAACTATCTATACTTGATAAAAAGCTATGTATTGCAAGTATATATGGTCCAAATGTTGATGATCCCTCATTCTTTCACGGTTTTTTCAGTGCACTCTCTGAACACTTAGATGGCACACTTGTTCTTGGAGGCAACCTCAACCTTGGACTAAATGAAGACATGGATAGGCTCCATACAGCAGGAACTCAGCGTAATTGGCAGTCCACAAATATAATCAAACAGTATATGAGCGACTTTGGTCTTTGCGATGCATGGCGCTCCCTTCACCCCAGTCAAGATGGCGCCGAGTATGGCAGCCTTGTCGCGAGCTCCCCCAAGCAACAGCTTTTTTCTGTGTTTAATTTTACTTTTCCTTCATTTTTTCGCGAGTAGCACATGTCTCCTTGTGTACGACCGACAAACCTTACTGGACATAAAAGACCGACTTTCTTATAACTTTCCGGAGTTCAAGTTTTGCAACACGGACGCTCCGTTCGCAGACCCCCCATTCATCTCACCTGAGACGCCTTTGTTCTCTGGCCCTGGAGGCCGCAAACGCCGACGCAGAGGGAGAAGATCTGGCGTTCTGGTTCGACTGAGACGGCGCACTAACAGACCACCGTTACCCAGTTTATTACTGGCTAATGTGCCGTCTCTGGAGAACAAGCTGTGCGAGCTTCGGGCACGGATCTCATTCCAGCGAGAGATGCGGGACTGCTGCGTGATCTGCCTCACAGAAACCTGGCTATCGGACAAGGTACCGGACTCCGCAATACAACTACCGGGGTTCTCCGTGCATCGCGCGGACAGGTCACAGGATCTTACTGGGAAAAGCAGAGGCGGTGGTGTGTGTTTCATGATCAACAACAGCTGGTGTGATTATGCAAACGTGCACCCGGTCAAATCCTTCTGCTCACCGGACCTGGAGTACCTGATGATTAACACTAGGAAGGCCCAGAGCCCAGCCATTTGGCTTTTCTACCTTTAAAACCCGGAGAGCAGCCAAATGGCTGGTAGGCTTTTAGCTAAGCTTTAGCTTCAGGCAAGTGGAAGCTAAATTGGCTAGTCATTCATATGTAAATTGGGTTGTTACCTGGGAATTCTGGAGGGAGGGGAGTGGGGGTGTGTGGATGAGGGGGTGGGGGAGCTGCTAAAAGCGGTGAGCTTCCTTTTGTTTCATCTTGATGCATTCTCAATCATCCAGGGAAACAAATCTCCAAAAGTCACCAACTTGGAGTGTTTCAGTTTGCCATCTTAGGGAGAAATCAACACACATGGGTGTATGTCCTTTGTTGCTGAGATTTATTGATAAAAACAGTACAAAAAATCAACCATTTGTACACATTTTTACAAATAATTATAAAAAGTGAGTGAGTACATTTCAACATTTTCAGCAATCACTCACAATCCTGGCACTGCCATGGTATCTGTAGTCTGCATTTACCTTGGCTTGGCTTCCTGATCAATTGTCCACTACCAAAAGGAAGCCAAGCCCTGTGATCACACCTTGTTTTGTTGTAAAGGGTGGCAGGGCTTGGCTTCCTTTTGGTAGTGGAGCATTGATCAGTCGTCCATTGTGGCATCAATGTGATCACACCTTGTTTTGTTGTAAAGGGTGGCAGGGCTTGGCTTCCTTTTGGTAGTGGAGCATTGATCAGTCGTCCATTGTGGCATCAATGTGATCACACCTTGTTTTGTTGTAAAGGGTGGCAGGGCTTGGCTTCCTTTTGGTAGTGGAGCATTGATCAGTCGTCCATTGTGGCATCAATGTGATCACACCTTGTTTTGTTGTAAAGGGTGGCAGGGCTTGGCTTCCTTTTGGTAGTGGAGCATTGATCAGTCGTCCATTGTGGCATCAATGTGATCACACCTTGTTTTGTTGTAAAGGGTGGCAGGGCTTGGCTTCCTTTTGGTAGTGGAGCATTGATCAGTCGTCCATTGTGGCATCAATGTGATCACACCTTGTTTTGTTGTAAAGGGTGGCAGGGCTTGGCACATTGATGCCACAATGGACGACTGATCAATGCTCCACTACCAAAAGGAAGCCAAGCCCTGCCACCCTTTACAACAAAACAAGGTGTGATCACATTGATGCCACAATGGACGACTGATCAATGCTCCACTACCAAAAGGAAGCCAAGCCCTGCCACCCTTTACAACAAAACAAGGTGTGATCACAGGGCTTGGCTTCCTTTTGGTAGTGGACAATTGATCAGGAAGCCAAGCCAAGGTAAATGCAGACTACAGATACCATGGCAGTGCCAGGATTGTGAGTGATTGCTGAAAATGTTGAAATGTACTCACTCACTTTTTATAATTATTTGTAAAAATGTGTACAAATGGTTGATTTTTTGTACTGTTTTTATCAATAAATCTCAGCAACAAAGGACATACACCCATGTGTGTTGATTTCTCCCTAAGATGGCAAACTGAAACACTCCAAGTTGGTGACTTTTGGAGATTTGTTTCCCTGGATGATTGAGAATGCATCAAGATGAAACAAAAGGAAGCTCACCGCTTTTAGCAGCTCCCCCACCCCCTCATCCACACACCCCCACTCCCCTCCCTCCAGAATTCCCAGGTAACAACCCAATTTACATATGAATGACTAGCCAATTTAGCTTCCACTTGCCTGAAGCTAAAGCTTAGCTAAAAGCCTACCAGCCATTTGGCTGGTGGCGGGTTTTAAAGGTAGAAAGGTAGAAGCCTGGGCCTTCCTAGTGTTAAGTGCCGGCCATTCTGGCTACCGAGGGAATTTACAGCAGTGATTATTACGGCTGTTTACATTCCCCCACAAGCCGACACTGACCGTGCACTCAGGGAACTGTACAGTGCGATCAGCAGCGAGGAAACCGCACACCCAGAGGCAGCGTTTATCACAGCCGGAGACTTTAATAAGGGAAACCTGAAGAAAGTCTCACCCAAACTCCACCAACACATCCACTTTAACACTCGTGGAGACCGGCTACTTGACCACTGCTACACCTCTTTCCAGGATGCGTACAAAGCCCTCCCCCGCGCCCCATTCGGCCAATCAGATCACCGCTCCATCCTGCTCCTGCCCGCCTACAGGCAGAAGCTGAAACAGGAAGCTCCAACCCGGAGGGCGGTGCACTGTTGGACGGACCAATCGGAGTCTGCGCTGCGGGACTGTTTTGATCACGCGGACTGGGAAATGTTTCACGTGGCTGCTAGGGACATTGATGAATACACAGACTCAGTCTGTGGATTTATCAGGAAATGTGTGGAAGATGTCGTCCCATCCAGAACAGTTAAATCCTTCCCAAATCAAAAACCCTGGATTAACGGAGATGTTCGCGCGGCACGGAACACCGCCTTTGCCTCCGCGAACACATCGGACTACAAACACGCACATTACCAACTCCGGAAGACGATCAAAGCAGCCAAACGTGAGTACAGGGACAGGGTGGAGCAACAGTTTGACAACCCTCGGAGTATGTGGCAGGGACTAAACACGATCACAGACTTTAGAGGGAAAACCAGCACACCGCAGACCACGGCCTCTCTGTGTGAGGATCTAAACGTATTCTACGCTAGATTCGACACAGCGAACACCACGAGACCGGACAGTGTGCGCACCGCGGATGACGTCAGTGCGCACACTGTGTCTGAGGAGGATGTGCGGAAGTGCTTCAGGAAGGTGAACGCACGCAAAGCTACTGGTCTGGACGGGATTCCCGGCCGCGTCCTCAAGTCATGCGCGGCTCAGCTGGCTGGAGTGTTCACGCACATCTTCAACCTTTCCCTCTCTCTGTCTGTAGTCCCAGCCTGCTTCAAAATGGCCACCGTCGTCCCTGTACCCAAATCCTCCACCATCTCCTCATTGAACCACTGGCGACCTGTAGCCCTGACCCCCATCGTGAGCAAATGCGTCGAGAAGCTGGTCAGGGACTTCATCTGCTCTGCACTACCCGACTCACTGGACCCTCTACAGTTCGCATACCGCCACAACAGGTCCACTGATGATGCCATAGCCCTGACACTACATACTGCCCTGTCACACCTGGAGAAGAGAGACACGTATGTGAGGATGCTGTTTGTAGATTACAGCTCAGCATTCAATACCATCGTTCCCTCGAAGCTGGACAGGAAACTGCAGGATCTAGGACTGAGCAGCTCCCTCTGCAGCTGGATCCTTAGCTTCCTGTCTGACAGACGCCAAGTGGTCAGACTGGGCAGCATCACCTCATCCCCCATCACACTGAACACTGGTGCTCCACAGGGGTGTGTACTGAGCCCTCTCCTGTACTCACTCTACACCTACGACTGCACGGCCACTAACAGCTCCAACATCATTGTGAAGTTTGCGGACGACACTACAGTGGTGGGTCTTATCACCAACGGTGATGAGACGGCTTACAGGGAGGAGGTCAGCGCCCTGACCCACTGGTGTCAAGACAACCATCTCACCCTCAACGTCGCAAAGACAAAGGAGTTGATAGTGGACTTCCGGAGGTGCAGAGAAGTACACACCCCCATCACCATCAACGGCGCTGCTGTGGAGAGAGTGAGCAGCTTCCGGTTCCTTGGTGTACATCTGGCTGAGGATCTTACGTGGTCAGTACACACAAACAAAACAGTGAAGAAGGCGCAGCAGCGCCTCTTCTTTCTCAGGAGACTGAAAAGATTCGGCATGAGCCCCCGCATCCTCAGGACCTTCTATCACTGTGCCATTGAGAGCATCCTCACTGGATGCATCACCACCTGGTATGGCAACAGCACCGCCTACAACTGCAAAGCTCTCCAGCGAGTAGTGCGGTGCTCTGAACGGATAATTGGAGGTGAGCTTCCCTCCCTCCAAGACATCTACAGGAAGCGGTGCCTGAGGAAAGCGGGGAGGATCATCAAGGACTCCAGTCACCCCAGCCATAAACTGTTCAGACTACTTCCATCAGGAAGGAGGTTCTGCAGCATCCGGTCCCGTACCAGCAGACTGAGAGACAGCTTCTTCCACCAGGCCATCAGACTGCTGAACACGTCATAGACACCTCAGCTTCACTACTGGAACTTTAACATTATGCACTCCATACTGTACAGTAATGCCACTGTTTTGCACATGTCTCACTCTGTATATTTTTATATATTTAATTTATTGTTTACTCTATTTAATTTGTAAAATATGTGTACACACACACACACACACGTAGACAAATATTTAGTATACACATCCAGAAATGCATATACTATTATATATTGTACATATATTTATTAGTTTCAGATGTAGCCATTCTTGTATTTTGCTTGTTTACATTATTGTATTTTGCACAACTCTGTTGCTTGTGAAGCTCGCACACAAGAATTTCACTCACATATGCTGTACCAATGTTCCTGCACATGTGATGTGACAATAAAAGTGATTTGATTTGATTTGATTTGACCCCACCAGTAAGGAATATACTTTTTTCTCACATGTCCATCACTCCTACTCTCGTCTGGATTATTTTTTGGTCAGCAGCTCACTGCTGAGTGACATCTCACACACTGAGATTCACCCTATAGCTGTCAGCAATCATGCTCCTGTAGCTTTAACACTAATGCACAAGAATAATACTACACCATGTAACAACTGGAGATTTAATACATCACTGCTTAAAGATGAAGACTTTATTAAATATTTTAAAAAAGAGTGGACTTCATATTTAGACTATAATGACACTCCCGGAACATCAGCTTCTGTTCTATGGGAAGCAGGGAAAACTGTGATGAGAGGTAAAATAATTTCTTTCTCATCACATAAAAAGAAAAAAGAAAACAAAAATATTCAGGAATTAGAAAAAACCATCAAATCACTAGAAGAAGCCTACGCGTCCCACCAAGATCAGGAAACATTGAACAAAATACGCAAAACAAAACTAGAATTAAATGAGATAATTGATAAAAAAAAACAAAATTCTTAGTACAGAGACTACACTTACAAAATTATGAACATGGTAATAAATCCAGTCAATTTCTAGCAAACCAGCTAAAAATAAATAAAGAAAAAACAACTATATGTGCTGTTCAAGATTCATCTGGGAACACATTATATGAACCGATACAAATAAACAACATTTTCAGGGATTTCTATAAAACGTTGTATTCACCACAAATAAACCCATCTAAAACCAAAATTGATCAGTTTTTAGACAACATAACTCTCCCAAAATTATTAGACTCTCAAGCAATGACACTGGATTCACCACTGACACCAGGCGAACTCCAGGAAGCCCTGATAAGTATGCCCAATAATAAGGCTCCAGGTCCAGACGGCTTTCCTGCAGAATTCTACAAAGAATTCTGGTCGATTCTAGCACCAGTTTTCTACAGAACGTTGTTGGAAATCAAAGAAAAGGGCAGACTTCCATCAAATATGAATTCTGCAAACATTAATCTCCTGCTAAAACCAGGCAAAGACCCTGTATATGCCTCAAGCTATCGTCCAATATCCCTTATAAATGTAGACCTTAAAATAATCTGCAAAGCTCTCTCGAAGAGACTGATTCATGTATGTCCAAATTCCTTTGGAAAAATAAACCCCCACGTATAAGCTTAAAAACACTACAAAAGACCAAGGATAAAGGAGGACTAGAACTGCCTAACTTTCAGCACTACTTCTTAGCCAACAGGCTTCAGTTTATCTCAGGATGGCTAAAACACACCCTCTTAGATGAACCTTGGCTAGATGTAGAACAAGCACTTTGCAATAATCTAGAGATCTCAGACCTACCATTTATCAGCTCAAACATCCAACGACATGAATGCTTTAAAAGCATCAACATCAGCTCTTCTCTGACAGCATGGTGGGAGTTTCTAAAATTGACGGCGTCTTCATTAATCCCATGCAAACGTACACCTATCTGGAACAACCCTGACATATTACAAAACAATAATATGATAAACTTTTCAGATTGGAGTGATAAAGGAATCAAATATTTAGAACATATACTAGAAGGAACAGAATTTATTTCATTTGACGGACTAGTTACACAATATGGGATCAACAAGAAAAGATTTTTAGAATATCAACAAATTAAATCCATAGTAAAAAAGAAATTCAAACCGGGTCAAGTTGAACTACAAACACCACAAAGTGTGGAACAATTTCTTACTCATAAACCCCCAAAATTACTTTCCAAAATTTACAGAATGCTTTCTAAAACAGATGAATCAATATCACTTCCTATTGCAAAATGGGAAGCGGATTTATCAGTTAACTTAGACCTAAACTTCTGGTCTCAGATTTGCTTAAAAACCTTTCATCTAATCAGAAATCCCAGTCTTCAATTAACTCAATACAAAATATTACACAGAGTGCACTATACAGGTCATCGGATGTTCAAGATGGGCTTTACGTCTACCAACAACTGCTCACACTGCCAAACCAATTCACCGGACAATTATATCCACGCTCTTTGGTTCTGTCCACCAGTTCAGAAGTTCTGGCGCGAGATATGTGAAGACTTATCAAAGTGTCTGAAATGTAACATTCCAACTTCCCCCTTAGTGTGTTTGTTGGGCAGCTTAGATAATGTCACTTCAGAAAAGAATATAGCCCATATGGTTTTCACTGCCCTATGCATAGCCAAGAAAACAGTCCTCATGAACTGGAAAAATAAAAATAATCTTAATTCTAACCAATATAGAAATTATCTATTAGATTACATTAGTCTTGATACAGCCTCTGCCACCACATCAGATCAATTGCTCTGGGCTCCTTTGATCAGCTCCATCACCTAGCGGGGGTGGAGGGTCATAGTTTGGTCCCACCTTTGCTGTTGTGATTGGTGTGGGGGTAGGGACAGGCTTAGGGCGTCGGGGAGTTCCCTAGGAGCATCTTCCTTGGAGGGCTCAACCTGGGGTAGCGGTGATGGCCTATTAAGGGCTCTGTTGGCTCTTAGGTGACAGTTTCCTCGTGGCTGCGTACAGCGGGGCTAGGGGAGGGTCTGTGCTGACGGATGTGGGTTACTGACCTAGTAGCCTGGCTGCCCCGGGGTGGGTCCGGGACGGGCCGGACTCTGGGCTGGGGCCCTGGCTGGGTCTCGGGGGCTTGGATCCTGGTTTGTGTGTTGCCGGGGTTGTGGGCAGGTGGGTGTATGGGGGCCCAGCCCTGGCGCAGGGTGCCGCCAGTGCATCGAGCCACCTAGGGGGCTCTTCAACTTGTGGGGGAGGTTGTTACATCTTGCAGGAGCTCTCCTCTCTTCAGGAACTCTCTGCAGCAGGGGGAGATACAGGAGAGATGGAGGAAGATCTCAGCCTGGGCGTCTATTGTCTCGTGTAGTCTGGAAGATGAGTGGATGACAGGGTGGGTGCAGTTTTCTCTGTGGTGGGGTCAGGTGGGCTGTCCCGGGCTCTGTGGGCCAGGCGGCGCTGCTGTACTGGGCCCCGGTCCGGATGGGTCTGGGCCCCCTTTCCCTGGTGGGTTGCAGAGTATGGGGGTGCCTACTTGGGTCAGCGGGGGAGCTGGCCCCAGGGAGGGGTCACTTGCCCCTCCCTTCTTTCCCTCCCTATCTCCAGCTGCCTCCCTCTTCCCGCTCCACCACAATCACCCACACATGCAGGGCCTTGGGGTAAAGGTGTGTCACCAGGGTGCAGGGGGGGGGGGGATGCCTCCCCCCTCTGTCCCCTTCTGGCTGCCTCTGCCTCAATTTTATCCCACAACTTAGACATTCACATTACTCACACTCTCATTACACATACATATAGGACCTTGGGGGTGGGCACGCTACACGGACTCCAAATTACCATCAGGGTGTACACCTCACCCCTGGCGTCGTTGCCCACCTCTCAATTTTAAATACACGTAGACATTGAGGGCTAGCAGGAGGGGCTATGCGCTTACCTGCTGCTCTCTGGCAGGTAGCTCCATGCCCTCCTGGGTTTTCATTGCACCTTAGAACACACATGCATCAACACTACATATGAGCGGGCGGAGGGAGGTTTGGAGTCTTCTCTCACCCCCATTCTCTGCGACCTGCTGGAGCAGGGGGACTGGGAGGGGGAGTTGGCCGTCCAACTGGGATCTGGAGTGTGGGGCCTCCCTGCTGCTGCGGAGTCGGGGCGGTCTGCTTCTCCCCACCGCAGGGAAAAGGGTAACACCACCTGGGTCTGGGTGCAGTTTCCCCCTCCAGGGACAAGGGTACCTAGACCCGGTTTGTAGAGTACGCTTGGGGAGTGTGATCGTGTGTACAGCGTCTCTTTATGTCTGTCTCCACGTTGGTTGAGTGTGGAGTAAGTGCATATGAGAGCATGAGGGGGGGAATGGATGTTTGTATGTGTGTGTGCCTGTTTGTCTGTGTCTATATGTCAGGTTGGGTGTCAGACGCCACCGCTCTGGGGACATCTCAGGCCCTCCAAGATAAGGAGGCCTATCTCCCCCCACCACTTCCCCTGCCGGTGGCAGACGCCCTCAGACATCGGTGCGTTGGTGGGTCTTTGTGTCCGTTGATGGGCGTCCAGGTACACACCGGCTCACTCCTTGGTGGCTGCTTATCGGGGCCTGGAGCCTGGGGCTCGCTCGGGCCACTTTGGGGGTGGGGTGCCCTTGTTCTCTCGGCCTGGGGCTTAGTCACTCTGGAGCAGCTGGCTGCCGGCGGAGCCCCCGGGCGCGTCACTGCAACTCCCCCTGGCTTCTGCTCCGCAGCTGCTGAGTGAGCCCTCATCTGGGACTCTCCTCAGCTCTTACTGGGACAGTGGCGCGGCTGCCCCTCTGTTGGTCGTCCTTGGTCTCTTGTGTTCTGAGGGCCTCTGGATGTCTGGAGTCTGGATCTCCTCCATACCTGCTTCATGCCCTGGAGGACAGGGCTGTGGCCCCCCCACACCCTCTAACAGATCATTACATGAAGGAACCTTTTAAAAACAAGCGCATCCATGCGCACAGGTGTACACACGGGTGATCACACACACACAAACTACACCCTTTTTGGCTCCTACCTCAAAGCACACTGTGCGCTGTCGATCTTATGTGCTGCATAATAATGTTTAATATTTAATATTTACTGTTATATTCCCATAGATCATCATGACGTTGTTTATTGTATTGCTCTCGTTTTCTTCTGCTTGTTTTCTTTTTGTCTCAACAGGTGATCCAGGAAAACATAAAGAGGGGAAAAAAAAGAGACAAAGGTGATGAAGCAGATTTTCATTGTCTTTTCTCTCTATCTTATTTCTCCGTTTTCTTTCCCTTTCCTTCTGTTAACTTTCTTCTGAACTTTTCTTCTTTTTTTCTTTCCCGTCCCCGAGTCCAGTCTGGCCTGATTACAATAACTTAGAATAAAAATAACTAATAAAGATCAAATAAACAATGAGAATCAAGTGGGCCAGTATAGCAAAAGGCCCACTTTGGAAAGTAAATCTGTTGGGTATTTTTCTTGGCCTTCAGATAATAATTCTGATTGCTACAGTGCCAGACAGGACACAAAAATAAAAAAATAAACAACAGGAAATCATCACTGACAAGAGGAGATAAGAAAATAAACGGTGCTCGTTAGTGTAATAAATCAGTAAATCCATAATTGATCTGTGTGTGTGTGTGTGTGTGTGTGTGTGTGTGTGTGTGTGTGTGTGTGTGTGTGTGTGTGTGTGTGTGTGTGTGTGTGTGTGTGTGTGTGAGAACAAATGGCTCATTTTGTCGACAGTGGAAATCTGTAATTGGAAGACTTCAGAATAAAAGCGCGACGTTTGCGTTAAAGCTCAGTAACTCTGAATGCACCCTCTTCCTCTGTGTGTGTGTGTGCGCGCGCTCTCATTATTGTGTCTTCACATCTCCGTGTCACGACTACAGCTGTCAATCTCCCGAGCTCACTGCTTTCACTTCCCTTCATCTTTCTGCAAAGTTTCTATGAAATTTAAATCGGTCGTCTTACAGCGAGCGTGTGTGCGGGTTGAAGGGCGTCTCTATGGTAACTGTACTGCAGTACTCCTTCAGTCAGCTGTCAGTTATGTTGTATCGCTTCAATGTTGCCATCGCTTCATCTGCAGATGACTTTCTGATTGATCGCTTGATGGTTTGGTGAGGTGGGGTCACTGTGGAGCCGTCAAACATTTTCTTTGCTTATTTGGGACAAATAAAGACTCGATAAAGAAACCACATTTAATGACTTTTCACTTATTTGTAACTAAAAAGCTAAAGCTGCAGTTCTGATTCGTACCACTGACTCCACATTCACATAAACATGTTCACAGCCTGATGATGCCACTTCATTACACATGTAGGCTTAACGTTTGCATTATTAGGGGCGTGGCCTCTTTGACAGGTGGATGGTGACAGCTTTCGGCTAGCTTCACCTGAGCTGGAGCTTTGGTGTGTTGTTGGAGCCTTTTAATGATATCATGTGACCAATAATATGGCTGCTGTGAGGTCACTGTAGTAACAGAGCGTCCAAGAAGGCGGAGCTCCATGTGAATGACATCAGCAGGTATCTGAGTGTGTGTTTGGATGTTTCACACACAAAAAGCTTTGTGGCCACATGCCACTCTGTAGCTTCCCCATCTTTCAGAGCATTTTCCTGGGAAAGTTGATCAACCTTCAAACGATGATTTCCTCACAGAGACTATTTTAACCTGAGCGTAGACTCGTGTTTGATTTCATTTCCTGGTTACCAGAGCGTTTTAATGTGTGTGCATGTGTCAGTGGATCAATGGACCTTGAGGAGAATCGATTAGAAAAACATGAGGTTTAATCACGGAAGGAAGAGGAGGACGAAGAGGAGAAGGAGGAGGAGGAGGAAGGAGCAAGAACAATCCAGACTGATGAAGAGCAAGTGAGAACAAAAGCTGTGATGAGTTTATTCTCAAATCAGCCATTTGTGCGTCTGCGGCTGATTAGTGTTTGTCTCACAGCTCGCGCCTCACTCCATGTTTAACACGGCCCAACAGCTGACTGAACCTTCATCTACAGCCAATTAGAAGACCCCATTTGTCTTCCTGACAAACATCAGAGCTGTTTTCAGGATGAGGTTTTCAGTTTCCTGGTGTTAAAAGACTCACTTTGTTTTTCTGATTTCATGTCAGATATAATCATAAAATACTGACATAATACATTCAAACCATCAGTCACACATGAACACAATCCACCACCATCACCACCATCACCATTATCACCTTCATCTTCACCATCATCATCTTCACCATCATCATCATCATCTTCACCACCATCATCATCATCATCATCATCATCATCATCACCATCATCATCACCATTATCACCATCATCTTCACCATCATCATCATCATCATCATCATCATCATCATCTTCACCATCTTCATCATCATCTTCACCATCATCATCACCATCTTCATCATCACCATCTTCATCACAATCTTCACCATCATCTTCATCATCACCATCTTCATCACCATCACCATCTTCACCATCATCATCATCCTCATCATCACTTTCTGAAGGACATTTTTCAAACATCAAAGAGTCAGTAGAGCAGAGCAGAAATGAGGCAGAATGATTGGATTATGGTCGTTTCCTGTGTGACCTGGACGTCTCTGTGTTACAGTCATGTAATGCCATGTTTCTTTGTTTCTGTAAAATGATGACAGCAGTTTGTTGTGTTTGTTTTTTGCCACTCTGCAGAATTAACTGTGTCACAGTTCCCAGCACGTCATAGCCTGAAAAACCCAGAGTCAGAGCTCGGACTGTGAAATGGTCACATGTGTCAGCGTGCTGTCAGCTGATACATGTGAGCACTGAAACACCTTCATTCAAAGGTGAATGACGTCGCTGATGTGTGGACGTGTCTGTGGAGCTCCTAGGGATTATTCTGACTTCTTTGGTCACACATCTGTGTGTGTGTAGTTGTAGGTGTGTCAGGGTAAACACACGCATGTGCTGTGTGTGTCTGCTGTTTCTGTAGTAACTGAGGCATGCTGCAGGGCAAACAGCAGTGTGTGATTCAGCAGAGAAAGATTTCAGGTATGAGGTGTGAGTGGGCCCAAGGGGCCCGGCTCAGGGTCTGATCCTGTGAGCAAGGCTGGGGTCTGCTCTGTTTGTCTGCGTTTAGGTGCAGGTTATGGGTGGAGAAAGACACGGGTGGGTGTGGCTCAGGAGGTACATCGTCTACCAGTCGGCGGTTCAAACCCTGGCTGCTCCAGGCCAAAGAGTCCTCAAGCAAGACACTGAACCCTGAGTTACTGCTGATGCATTCATGGGAGTGTGAATGTTAGTATTTGTATGAAAGTGTGAATGAGGCATGTTGTGGTGGTGCTAGAAAACGCTGCTGCTAATCAGTGAGTGAACACCAAACCGACCAATCAGAGCTGCAGGAGGTGGAGGCGCTCGGATCGAACACTCGGCCAAACTTGATCTTCATCACGTTCTCAAAGGCCCGAGCGAGCGCTTCAAACTCTCTGCACCTGAGACACAGCTCCGCCTCCTCTTTCTCGCTATCGTCCAATCAGACCATAGGCAGAAAGAGAAACAAACACACACAGCCCCCGTTCGTGTCCTGGCGTTTCTTCTGCTCGTTAACCTCCCGCCCCCTCTCACCTGTGGGCCAATAATATACGACCCCTACCATCTGTAAACCAATCACCTCACACCCAGCTCACACACGCGCGCAGATGGAGGCAGTAATTCTATTACCCGAGCTGTACCGAGACGTGAGGAGAGGCAGCTGCACCGTATTTACTCTCTCTCTCACACACACACACACAGCAGGAAGTGTGTGTGTGTTTCCTGCTCTCAGAGGTTTATTTCAGGCGGCGAATGTGTGTTAAACTTTCTGAAAGCATCCACACAAACGTCGGGCAGAATCCCCGGCCAACAGGTTTGAAGGAGCAGTCCCACATTTACTTAAATCGGCCAATGGGGAGCTGGTGTGTCAGTGTGACCTCTCCTCTGATTGGTCGGATTTCAGCTGCAGTCACTCCATGTGTTTAAACTCCCTGAATGAGGCTTTAATTGCTTTTGGCAGGATGCTGATAGTGGCTTTATACACTACACACATACACACACACATACGCACACACACACACACACAGAGTCATGTTCAAAGAGTGAATCTACTGCATGCCGACACGCTGATAAACCCTTTAACACACTAATTAACCCAAAACACACACACACACACACGCACGCACGCACACACACGCACACATACGCACACACACACACTGAGTTTTCTTTTCTCTCATTTATTTGTGAAACAGTCCAAACTTTAACCTCTCTTCTCTCTCACCCACCTTTAAACAGTGTTTACCTGCAGCTGTGTGTGTGTGTGTGTGTCTAATCTCTTTTCAAATTCACTTTAAAGCCACAAACTGTGTGTCTGCACACTCGTGTGTGTGTGTGTGTGTGTCTGTGTGTGTTGTTTACAACAGCTTGTATTTTTTTAACACACACGCACAGAGAGAAAAAAGTGGTTTTGACCTCCAGGTCTCTTTGACACAGAAAGGCATTGTGGGAGTTATCACACAACAGACAGACCGAGTGTGTGTGTGTGTAGTGTATATATTTGCCTTGGAGCCTCCCTGCGTGTGTGTGTGTTTGCTGTGTACAGCTGGCAGTGAGCTGATAACAGCCCTATTAGAAATATTAATATACCCTGAACCCCACAGAGACACACACACTCACCAAAAGGCATGTGTGTGTGACTGCACGTGTGTGTGTATCCCCACCCTTATTGGAGCAAAAAACAGAAATAAACAACGACCGGAGAACCTCATAGAACCAGCAAACAGCACCACCACAGCACCTGTGAAGAACCAGTGGGCCACATCTGAAGGTTCTGACTCGGGTCAAAGTCCTCCTGCAAATGAATCAATTAAAAACTGTCCAGAGACAGCAGAATGAACCTGTAGAGCAAAATGTGGATCACTTACAGTTAATCTTTATGTTGACCTCATTATGAACCTTAAACGAGAAGCCACGTCCTTAATAAAGTTTAAGCCTTAATGAAATGTGAACAGGTGTTATAATGGGGAAAATTAACTCTAAATTTCTGCTGTAGGGGTGTCCTCCCTGAGGTATAATATCATAGGTGCAAATAAACAGTTCACCTGGATGGTTCTCCTGTTCTTACTCACAGAATCCTTTAGTCAGGTTAGACCGTGTGGCGATCAGGACTGGACATTGCTGGGTTGTATTTATTATCCTTTATTTATACGGGTAAAAAGTCTCATTGAAATGTGCACCTCATTTCCAAGAGAAAGCTGGTTAAAGCCCAGACTCTGTTGGGTTCATATCTGGACCCCGTTGGGTTCAGGTCCAGACTCTGTTGGGTTCATATCTGGACCCCGTTGGGTTCAGGTCCAGACTCTGTTGAGTTCATATCTGGACCCCGTTGGGTTCAGTCCCAGACTCTGTTGGGTTCATATCTGGACCCCGTTGGGTTCAGGTCCAGACTCTGTTGGGTTCATATCTGGACCCCGTTGGGTTCAGGTCCAGACTATGTTGGGTTCAGGTCCAGACTCTGTTGGGTTCAAGCCTGTTTTCTCACAGCTCTGGAAACGCGCCCTGATATTCCTGTTGTCACTGTTGGCTGCAGGTCTGACTGACCCAGCTATTAATAAACTGAGTAAACAGGTTGTAGAAATGGACCAGACTAACTGAACTGGGAACACTGAAAGGCTCTGAAGACTGTTATTTATGAACATCTGGTTTTCAACTTGACAAACTAGAAACAAACCTCAGGAACATCTTCCACTGCCTCAACTGCTTTCCCTGCAAAACTAATAATTACTGTACTGTTGGCTCACTGCACTCAGCTGCTTCAGCTGGTCTGTAAGGAAGCTAAATATACCCGTGATGTCATGGCGTTACCAGCATCTGATCTGGTCTGGACTCGTTTATTTTTAGCTGACCAGACGTGCTAGTCACCAAAGAGAAAGATTAGCAAAGTTGCTTTCCAGGATCAGGTTAAATGATCTAAAAATCTCAGCTGGAACAGGCTGACGATGAGGAGGGGATGAAGTTTATCAGCTCGTCGTGAGCAGTAACAAACAGCTAACGACAGAAAGAAATCAGAGCAAGAAACATAGTCAGTCCAGAGGCTGAGACGGTGTGTGTGTGTGTGTGTGTGCAGCAGGAAAGAGTATTAGGGAAGATTACTGTTGTTCACACTGACAGCAGAGAGCAAGCCGGCGCTACATGGCTCAGATTAGATTGAACTTGTACCATTTATAAGAACATTAAATGGAGCCTGCAATCACTGGTCAATCGATTCTTCGCTGCAGCTCTGTGTGTGTGTGTGTGTCTGCAGTATTAAACCACCACTTTCACTGGAGAATGCTGTCTGTGTGGATGTTTTCCTCCCACCGATATCACATGCAGAAGTCCCATTGATAAAGTGTCTGTTTTTAGAGTAAAGGCGGTGGAGCGACGCTGGTCCTCGGCAGCCTCGGACACAGACAGAAGAGAGGCATGCGCCCAAAGGCACCAGAACAAATATCAAATAAATATTAAGCACCGCCTGCCGTTGGCCTGAAACATTATATTTGATTTAAAGAATCAGATGTGAGCTGCTGAAATTGACAAACGAGCTGAGATCACTCCTGCATGTTACTGCTTTGTGTCTGTGCTTCCACGAAGCTCCACATGTTCCAGATGTTTTAACACTGACTGTCTCCAGATCAGTGAGGTTTATTAACAGCTTTAACAAACTGCGGCTCTGAACTCTGACCCGATAACAGCTGTCTCTGGTTGAACCCATCACCTCCAAACAGAACCTCAGCTTCAGATTCGGGTGAAGCTGAGGCTCACCCCAACCAGTCGCAGCAGATGGCCCCGCCCCTCCCCGAGCCTGGCTCTGCCAGAGGTTTCTTCCTGTTAAAAGGGAGTTTTTCCTTCCCACTGTTGCCAAAGTGCTGCTCATCGGGGGTCATATGATTGTTGGGTTTTTCTCTCTAGTATTATTGTAGGGTCTACTGTACAATATAAAGCGCCGTTGAGGAGACTGTAGTTGTGATTTGGCGCTGTATAAATAAAACTGAATTGAATAGATTGGTCAGTTTTTCCTCCGAAGCGAGCTCAGCTGGGAGAAGGCTGAGTTTGGCCTCTGCTGTGGAGGGTGTGTTAGATTTAATGCCCTGTCTTGTCCTGCTCACTGCTCCACACATCAGCCAGGAGGAGATCGAAGCGAGGAGGAGTGTGTGTGTGTGTCCACTGGGAGAGAAGCTGTTTGCTCTCTGATTGCTTGGATTGGCTGCAATTAGTCACACACACAGTGAAACACACAAAAACCCTCTTTTATTGGAAAAGAGTAAAGGTGACAAACTCTCCTCTCGCCTCCTCCTCCTCCACCTCCTCTATAACTCACATTAAACAGGACAGTAACCACCTCCTTTCTGTGTGTCCTCGGTCAGCCTGTCTCTCACGTGATTGGCTCTGTGATTTAAGAGTGCTGCATTCTCATTCGTCAGCAGGGTAACCTCTGTGAGCATGTGACAAATGGCGGCTCGCTCACACACACACACACACACACACACACACACACACACACACACACACACACACACACACACACACACACACACACACACACACAGTGGCAGGTCAATAGCAGACAAAAGGAAGGCTGCAGCAGCTTTTCCCTCAGTGCTGCCTTCAGGTGCAAAGCGCTGCAGTGCTGTGTTTAAGGACCTGTACAATAGTTGATTATAGGGAGAACACTCCCTCTCTGTCTGGTTACGACCGCCGTCCTCGGCTGCTCGGGACGAATTACGGTCACGACCGAGGTTAGCCTAACTGACCGTGTTACAGGTGTGTGGCACGCAGTGACAGGTAACGCCATTAGGCATGCAGAGCATAAACATGCCATTTATAGGGGCGTTGGTGTGAAGCCCGTGTGTCTGACAAAGGGTTGGGGGCTTGGTTGTAGACTGATGCGTACACAGCTCGGTCTGGTGCTCTGTGATTGGATCAGGCTTGCACCTGGTTGATGCAGCCATTTCCCATTTAGAGCGGCGTTCCTGCTTTCAGTAGTCCAGAGTTTGTTTTCAGACTCAAGCATCTCTTCGAGCTGTTTAACGACA
Organism: Rhamphochromis longiceps; assembly: GCF_057381845.1. Taxonomy (NCBI): domain Eukaryota; kingdom Metazoa; phylum Chordata; class Actinopteri; order Cichliformes; family Cichlidae; genus Rhamphochromis; species Rhamphochromis longiceps. Next base: position 36,978,376 of record NC_140565.1, read on the forward strand.
TACCCAGAGGATTGCACCTTGTTGTAAACAGTAAGTACTTATAAGCCTCGGCTCATCGAGCACAGGATTGATTAAATGAGCAACAGCAGAACCGGAGAGGCAAAGATATGCTGATGACCAATGTATGTGTGTCACAACACAAACGTACTTCAGGGTTTTTAAGAGTCAGAGGAAGACATGCATGCACCACCAAGACCCAGCTTCAGGAGACCCAGAAAGGTTCCCTGAGGAGCAATGTTCCCTCTAAGCTGAGCGCATGAGCAATCGCACACTGCTGACATGGTGTTCCCACACAGAAAATCTGCGCTGCGCACAAAAAAAAAATACAGCCTGAATTGGAATTAAAGTAAATACATGTATTTATTTTATTTCGCTGATTTTCTGCATGTGGAGACGCTGTCAGCAGTCATGCGCTCAGCTTAGAGGGAATCGTGCTGAGGAGCACCCGGGGAACCTTTGAGCTGCAGGAGGACTGCAGGAGGACTGCGGGGCCCTGACGGTGCTTTCAGAAAGACAAACAGTACCTGCAGGGATCCAGGGGGTGGCCAATCGGTCTCGGGTGTCTCCCTGCTCCCAGTCAAAGTCATCTTCTTTGGACTGGACCAGCGTGCAGTCAGGAGACCGACCAGATAGACAAGCTGAAAAAGAGACAGACAGATGCTCAGTTACCTTAGGTGAAACTAGGGCTGCTCGATTATGGCAAAAATGATAATCACGATTATTTTCACTGAAATTGAGATCTCGATTATTTGATGATATTTATTTAACCCTTTAAGACCTACTATAGAACCAAGTCCGCCAGAGCTTATATTATTTTTTTACATGTTGTAGTGCCATTTGTGGGAGCATTTCAAGTTGCTATGCATCAATACAACTGTTATAGTCCATAGTAACTACATTCATTGCAAAAAAGTGCAATAAACTACAAAAAAATTGAAAATCGTTTTTGTTTTTTTTTTACATATATTTCTACTTGGAGAAATTTAAGAGGTTTATCCCTCAAAACTTTAAATACAATAAAGTTGCAAAAAATAGTTTACAACAACAGGAAATTTATTTTGAGTGTCTTCATAGTTTTATTTTGGAGATACAGCAATTTTTATATACTGCAGGAAAAACGAAAAAACAATCCTGTGATGCAAATTTGCAAAGAAAACAGCACGTGCATCAAAATAAACTATTTCCAGCAGTGCAATTCGAGTTCTAAGCATCCCAGAAACTATTCAGAAAAGCATAAAGTCAAACATGACTTATAAAAACACCAGTATAGGCTTTTGAAGCCTACAAGTAAAAAACTACATTTTACACGAAAATGACGTCACTTCCTGTTTCGGGCAGGAAATGGCGGACATGCGATAGTTCGCGCTGACGTCTGTTTCAATGTGGGAAGTGTTACGAACAGCTGATCAGATCGGCAAAGCGTGTTTCTGGAATATTATGCTTTTGTTCCTGCAAGCGCTTTTTATGCAATTTCTGCAAAGCTTTATGTGGAAGGAAACCGTGACCGAGGACAAGCTGATGGCATAAGATGTAAGTACAACTCCTCCGGTTTCATATGCAAAACAAATTATTGTGCTAGCTTACACGGTTCCGGTTCTACAGGGATTTAAAAATAGTTACACAAAACGGAGCGTGCTGCTCTGACCGGCTTTAAAGGGTTAACAATAACAATGTATTGAATAATGACTTTAAAAAATAATATAAAATAGTGTGCAAATACTGAACAGTGCAAATGTTTGCAATATAAAATATAAATGAAAAATGTAAACATCTATGTTTAGTGAACTTTGCAGTGTTGCTCTGTGGTGCAGCTACACTGTAGCAAAGTTTACACACTGTGTCTACTTGATCCACGTCTGACTCCGCGAACCCATGTTTCCACACCACTGAAGTTTTTTTTTTACCTCTCTTTTCAACCAACGGCAGTCACTCTCCTCTCCAAATAACTTCTGCTTAGCTTTCCGAGCTTCCCTCGGGTCCTCTTAAATGCACAGAGGTGCGCTCGATTTGCCACACGGAGCAGCGCGAGAGTAAAGTATGAGGGAGGTGCTAATAATTTTTAATGATCGTTGAAAGCCCAGATCGTAATCGTGATTAAAATTAGATTAATTGAGCAGCCCTAGGTGAAACCACAGATAGGATTAAGGAAAAACTGTTCCTGAAGGCCCCGGCTTTAAGGCTGCGGACGGGGTTCGCTTTGAGTGATTTCTTGGAACCATTTCCAAAGATTGTACAGCAGACAAAAAACAAATTTGGATTTTCTCGGATCCACAGAGGCTCAAATATCTACGGACAGCCCCACTGACGATGAGACAAACATTGGTCGGCGGCAGAAACCTGGCTGGATCTCACTCATATGAGCAGAGTTAGTGGGTTCATCACCTCCATCACAGCAAGTCCCACCTAAAGACTGAGACACGGAGATGCTGCATACTAATGGCACATTAATGCGATCACAGGATCGACTACACTGTGCTTACAGAACCTCATCAATACGATCATTTCTTCTTCAGTGGTTTAGAAGTGAGGCTGTTATTTCCCCCTCTCTCTATTTGGATGATATAAAATGAATCTTATGATTATTGTTATGAACTGTGGAAAATGAGAAGTAAAGAGTAAAACCTGCGATATGAACCCCACTCCATGCTTTAAATTAACTAGGTGAGCAGTCTCCAGTCTGTGTTCTGTCTTCCAGCCGATGAAGAAACAGAAATTAGAGCTGGTGTAGAAACACTTCTGGATGCTTGGACACTGGAACTGATTTAAGGCTCGTGCAGTTCCTTCTTTCTCCTCATACATCAGCTGGAACGTTAACCACATATTTATTTCTTCAAGTCTCTTCCTCCCACAGCCCCCCACAGCCCCCAACAGCCCCCCACGGGACCCCCACAGGACTCTGTGTGTAGCATGCTGTTGAAATAATTACACAGAAAGTTTAATCAGCTCTGAAGACTCTGCTACTCACTGCTGCATCACTTTCATCTGGACATTTTTATTTATAGACTTTATTAGTATTTTTCTCCCATTATTTATTCCAGGTGTGGGTTTTTATACTTATTTATTGAAATCACATTATCAGCTCGTATACTTTGCACCTATATGTGATGATGTATTCAGAGTAACTGGGTCACGCGTGTTTGTACTGTGTTTAGTTCCATTACAGAAAGACTGCGGCCCGTTTGCCATTCATTTACTGATGTACAAGACGCACCAACATCCTCAGAACGAAGCAGGAAACCCGAACGCTCGACCAGTAATCAGCGAATCAATCACCTCATTGATTAATCGCTTCATTGATACAGACGTTCAAGTCGCACTTCCACCTTGTTTCTCGCTCGTCAGCAGAGAGCAGCTTGTAAACATATAATGTTCTTCAGAGTGAGACAGTTCCAGTTCATTACCATTTCCCAGCATGCTCTCTCTCTCTCTCTCTCTCTCACACACACGCACACACACACACACACACACACACACACACACACACACACACACACACACACACACACACACACACACACACAGGAGAATAATAGATGTAAACCTCCTCCTTCCTCTGTGACTCAAAGATGTCTAAATCCTTCCATTCATGCCGACACGCACACGCGCCTGTGTGTGAGGAGCCGTCATCTGAAAGCGTTGACATTAAATAGCGGGAAGGCTCATTTTCTTTCTTTGTAACAGAAGGCACATTAAACACACACACACACACACATTCGTCCCGCTGGGCAGTGTTAGCTCATCAACAGATACCAGACACAATCTGTTTCATTTGCTTCTATCCATGTGCATCTATATAACAAACACACACACACACACACAGTAAGCTCTCTCTCTCCAACAGAAAACCAATCTCATCTCATGATCGCCCAACACTGCAGAAAGAGGTGTGTGTTTGTGTGTGTTTGTTTGTGTGTGTGTGTGTGTGTGTGTGTGTGTGTGTGTGTGTGTGTGTGTGTGTGTGTGTGTGTGTGTGAGTGTGAGAGAGACCGGACTGTGACTCTGACGTGTGGTTTTAATGTTTCATGTCGACATCCTGCGCTTTATTCTACCAGAGCAGCTTTGCATGATTCAGAGTTCAGATTAATCCTTCTTTGTCTGATTGGCTGCCCTTCTCCAGCTGCTGCTGTGTGCGGCATCTGAACACACACTATACACCAGCTGACAAACAACATTTCTGAGTGACATGTTCTGATGCTCAATCATCCAGGTGAGGAAACAGAAAATCCCCCAGAACGTTGGTTCTGTTCACCTGGATGTCTTCAGTGGGAGGAACGTTTCATCATCATCATCATCATCATCATCATCATCATCATCATCATCATCATCAGGTGACTCCTGATCAGAATCAGAATCAGAAACTTTATTGTCATTGTCACGAGAACAACGAAATGAAGAATGGTCCCCGATCATTGCATCATCCCTAGCAATATCAAAATATAAATAAAACAATAAAATTCAATAAATAATAAAATTCAATAAATAAGAACTCCTGATGACTCCTGAGGAGAGACGGCATCCATCCCACTTTGGATGGAGCAGCTCTCATTTCTAGAGATATGGACAAATTTATTAAACCTCCCAAAATATGACTATCCAGAGTTGGGACCAGGAAGCAGAGTTGCAGTCTTACACGCCTCTCTGCAGCTTCTCTCCTCCTGCTACCCCCCAAAAACCCATCTCCATAGAGACTGTGTCAGCTTCCAAACAGACAAAAAACAAACTAAAAACCAGCAACAAACAACGTAAACATAAACAATTACAAAGAAAGAACAATACAGTATCCACATCTGAACCAAAGAGTAAAACAGTGAAATGTGGATTATTAAATATCAGGTCTCTCTCCTCCAAGTCTCTGTTAGTACATGACTTAATAATTGATCAACAAATTGATTTACTCTGCCTTACAGAAACCTGGTTGCAGCAGGATGATTATGTTAGTGTAAATGAATCAACACCCCCGAGTCATTCTAACTACCAGAAACCTCGAAGCACAGGCCGAGGGGGAGGTGTGGCAGCAATTTTTCACACCAGCCTATTAATCAACCAAAGACCCAGACAGACTTTTAATTCATTTGAAAGCCTGATGCTTAGCCTCGTCCACCCCAGCTGTAAAACTCAGAAACCAGTCTTACTTGTTATCATCTATCGTCCACCTGGGCCTTACACAGAGTTTCTGTCTGATTTCTCAGACTTTATATCTAATTTAGTTCTGAGCTCAGATAAAATAATTATTGTGGCTGATTTTAACATCCATGTAGATGCTAAAAATGACAGCCTCAACATGGCATTTAATTTGTTATTAGACTCAATTGGCTTCTCTCAAACTGTAAAAGAACCCACCCACCACTTTAATCACACTCTAGATCTTGTTTTAACATATGGCATCGAACCTGAACATTTAACAGTGTTTCCTGAAAACCCTCTCCTGTCTGATCATTTCCTGATAACATTTACATTTACAATAATTGATTACACAGCGGTGGAGAGTAGACTTTATCAAAGTAGATGTCTTTCTGAAAGTGCTGTAACTAAGTTTAAGAATATAATCCACCCACTGTTATCATCTTCAATGCTCATAGAGCAGAGCATGTCACAGCGAGTGAAGTAAGCTGTGTGGAGATAATGAAGAGGGATCCAAACACAGACTGCTTGTAAAGGTGTGAAGGTGGTTTATTGAAAGTAAAGTACAAAATAGAAAAACGGCAAACTGGACTGCAGACTATCTGAACTGGGAACAACTAAATTACAAAACACGAACCAGGACATGAACATGAAGAAGGATGGGCGGAGGTAAGTGATGACGGACAGCAGGGAGAACACATGGATGAAACACGATGGATGCACAGACGGATCAGTGACTACTACAGCAGAAGACACGACTTAAATACACTAAGAGAAACGGGGAGATTACACACAGCTGGGAGTAATTAACGAGACGAGACAAGGGAGGTAAACTGAACACACCCACATGAGACGCAGACCTTCACAATAAAACAGGAACAAGACATCACTACACAAAGACGCAGACCAGACACAGAACTAAACCCACACAAAACATGAGAACACAAACCCTGTGAACAAAACCCTAAACCAGAACCACAGTAATATAATCTATCGTAAATAATCAAAACACCAGAGAACCCCAAAACACTCCATAATGCAAAAATAAACCCAAAACATAATAAACTTAAAATGCTGTGTCGAACCGACCCAGAACCGTGAAAGAGCAGCTATCTGAACGCTACCCCAACAGAGGTCGATCATCTTGTTAATAATTTTACCTCCTCACTACGTACGACTCTGGATACTGTAGCTCCTGTGAAAACTAAGGCCTCAAATCAGAAGTACCTGACTCCGTGGTATAATTCTCAAACACGTAGCCTAACGCAGATGACTCGTAATCTGGAGAGGAAATGGCGTGTCACAAATTTAGAGGATCATCATTTAGCCTGGAGAAATAGTTTGCTGCTTTATAAGAAAGCCCTCCACAAAGCCAGAACATCTTACTATTCGTCACTGATTGAAGAAAATAAGAACAACCCCAGGTTTCTCTTCAGCACTGTAGCCAGGCTGACAAAAAGTCAGAGCTCTTTTGAGCCAACAATCCCTTTAATGTTAACTAGTAATGACTTCATGAACTTCTTCACAAATAAAATTTTTATCATTAGAGAAAAAATTACCAGTAATCATCCCACACATGTAATATTATCTACAGTTACTCTTAGTACCATTGATGTTAAGTTAGACTCTTTTTCTCCAGTTGATCTTTCTGAGTTAACTTCAATAATTACTTCCTCCAAGCCATCAACGTGTCTTTTAGACCCCATTCCTACAAAACTGCTCAAAGAAGTCCTGCCATTAATTAATTCTTCGATCTTAAATATGATCAACCTATCTCTAATAATCAGCTATGTACCACAGGCCTTCAAGCTGGCTGTAGTTAAACCTTTACTCAAAAAGCATCTCTAGACCCAGCAGTTGTAGCTAATTATAGGCCAATCTTCAACCTTCCTTTCATATCAAAAATCCTTGAAAGAGTAGTTGTCAAACAGCTAACAGATCATCTGCTTGTCCTGCTAGACCTCAGTGCAGCGTTCGATACTGTCGACCATAATATCCTATTAGAGCGATTAGAGCATGCTGTAAATGGCCTGTATTTATATAGCGCTTTACTAGTCCCTAAGGACACCAAAGCGCTTTACATATCCAGTCATCCACCCATTTACACACACATTCACACACTGGTGATGGCAAGCTACATTGTAGCCACAGCCACCCTGGGGCGCACTGACAGAGGCGAGGCTGCCGGACACTGGCGCCACCGGGCCATCTGACCACCACCAGTAGGCAACAGGTGAAGTGTCTTGCCCAAGGATAGAACGATCGAGACTGTCCAAGCCGGGTCTCAAACCGGCAACCTTCCGATTACAAGGCGAACTCCCAACTCTTGAGCCACGATCGCCCTGTAGGTATTACAGGTACTGTGCTGCAGTGGTTTGTATCATATCTATCTAATAGACTCCAGTTTGTGCATGTAAATGGAGAGTCCTCTTCACACACTGAGGTTAATTATGGAGTTCCACAGGGTTCAGTGCTAGGACCAATTCTGTTTACATTATACATGCTTACCTTAGGCAGCATCATTAGAAGACATAGCATACATTTACACTGCTATGCAGATGACACCCAGCTCTATCTGTCCATGAAGCCAGATAACACACACCAATGAGTTAAACTGCAGGAATGTCTTAAAGACATAAAGACCTGGATGGCCGCTAACTTTCTGCTTCTTAATTCAGATCAAACTGAGGTTATTGTACTCGGCCCTGAAAATCTTACAAATATGGTATCTAAGCAGATTCTTACTCTGGGTGGCATTACCTTGGCCTCCAGTAACACTGTGAGGAACCTTGGAGTCATTTTTGACCAGGACATGTCCTTCAACGCACATATTAAACAAATATGTAAGACTGCTTTCTTCCATTTGTGCAACATCTCTAAAGTTAGAAATATCCTGTCTCAGAGTGATGCTGAAAAACTAGTTCATGCATTTATTACTTCCAGGCTGGACTACTGTAATTCATTATTATCAGGAAGTCCAAAAAACTCCCTGAAAAGCCTTCAGTTAATCCAAAATGCTGCAGCAAGAGTCCTGACAGGGACTAGAAAGAGAGAGCAGATTTCTCCTGTATTGGCTTCCCTTCATTAGCTTCCTGTTAAATCCAGAATTCAAAATCCTGCTCCTCACATACAAGGCCTTAAATAATCAGGCCCCATCTTATCTTAATGACCTTGTAGTACCATATCACCCTATTAGAGCACTTCACTCTCACACTGCAGGCCTACTTGTTGTTCCTGGAGTATTTAAAGCCGCCTGAGCCATGGTTGCCATGGCTCAGGGGGTTGGGAAGCATATCTGTAACCGGAAGGTCGCCGGTTCGATCCCCGGGCTCTCTGTCCTGGTCGTTGTGTCCTTGGGCAAGACACTTCACCTAACGCCTACTGGTGTTGGCCAAAGGGGCCGATGGCGCGATATGGCAGCCTCGCTTCTGTCAGTCCCAGGGCAGCTGTGGCTACAACTGTAGCTTGCCTCCACCAGTGTGTGAATGAATAGTGGCATTGTAAAGCGCTTTGGGTGCCTTGAAAAGCGCTATATAAATCCAATCCATTATTATTATTATTAAAAGTAGAATGGGAGGCAGAGCCTTCAGTTTTCAGGCCCCTCTTCTGTGGAACCAGCTTCCAGTTTGGATTCGGGAGACAGACACTATCTCTAGTTTTAAGATTAGGCTTCAAACTTTCCTTTTTGCTAAAGCATATAGTTAGGGCTGGACCAGGTGACCCTGAATCCTCCTTTAGTTATGCTGCAATAGACTGCTGGGGGATTCCCATGATGCATTGAGTTTTTCCTTTCCAGTCACCTTTCTCACTCACTATGTATTAACAGACCTCTCTGCATTGAATCATACTTGTTATTAACCTCTGTCTCTCTTCCACAGCATGTCTTTTATCCTGTCTTCCTTCTCTCAGCCCAACCGGTCGCAGCAGATAGCCCCTCCCTCCCTGAGCCTGGTTCTGCCGGTGGTTTCTTTCCGTTTGGATCTTTAGCCATCAGAGTTGTTGTCTTAAGGCTAAGAAAGATGCCAAGCGAATTTATTTTACCAAGTGGATCATCATGGCCTTGTCATATTGGTCCCTTTGATTGACCTTTATTATAATTATGAATTTATTTTATTTTCGGTTGCTACAAACGGGACAGACACTCGAAGCATTTACTCACAAGAAGGCAGTTTATTGGCGACACTTTTAACTCACAAGTTAGGTTAACTTTAACAATCTGCAGTTAGTTTGTGAGAGGACAGATTCATGACACACTGATTAGATGAGCTTCAGGCAAACAAACTCCCAGCATTACTTCATCTCATTGCTTAAAAATGATCTACGATCAGAAATAGAGGAGTCCCGAGGTTCATGCTGTTGTGGCTTCAATACTTATGGAGAAATCGCCTCGGAGTTGTCATACAGATTACTTTATTCAGTACATAAGGATCAGCGCATCCACGTAACTGTCAACTGCTAAGCTAGCACACGCACATACAGCCGGCGTACCTGTGTACTTCAGGTAATTTCAAAATAAGAATTTGAACATTACACATGCGAGGTAAGGATCCAAAAGAAAACTCAGTTCACTCACCTTTTTACAAGACTTTGTTTACACAGACGTGAGAGCTATGGTGTACCACAAGATCCTGTATTGGGACCCAGAGTTTTTGCCACAGTTGCCCCCAGACTCTGGAACTCTCTCCTTCTGAGCTTGACATCTGTGGACTCAGTGGTCTTTGGTTATCAATCAACCAAAGACCCAGACAGACTTTTAATTCTTTGTAAGCCTGATACATAGCCTTGTCGACCCCAGCTGTAAAACTCAGAAACCAGTCTTACTTGTTATCATCTATCGTCCACCTGGGCCTTACACAGAGTTTCTGTCTGATTTCTCAGACTTTATATGTGATTTAGTTCTGAGCTCAGACAAAATCATTATTGTGGGTGATTTTAACATCCATGTAGATGCTAAAGAGGACAGCCACAACTACACCTATTACAGCTAAGGGAGGATTCAGTGTTGGTTGTAGACTGCTGGGGGATTCCCATGGTGCACTGGGTGTTTCTTCTTCACTCACTATGTGTTAATAGATCTCTCTGCACTGAACCATACTTGTTATTAATCTCTGTCTCTCTTACACAGCTTGTCTTTATCCTGTTCTCCTCCTCAACCAATCACAGCAGATGGCCCCGCCCCTCCCTGAGCCTGGTTCTGTTGGAGGTTTCTTCCTGTTAAAAGGGAGTTTTTCCTTCCCACTGTGGCCAAAGTGCTTGCTCATAGGGGGTCATATGATTGTTGGGTTTTTTCTCTGTACAGTATGTATTATTGTATGATCTACTGTACAATATAAAGCACCTTGAGGCTACCATTGTTGTGATTTGGTGCTATATAATTGAAATTTGAATTGAGTTGAACTCCTTCAGTCTCAGTTGACTGCAGGTTTCCAACCTTATAAACAGTAATGACTGACACCAGCAGCACTGACTAACAACAGGCTGTGAGGTCAGTTTATGATCATTAATATGCAAAAGGACCATTGACCACTGATCAAAGATCATTGATCAAAGACCACTGATCAGTGGCCATGAGTACCATTCACAGAGAGTTGGGGAATGGCTGCAATCACAGCACTCCTCAAACCAGCGTTCCTCCCTATCCAGGATGTGTACATCCTCATCATTGAAACTGTCCACTGGCCTGTAGGTGTAAATAGACTGAAGAGTCCTGGCCTGACGAGGTAGCTCTTCTGTTTTGTGCCTTCCGCACAACACTGTTTGGTTTCCCCAATGTATAAATCATGGCAATCCTCCTGGCACTTTACAGTTTTTCACTGCCAAGCTGGCTCCCAAATGGCAAGGACCGGGTGGTGCAGCAGGTTGGTCCAGTAGTTTTGGAGGATTTGGGGGAGGATATGATAGTCCATGTCTCAAAACTAACACCTTGTTATCCCACAGCCACACAACTGGAGGAGCAACAACAACACCATTTGAAAGAAATATTCGAGGAGGAAACTGTGGATGAGAACTTTTTGGGCTTTCCAGACACCAGCACTAATACTTTGCTAACATCTGGGTATCCCGAGGAACGTAACAGCAAAACAGGCGGGGAGGATCAAAACAAAAACTTGCTGACATTTGTAACCAATGATGAAGAGGAGGACACATCACAGCACGAAGAACTAATATGAAATGATAAAAAATAATAATATTACTCAGGCTAGAAGTCGCTTTTCCTTAGGGGAGGAGTGTGGCGATCACCAGATCCAAGTCCTGTCAGCAGCTGATGTGGTTGATTGTTGGTTTGGTGCTGCATGGTACTTTTAGTTTAATGAGCTAGACTGGCATGAACAGGAGAGGGTTAGGGTTTTTTCCTTTGTTACGAACTTGTATGTCCATGTGTTTGTTTGTGCAGGTGTTGTGTTTTTTCTATGTTAATTTAGCTGTGCCAGGGCCCTGTTCCGATTGGTGCGTGGACATACTGCCCCGGCGTGATTGGATCCAGCTGGAGGACCCGCCCATTAAAAGGAGGCTGGAGTGCTACAGCGGGAGAGGCCCTCGCGTTTCTCCTCATCACCCAGCAGTAGTCCTGTGGTAGCCGCTGGCTGCAGTATACGCTTGAAAGTTGTGGAAGTGGAGTGGGTAGGGGTGAGCTGCCATTTCTTTTGATCACCCGTTTTCTCCTGTTTTGAGTTAGTTAAGGAGGTCAGACTCTGTCTTTATTTTTGACTTTGTTTTGGTAAGGTCAGGGGTGCGGGATTTGTGTAGGTTTGTTTTGTTTATTGTTTTGGCCTTGGCTCACCCTGAAGTGTTGACACTCCCGTTTTGGTTCTCTTTATTCACATTGTAAATAAATCACCTCATATCTAACGGATTGGTTTCGTGTGACTGCTTGGGTCTTGGGGGGGAAGCGAGTGCCTCGCTCATGTTATGGCCTGGCCCTAGACGGGTCGTAACACCTTTATAAATGAACTGTGTTAACTGATCATTCATGAAAGGTCAAACCACAGGTGAAGGTGCAGGTAAGGATCACCTGCAGGACACTGCTGAGCTTCAACACTCATGTTCTCCCCAAAGGAAGTAAACAGCTAGAAGACAGAGGGGTGCGCTTGATTTACAACACTGTTGCTCTGACACCGTCCACCTTTACTCTGACAGCAGCACTGTACATCAGCTGTATTCAGTCCGACTGAAACATGTTCTCACATTGCTCTCGTTTCTACATGCGTGGAAGCTGCTTACGGCGAGCTAGTCTGACGCTCGCCGTCTTCCTGTCTGTCCGTCCCGCTCCGTTTGTTCGCCCTCATCTCATCACAGAAACAAAGCTGAGAGTTTCAGAGGGATCACACGCTGTCGGGCATTCTTCTTCTTCGCCTCGACAGGAAATGCCACAAACACACACACACACACACCTCCAGGGATCTCTCTCTCTTACACACACACACGCAGTCTTTCCATCACACTCCACACCCTCTTTGTGTGTGTGTGTGTGTGTGTGTGTGTGTGTGTGTACGCTGGTAGAGTGATGAGAGAGAGAAGAAAACGCTGCCTGAGGGTACACACACTCTGCCTTGTGTGTATGTGTGTAGCAGGTGTAATTAATCATAATGTTCAGTGATCGATCGCCTGCCCTCTTTATTCTCCGGTCCTCTGATCAATAACTGTTAATGGTCCTCTCCTAAAACTTGTACAGGAGTTTTAACCCTTTACAGACAAACCCAAACTAAAGTCTAATTTCAAAGTGCACACCTGTGTCAGTGTCCAATCAATAATCAATAAAGATCACACTGATCTCAGCCCAAAGTAATCAACTAAACCAGGTGTGTCCCGCCCACACACAGGTGACCCAGCTGGTCTTGATAGATAATGTCCCCGTTCATAACACCACCTGGTTCAAGGCTTAAAGTCTACATGATTAGGGGTGTGGCCTTTACTTTCTAAGTAAATATATTTCTAAAGGTGCTCCTGACATGAAACGTTGGTAACGAGCCATCAAACCACCGATGATCTTATGTGTAAGCTCCACACAAGATGTCACTTATGGAAGCTGCAGAAAGACTTGAATCAGAAAAGCTCTAAGTAATGCACTGGTATGTATCCACGCTCACCACAAAAGACTGCAGAGCATCAAAGAAGGCAGAGCTCGAGTTTGATTGGATGATACTGATCAGCAGGTATCTGTGACTGTGTGATGCTACCATTCACTCTGAAGACGGCTAAATGTTACCAAACCATCCCCTGACCTGCCCAACAAATACAGGAGGACTGTAACGTAGATCCCCCCTCGTGTGTTTAATAAAGTCACACAGTGGGAGCTGTAGCCCACAGGCCTGCTGATATGATGGAGGCGGGTATAGAGATTGAAAATGTGACGTGATTCAGGGGTAAAACCACAAAGGATTCTGGGAACTCGTGGCAAGAGGTACTAGTGCTCGCAGGCTTTCAATTGAAATCAATTACACAGCGATAAAAAGAAACACAAAAAATGTCAAGAAGCTGTTGTATTATTAACTGCAATAGCCGGTCGCATGACAGCCACGGGAAGCCGACGGGTAAAGAGATCGGTTGTTATCGGATTACGTCGTTGAAGAGAAATAGTTCGAGCCATGTTTCCGAAGTAAGAAAGAGGCGACGGATGGCCTGGATTGCAGCCATTCAAAGAGCAAATATAACGTCCCAGAACACTCCAGCTCACAGGTTAGTCTGCTCCAAGCATTTCCACAAAGGTCAGTCTTCTGTTGTAGTTAATACGTCATTTTTCTTAACTTAATTGGTGATATAGGTTACAAGCAAGTCTGGCGCTGAACAGAAATTGTCGCGCTATGCTCCTTTATTTATTGTGCATAAATAGTGAATTGTCCTGACACAATATTGTGTTTCGCTTCTGTTATTACCATGGTACATTGACAAAAACATATACTTTTATTCACAGGATAAAACAGGTTTTTTTGTATCACTAATTGTCCAGTACGATTACAGCGTACAGTATTGTTGTCACTGCTACATTTCTGTGATGCTACCAGAAATTATTTCCACTACTAATTAATTACCGTTGAGCTCAAAGGTCCTATTAATAAACGGTTAACGAATGTGTATTTATGAAGACGATTTGTGAGACTGGTAAACTTTGTTTGTACGATGGTCTTTCTTTCGGTGCATTTCAAGGTCCTGCACCCATCCATCGGTAAACTGTACCTGGGCTTGTTGCAGTGACCTGAAGTTACTAAACTTCATGAGTGTATGCACTCACTCCAAGAACCGTATGATTATAAATATGAGCGTGGTGAAAGTTGGGGAGCACGCTGACGTCTTTTGTCCACTCTGTGCTCGTAAGGGTCTGACCCTTTCACTCCTTTGATTTTTTCCTCGTATCTTTCCTTTGACTTTTCATCAAGTCCGTCTTTGTACGGACCGGCATTGTTCTCCTTCGTTTTGTACATAACTTTTTTGGGGGGCAAAGAAAAAGCAAGAAGGTATTGGAACCGGAAAGGTTTTGCGGTGCTGCAAATGCAAACATTTGATGCTGTACTTGGATTGTTTTGCCACTAGTACCCGGCATGCAATGCGCAAAAGTCATGTTGTCTGTCAATCTCTATTTAGACTCGGGTTCAGCTTATCAATGGTGAGACAGTGAGTTTATTCTAAAAACAGAGAAGAAGAAAAACTACAAACCCGCCAATCAGAGCACAGGACAGAAGAAAAAGTGAAGAATTAAAAAAGAAAAGCGATGAAGAATCTAAGACAAAAGATCAATGAACCATTTAAAAGACAGAGAAAATGAGAAAGAAGAAAACTGAATTTAACCAAACAATAAATAAATAACTGAGATAAGGTGAGAAATATCCCGACGACGGGACAGAAATAGAGCAACTGTTGCAGTTCAGTGAATAACGAGCAAAAACAGGAAGACAGAAACTGAGACGACCTCACGTCACTCGCCGTTTCATGTTCTATCTGACTGATAAGAAACCATCAAACACAGGAGACAGACAGAAGGAGCAAGGATTTCTGCTAAAGAAAGAGAAAATGACACAAGGCGAGGAAACATTCGAAGAATCCGGAGGAGAAACAGCTGGAGGAGGCCGGCAGTCCTCCCTCCCACACTCGGGCTCTGAGCTCCGCCCGCGGGAGCAGCCGGACTCCTTCGGACTCCGCAGAGATCTGATAACATTTCGCTGATCTGCTGGTGGGCCGGATTAGACCCCTGCTGCTGCTCTAATCCATCCTAATCTGTCAGCAGCCAGCCAATCACACACAGCGAGGGCTGGCGCTGCGCCTGGGTGGAGCCACCCTCGCCCTCCTCTCCCTCTCTCTCTGAAGTATGCGAGGCTGAATGAAGCCATCTGGTACAGATTAGGAAAATGACTCGTTTGTGGTTTTGTCTCTAAAGCTCCTTCAGCCTCCTCCTCCGAGTTTTTATTAACGACTCAGACTGAAAGACTTTATTTAACTCTTTGATCCTCGAATGTGAGAGCAGCTAAAGTGAACAAACTTTATTTAAACCAGGAGACGTGACAAAAACCTTCTCAGAGCAGCAAGGCGAGCTGCATGAGGCCACCTGAGACTGTTCCTAATAAAGAGGCCACGGCTTGGTCCTGGTTGATGACTCAGCACGGCCGACTGCTGTGAGCTGGGCACCGTGCTGAGGCGCAGGGCCGGGAGGCGAGGCGCAGGGCCGGGAGGTAAAGCTTGACGTTTATCCTCGAGGCCAACGAGCTTCCATTGAACTGTCTCCTCAACGTCGGGGAGACGAGGAGCTCAGGGTAGAGCTCTACACCAATGAAAGGAGCAGCTGAGGTGATTCAGTGTCGCTGCTTGGACACTGCTAGCGTAATGGACAGGTTTCTGATGAGGCTCCCACACAAACACAAAGCACAGGATGAAGCATTGCCACATATGCTTCCAAGCCAAAGACTGGAACATATGATGAAGCATATCTTGCCTTTAGCTTCACCTGGTAGGTATCCCGACAGAATACAGTGGGGCAAAAAAGTATTTAGTCAGCCACCGATTGTGCAAGTTCCCCCACCTAAAATGATGACAGAGGTCAGTAATTTGCACCAGAGGTACACTTCAACTGTGAGAGACAGAATGTGAATAAAAAATCCATGAATTCACATGGTAGGATTTGTAAAGAATTTATTCGTAAATTAGGGTGGAAAATAAGTATTTGGTCACCTCAAACAAGGAAAATCTCTGGCTCTCACAGACCTGTAACGTCTTCTGTAAGAAGCTTTTCTGTCCCCCACTCGTTACCTGTATGAATGGCACCTGTTTGAACTCATCATCTGTATAAAAGACACCTGTCCACAGCCTCAAACAGTCAGACTCCAAACTCCGCCATGGCCAAGACCAAAGAGCTTTCGAAGGACACCAGGAAAAGTATTGTAGACCTGCACCAGACTGGGAAGAGTGAATCTACAATAGGCAAGCAGCTTGGTGTGAAAAAATCAACTGTGGGAGCAATCATCAGAAAATGGAAGACATACAAGACCACTGATAATCTCCCTCGATCTGGGGCTCCACGCAAGATCTCATCCCGTGGGGTCAAAATGATCATGAGAACGGTGAGCAAAGATCCCAGAACCACACGGGGGGACCTGGTGAATGACCTGCAGAGAGCTGGGACCAAAGTAACAAAGGTCACCATCAGTAACACACTACAACGGCAGGGACTCAAATCCCGCAGTGCCAGACGTGTTCCGCTGCTGAAGCCAGTGCATGTCCAGGCCCGTCTGAAGTTTGCCAGAGAGCACATGGATGATACAGCAGAGGATTGGGAGAATGTCATGTGGTCAGATGAAACCAAAGTAGAACTTTTTGGTATAAACTCAACTCGTCGTGTTTGGAGGAAGAAGAATACTGAGTTGCATCCCAAGAACACCATACCTACTGTGAAGCATGGGGGTGGAAACATCATGCTATGGGGCTGTTTTTCTGCCAAGGGGACAGGACGACTGATCCGTGTTAAGGACAGAATGAATGGGGCCATGTATCGTGAGATTTTGAGCCAAAACCTCCTTCCATCAGTGAGAACTTTGAAGATGAAACGAGGCTGGGTCTTCCAACATGACAATGATCCAAAACACACCGCCCGGGCAACAAAGGAGTGGCTCCGTAAGAAGCATTTGAAAGTCCTGGAGTGGCCTAGCCAGTCTCCAGACCTCAACCCCATAGAAAATCTGTGGCGGGAGTTGAAAGTCCGTGTTGCTCGGCGACAGCCCCAAAACATCACTGCTCTCGAGAAGATCTGCATGGAGGAATGGGCCAAAATACCAGCTACTGTGTGTGCAAACCTGGTAAAGACCTATAGTAAACGTTTGACCTCTGTTATTGCCAACAAAGGTTATGTTACAAAGTATTGAGTTGTATTTTTGTTATTGACCAAATACTTATTTTCCACCCTGATTTACGAATAAATTCTTTACAAATCCTACCATGTGAATTCATGGATTTTTTTTTCACATTCTGTCTCTCACAGTTGAAGTGTACCTCTGGTGCAAATTACTGACCTCTGTCATCATTTTAGGTGGGGGAACTTGCACAATCGGTGGCTGACTAAATACTTTTTTGCCCCACTGTATGTTTCCCCTGCGTCGGCAGCACGCGCTGGGCTCTCCAGATCACAGGATCCCACATTCTTGATTTGAGTTCACAAACACTTCTTATAATGAAATTTTGGCAATGTTTGCTCTTTATACAGTAAAGTTACAGCGGGATACAAATAACATCAGGCTGATCCTGCCACAGTTTGTTTCCCTGGTTTAAATCACAGACAAACAGCATCCCACAGCTGTTTATGTTTTTGGACCCATTTTGCACAGAGAGGCATTTTTTGACAAATGTATTGTGTTGAATATTCTTACGAAGTGAAAAGAAGAAAGAAAAAAAACTATAGGTAAAACAATTACAGGATAAAGGTGGTTTATTTTATTGCAACCTGTAACTTATTGCAGTTTACTTTTCTGTGTTTAATTGTTTACTGCAGTGGAGTTTGAATATGGGTAAAACAAAGGGGGCCTAGCACCAACACTTCACTGGAGCTGAAACAAGTTTAACTGTGAGTTTGATTTTAGGGATGAAGCAGTGATTGGATCAGGAAACGGAGTGATGTCAGCCTCAATGAGCATCCCGCCCTAGCAAAGGAGATCTGTGTGTGCTGGACGAGGGGGAAAAGCAGGAGTGCCTCGACAAAAAAACAAAAACAAAGAAGAAGAAACAGTGAGACACGGGAGAGCTGAACAGACCACGTGAAAAGAAACCTGATCTTCATTTTTCAACTTTGTTGTGTTTCTGGATGATCATGTGATCTGAGACTGCAGAGAGGATCTGAAACCTTCTGACTGTCTCTCTCACTCACACTCACACACACACACACACACACACACACACACACACACACACACACACACACACACACACACACACACACACACACACACAGAGTCTGTTGTTCGGTAGTACCACTGCTGAGTGATCAGAGGAATGTTAAGTACGCTGCAGCTTCAGGAGATTTTCTCTCAGACTGACTGCAGGATCAGCGAGCGGCTGAGTCACGCTTCACATGTGTGTCAGCACAAACACACAAACACAACAAAAACAACAAAACTCAAAGACATTAAAGGAACCACAGCTTGAACCAACCAAGTTTTAATCTGGACATTTATTCCAGAGTCCAGGTTATCTAAAAGCTCAAGATCAGACCACACATGATAACAGCATAGGGCTGGGCGATATGACCCAAAATTCATATCTCGATATTTTTTAGCTGGGTGGCAATATAAGATATATATCTCGATATTTTTTAAAGCCATAAGTTAAGAACAAAAAGAGAGTTCTAGTCACACTGTGTCCCAGATGTCACACAGGCATTTTTATTTACATACAGCATAGATTTACATGAAGAAATTACTGAAAAATAAATTATCAGCATTTATTAAATAATCATGCTCCATAAATAAAAGAAAACAATGTTGTTTTTGTGCATAACAAAAAGCTCATAATTGTGCAGTCAAAATGTAAACTAACAGACGCTGAGCATAACAACAAAGACAGATTTCACAGCTGCTCTGTTCCCAACTTCTACTGCGTGACAGACAGCCTTGAGTTTGAAATCCGCTTCGTAACCATGTCTCTTAACAGGTGCCATTTATGGTCCTTATACACACACAATACGGTAATATTACGTCGAAGTACAGAACGTATCACTCCGCGAGGCTCCTCCTCGGTAGCCGTAATCCTCCGACAACCCATCAAGCGCTGCAGCTCCGTAGCTTACCAAAGTCGTAAAAAATTTTGACAGATTGCTGAGCGCCATGTACCACCTAAAATCGGTTCGCGGTCAGTAAGCACAACCAGAATTCATACATAAGGCGCACTGTCAACTTTTGAGAAAATGAAAGGATTTTAGGCCGTGCAGCCCCTGTGGGCTGCATGTCATTAGCGTGGTTAGCTCGTTAGCGCGGTTAGCTCGCTAACACGTTGACGCCGTCCAGCCCCACAACTCGCTAACGGAGATTTGCCGTGTCCATCTGGTCGCTGCCTGTAGGTGAAGCTATGGGGGAGGGGGAGTTGTATTCAGTGAAGGAGAGGCGAGGCCGAGTAACGTTGCTTAGAGACAAAAGTGGACGAAAGAGAGGCAAACTTGTGGCTCCACAAGTATAATTATAACGTAACATAGACTATATCGATATAAAGGATATTGTCACATCTTATATCTCGTATGAAAATATATCGATATTTTTTAAAAACTCGATATATCGCCCAGCCCTATAACAGCATCAGATTTATACTGCTGCATTGTTCTAGCCAAGCTTTTATTATGAAACCTGACATTTTATTTTGAAAAACAGACAGTGAGCTGCACATGTAAAACAACACAACAGCTGGAGGAGCAGACAAAGCTCAGCAACACACACCTTAACACGGGGGGTGGGTGTAGGTGGGATTAAAATCACGCTGGTCGTCATCATTAATGTCACATGATGGATGAAAATGGGACTTTTTCCCTTCATCTCTCACTGACCCAGATCAATCGTGGACCTTTGGACTACTACCTCTGATGCTGCCGTTCACCTAAAGCTTTAGTTCTGGGACTCTTTAAGCTTTGTACTTCATCCACCTGAACCCTGATGAATCTCAGGACTGTTTCACTGAGGTCATCGGTCACTGCATCACATCATCTGAGAGTCTTTGTTTCAGCTTTTGAACTCTCGTGTCTTTATGGTGATCTAGACTTTCACAGGCTGATCTCTTTCTACACATCAAACTGGTACGTTTCATAATAGAATAGAATAGAATCGCCCTTTAGAATGAGAATAAAGAGCTATTCTATTCTATACAGACTCCTTTAGGGTATCTGCAAGCCACTTTGCAACCCACCTGACAGCACAGAGTGTGGAGGTCACAGATCCTCAGAACAAAGTCTAATGCTGTCCTGCTTCCATCTATCTCTGCTTTATTTAAAAAATGAAACGTTTTCATAGTTTGTTTTTTCTCTGATTGTTTTTTGTTTCATGGGGTTCATAACGACGCTCATGCGTACGCTTGCTGGGATATGTAAACAGTGTAGGGATTAGCTCACACTGTTGTTAAAATGCTAGTTTGATATGTTTTGCAGGCTTTAGCGTCTCTTCTGTTAGCTTCAGTCTGCACACTTTGAGCCTCTTTGATTGATTTGCTGACGTGAAACAGACAGCTTTACCGATGCTGTTTGTTTCACGTCACAGATGTTTGACCACAGTACAGCAACACCATACATGGAAACACTGCAAGACTGCGATTGCTGTTAAACCTTTGAGTTTAATAACGAATCAGATCGCTGATGGGAGACAGAACACGAAGCATTGCTGTCCAGAGTCAGATTATCTAACGTACAGTAAAATAACATGCTTTAACTGGAGACTGAGCAGTGAGGCTGGACTCACACTGGGAGATCCATGCTGTGAGACATTCACGACTCACCCCCCTCCCCCGTCCTAATGGCCCTTACAGCTCATCTGCGACCGCCAGGACGGAAACCGGCTGGTGTTTCCTGCAGAGGTGACCCCTTCGTCGGGATCAGGCTCGCCGTCACGCTTCCTTCTCAGGAAGCAGCCGTTTCTTCCTGTCTTTGTCTGCCAACCACACGCATGCGCCTGTCTTCCCATCAGTGCGAGGACCCTTGGTCACACACTGACCCTCACAGGGCCCTCTGTGAGCTCCCCCACACACACCCCAGACACTCACACCAATTATCAGAGTGTAACCAGCCCTGCCTAATGTGTATGCTATTAGCCTCGGAGTTAACCGTTAGCATGTAGTGATGCTAACACCCCACCGAACAAAACCCAGAGACCTGATTGGATGAGACAGGACAGGCTGGGGCGGCAAGACGCGCTCCCAGCAGGCCCCGAGGCTGTCTCACACACACACACACACACACACACACACACACACACACACACACACACACACACACACACACACACACACGCTGATGGACAGCTGCAGCCTGTGGTGTCAGTGGTGGCATTTAGCTGGTGACACACACACACACACACACACACACACACACACACACACACACACACACACACACACACACACACACACACGTATACAGTGACAGTGAGGCTGAAACAAGATGGCAGCAAAAAAACAACAGACTGTGTGACGGGCGAAGACAGACACGAGAAAGAGGAGGAAGGAGGTAAAATGAGGAGGAGGAGACGTGCTCCCCACATGAACATGAGCTCAGCGCACTGACGTCTATTAAAAGGAACTCTGATTAGAGACACAAACACAGACCACACCCAACACACACACACGCGCACACACACACACACGCGCTCACGCGCACACACACACACGCGCGCACACGCGCACACACACACACACACACACACACACACACACACACACACACACACACACACACACACACACACACACAGTGAAATACCTCCACAGATAAAAAGCTCCATGCACTCCACTGTAGTGTGCGTGTGTGTGTTTCCATGTGTTTCTGTGAGGATCCATGTGTGTTTAGACTTTCTAAAGACTTCCACATGCATTCTGTTCTCTCTCTCTGTGTGTGTGTGTGTGTGTGTGTGTGTGTGTGTGTGTGTGTGTGTGTGTGTGTGTGTGTGTGTGTGCATAAACTGTGATCTCCAGCAGAAACAGTAACCAGGCGCTAACAGCATTAGCGTTTGCACAAGAGCTTACTCGCCTCAGGCCAAACATGAATAATGCAGCAGTCAGCCCAAAGCCTACGGGTGTGTGTGTGTGTGTGTGTGTGTGTGTGTGTGTGTGTGTGTGTGTGTGTGTGTGTGTGTGTATCACTGCTATCTGGCTGTACTCGAGGCTGTCTATATGACGACGGTATTAGAATAATATGCTAATTACTAATAATTACTCTGTAAAACACACACACACATACAGATTCTCCCCCTGTTCCGCTTCCTTCATCTTCTGCTTCCTGCATTTCTTCCTCCCTCCAGGTTGTAACTCTTCCCGGCGAGGATGAAGAGGAGGAGGAGGGCAGCTGCTGGACTTGACACTCGGACTGATCCAGACCTGAAGTAGGTTCCTGAAGGATCACACGGACAACCGAGCAGCCAAGAGAGGTCAGAGGTCAAGTGGCGGCCCTGCCACACCAGTCAAACAGGCGCTGGTTACTGAACAAACCCAGAGGGAACCGGAAGCAGAACCTCTGTATGTGTCAGCACGTATGCATGGAAGGCGAATCACAAAGAGACGTGAACTTTCCAGTGAGAGTGAAAATGCAGACAGGCAGAGTTACTCCTCCAGGGTCCACCTGTGTGTTGTGTTTGGGTCTGCAGGGGCTCCTCAAACTCCTACAGGCTGACGTGAACCTGCTCCATTTCACTCATCAGTCAAGATAAACACGTCTTTATCCTGGTTATGACACGTTTCCTTTTTACTAACACAGCCGGGCTCCATTAGAGGAAATACCAGCCATACATGTGGCTACTGCTGCTTTTGAAGGTCTGTAGGACAAAGCTGCCTGATCCCACCAGACCCCTGGACCAAGGTCCACCAGAGTGGAGATGTTTGTCCACACAGCACAGCAGCAGCTCCTAGCAGCTGTCAGCAGGGGGAGGAGCAACCAGACTGCAGAGCTCACAGAGCTGTGATGAATACTACACACCAAAGTGGGCCAACGTTCCTCCACAGTGACATGACACACTGACACACAGGAAACCATC
Organism: Rhamphochromis longiceps; assembly: GCF_057381845.1. Lineage (NCBI taxonomy): Eukaryota > Metazoa > Chordata > Actinopteri > Cichliformes > Cichlidae > Rhamphochromis > Rhamphochromis longiceps. The sequence goes on from NC_140565.1 coordinate 37,001,685, forward strand.
ACTGCCACTTCCTGCTGCTCAGCGAGGCTCTGCCAGCTCGTGGGTTGGACCCTCAGCACCGAACTGTAGGTCCCTCAGTTCAGACTGCACAGTAGTGATTATTATTATTAATACTGCGACGGTCTGCAGTGAGTGTGTGTGTGCGCAGCGATGGCCAGCGGAGGGTTGAGTGTTTCCGTGTGTCCGCTGTCTTTCCTCATCAGTCATACCGTCCACTCTGGAGCCAGAGGACAGCTGCTGTCACTCAGTCTTCATGTCCTCTGTGAACTACATCAGATCTGTCACCGCCAGTCACTGCGAGTCACAGCAAGTCACAGCGGCACGTCCACGCCCGCCCAACGCTCTGCACAAAACTGAAGCACCCAGCCCACCTGTCTCTGCTTAGTGACACTCGCCACAAATTCTCACACATGCTCTCAAAACCAACAAGGACTCCAAACACAAAAAACTGATCCAGAACTTTGGACTTTCTGGACCACAATGAAACTGAGAGAAGATCCTGCTTCATCTCGCAGCCAGTCTGAGAGGGTCCGTCTGGACCAAAGCAGCATTCAGGTGTCCCTGAGCCTGAAAAATAATCAAGGTATTAAAATGTGAGCGATAACGTCACAAATGCGCAATGATTACATATCTGAAGGCTGCAGGTGACCTGACCGAGCTCCGCCCTGGGACAGCTGGGCAGCAGCTCAGTCACCTACAAGCTTCACTGCAATAAGCAGGTGGATGGACGGACAGACAGAGTTCTCCTGGGGTGTCCGACAGCGCTTTGTTCTGGTGTTTGTGGATTTCTTTTGAGGCTGTGGGTTGCCACAGAGACATGTGCAAACGAGGGTTTCAGTTAAAAATCCAGATAATCCAGAGAGCAGATTAGAACATTTCATAACCCAGAAACATGGAAGATTAAGGTCCAGATTAAAGTGCATCCCAAGAAGGAACGAAGGGATTCCTTATTGGTCCGTGTTTCCTCACGTCTTTGTCTCTCTTGTCTGACCTCAGCTGTCCTGGTTATCCTTCACCCTGTAACAGCACCGGTGCATGATGCAATCAGTATGCACTTGTACCTGAGCTGGTGCTGCAGCCCTGTGTGTGGAACCAGACATGTTTCCACAGAGTGACCCACTGAAATCATCATCAGCCCACAGCACACCGCTGAGAACCTTTTCGGTCACACCCACCAACTCTAACTCACCTTTTGCCACTGACCAATAAACTAGGTCATCACCTGACAGCAGTACCAATACTACACCACGTGTACAAGTAGCCAGAGCATCAGCACTAATGCAGCATGGCTAAAGGCCTTCCTGTGTTTACACGTATAATTGAACTTTATTTTCTTCTGCAAATTAGCAAATCTAAATATAGTTTAGTTCAACATGAGAAAATAATTTTTTTGTGATGTTATGTTCTAAGTTGAAGGCGTTGTATACGTTTTTGTTGTTCAAATTTAGATGATGAGGATGTAAACCTGAAGGGGTAGGGCTAAATAAGTATATACTTCTGCCTACTCCTTTTCAAACAACTGCATGGAATGATTTTATGAAACGTTGGTGAATGTATATGTTTGAAATAAAAAAGAACTGAGTTGAACTAAAGCTCAAAGTGAAAGCTCACTGATTCACAACATTTTCACAATAAAAGCTGGACACTGTGAAAAATCTGCATTTTTTCAGTGTGGGTGGCACTGATGCTTAAAATGAAGCTTTGAAACATGATGAACAGATAAAGGCTTTTTTTTTTAAACCGCTTTGAGTAAAAGAGAGGAAATAACGAACTCTTAGTAAAAACTGTGGTCTGTAATTAAAACTCTGAGAGCACATATTAAATAAAACAGCATGACGAAGCGTCTCCTTCTGCTGGGCAGAAACTCTGCGATTTTTGGCCCTTTTTGAGCCGATTTTTCAGTCGTGTGACCGTTTTGGTGATCGGCCCGAGTTTGGCCTTCATCGTGCGTCGTGCAGTATACACGGGGTAACGAGAAGCGATTAACGCCTCACGACCAGCTCCCGATCATCAATTGCTTGGTCGTAGGAAAATCAAACCTGTTTGAAATCCACATGACCGTTGTGAGTGTCACTGCAGCCACTCACACTGCGCACACGCAAACACGTAAACGTTGGTGAAAAGACGGAGCAGCACGGCAGCGTGTGATCTGGACACAAGCGATGGAGGCACTTGTAGAACTTTGGAAAGCTCATCCGAGCCTTTTCGATGTGGCCTCACAAAATCATCACGACCACAACAACCGTGAAAATAGTTGGATTTACATTGCTGCTCAATCACAGCTGCCTGATTTTTCATTAGCAATTTAGCAAAGTTGATGGTGGTGTGTGTCTGTGTGAGTGAAAGACAGAGAGGGAGAGCGAGCGACAGATTTTCTGTTATGGACGCACAGTGTGAGCACTCAGGTCGCATCAGAGCATCAGGCCGTATAGTGTGAGGCCCTGCATCGTGACCTACGACCTTCTAACCCCTGCGAGTCAATCGTACAGTTTGAGCAGAAGCTGAATAACGCGACTGAATGTATGCCCAGCTTTAGTCATCCTGGGCACCTTCACAGGTAGGGCCTCTCGCAGGGTCTCTGTATGGCCAGCAGGGGCAGCAGAGAGAAACGGTTCCATTAAACACTAACGTTTTTCATATCAGGCTTCCAGGATCAGGTGTGTAGTTCAGGAGCGCACAGACAGGGGGCGCTGCTCTCACAGCAGCAGACACACAAACAATCCATCGAATAAATGAAGGAGAACGGCTCACAACCACAGGAGTGAGTAAATGCTGAGGATGGCACCTCCAGCTCACGAAGAGCACACCACAGCCTGAACCAGCCCCCATCCTCACACCCTTCCTCCCCCCAGCACACAGAAGGTCATCTCCAGCCTTCAGCAGGGGGGTGGGAGGGGGGGGGGGGGGGGGGGGGTTATCGTTCCGCCTGGCGGAGGCAGAAAAGGTCTCGTCCCCCAGGAACCACACAACGGACGGACGCAGCGCACAGCCGGGCGCATCAACACAGCGCATCAGTGTCGGCAGTCAGAGAGCTGCTGTGATTGGTCGACTGATGGATGACCTCACGCTGGTTTAAGTGTGACTGAATAAACATGTCTGTGAAGGTTCTCAGTCATCCAGGTCATCGTAGTCAAAGGAGCTTGCAAAGAAAAGCGTCTGGACTTCTTTAAGTTACTTGAAGACGTTTCACCTCTCATCCGAACTCATCAGAACTGAAGAAGCTTCTCGGATGAGAGGTGAAACGTCTTCAAGTAACTTAAAGAAGTCCAGACGCTTTTCTTTGCAAGCTCCTTTGACGACTGAATAAACAAAATAAAAATAAACTACAGAATAAATTAATACAAAAATAAAACACAAAGCATGTTTCTTTGTAAAGCGCTTTTTAAATTTTTTTAATTTTATTTACTTACTTACTTTTTTATACTACTACTACTACTGCGTACTACTACTACTAGTAGTACTACCACCAGGCACTTCCATCGCCTGGATGTGCCTGCAGCTCCCTGACGGCGCTGGGACTTTAATGTAACTGTGCTGCAAGGCAGGCCTGGGGGGCACTCAGACATGGGCCTCCACCTGTGAGGCTGATCCTGGGTCAGCCTGTCTCTCCTTTCTTTCTGCTGCTCATAGTTTGGTGCAGCATCAGAGGCAGACGGAGGAGTTAGCGAAGAACTCCTGAAGCGTTTGTTTGTCCTCAGACTGATTATCAAGACTAAAGAGCATTTTTAGAAATGAAGCTGTGAGCTCATTACTCTGATTTCATGAAACTCACAACGACACGCAGGCTGGACTAATGAGCTGTTCACTGCCCTCACAGCGAATTTAATAACACTCTGAAAACATTTTATTCTCATCCTCTGCACATGCACAAAATATACAGCCTGCATTATACCACCAAATATATGAACACTTACATGGTCTGATGCACCAGAGAGCAACGGGGGAGCCAGAGATTGAACCACCGACCATCCAATCAGCAGATGATGTTCTGCTCTACCACCTGAGCTACAGGTGTATATTCAGTCAGAGAAGCTGTCAGCAGTGTTGGTGCTGATTCGCTGTCCTTCCTCTGTGTTTGAAGGTTTTGGACATTTGAGCGTCTCACTCAGGTTTGAAGGAGGTGACACGTCCTTCAGCTGGTGACAAATTTAAAGAAAATGAGTGTTTGCAGTAACTGTAGAGGAGTCGAGGAGCCTCAGGCTAGCTGCTGCTTCAGGTCAAAGTGTGTGGATGTGCAGACGACGCTCTTCTGTTTCAGACATCAGAGAAGCGAAAGCTGACCCATCGCGTTGGTTCTGTGAGGAAGTGCTCACGACGGCTGCGTTTCACTCGGTTTCCTCGTTTTGGAGAAGAAACTGAAGGTTTTCTGTTTATTGGTCTGCGATGTGACATCACGCAGAGCAGGCGTCACCTTGGCTCGTTTCTAATAACCCTGGAGTCGTCTGTGTGTCCTTAACGACTAAAATAAAAACAAGAATCTCACTTTTTTCACTTAACTTTTTACTGTAAAGCAGCTTCATGGTGTGTGTCACGTGCCCTGCATGTCAGAAAGACAAGGAAGCTCCCAAAAGCTGTTCTGACTACAAAGTGATATTTGCTGCGTTGTCAGGACTGATGACGAGGCTCAGGCACAGGAAGAGGAAGGTGAGGAGGACGAGGGGAAGAGCGTCAGGTCAGCTGCTCGCGCCGACATCCTGCGGCCGATATCTGCTGTGAATATTTCTTCTGTTTGAACTTCATGCTCTGCCTCTTTAGTCCCTGTTTTTGTGCTGATTGTGGTTGCTTGACACACACACACACACACACACACACACACACACACACACACACACACACACACACACACACACACACACACACACACACACACACATTCATTTAATCCCCAAAACTTTGATGGTTTCCCACAGAAACAAAGAATCAGGTCACATCAAAGCGCTTTCACCTACAAACGAGTAAGACGATCACAGAGCTCTAATCTCTCTCTCTCTCTGCATGTCTTTAACCTTGCTCAGCCTCGACCGGTCCCAGAGGTGAGTCTTGGTTTCCTGCGGTTACGCTCTGACACACATACAGCCAATCATTAATCAGAGTCTGGTAGCACATTAAGAGTCTGAAGCCGCCCGAGGACACCCGTGCTCGCTCTGACCCAAAAACTCGTCCTCAGAACAAAGACGCGACAGCAGCGGGTCGGCTCACGCCGGGCGGGCTCAGCTGCCGCCTGCCAGCGGCGCCCAACTTTACGACACAAGCGAAGACACCTTGCTAAAAGTGATTTCACAAAATCTTCCTGTGGTGCCTTCACTGACTGTGTGAAAACCATGTGGATCTGAGCGGCTGCCGGTCTTAGCTTCCTGCTCAGAGCAGTAACAGTAAGGATGGGTACCGGTATCATGGCACCGGTTCTGACATAAACGGTAGTAACCAGACTGAAAAGCAGCGCACATTTCGGTGCTTTATTTCGGTGCTTTTTTTCCCCTGAGCTGTGATACACTTTGGATTCTAGCCAATCATTTTACCTTTGCGAGCGTAGTAGGTGGGCCCAGGTACGTACGTTCTTTTAGAGCAGAGCTACAGATTAAAAATGCCCAAGGCGAAGCGGTCAAAGTCTGGCTGTACTTCACAGCAAAAGATGCAAACTCAGCAGCAACAAGTGCTTTAAGCTGATACTGTGATACTGTCAAAGGAGGTAACACCTCGAATCTGATGAAACACCTGGCGACGCATAGCGGTTTTTTTTTTAAAAGCCGAGAAATGCGCCGTATTTGATAGCTTGCTGCGAGACCTCACACCGTGCACATCTACTGCGGGTGGGTTGCCTGTTATCGGACCCGGAGTTAGCAACATCCCCCAAAGACCCGAAGAGGAGAGTCCTGGCCCCTAGCCCTGCCAGTGTAGCAGAAATGATGAGGATGATGATGCAGCAGCAGCCGTTCTTCTCTGCGTGAGTAGCTAAATGTTGTTCGTGTGTAATTTACGTTGAGTAGGCTAACCACGTTATTACATTAATGCATGTAAGGTGAACTAGCAAACATCATCATAGCTACATGCGGCTGTCTTCTTGTTTGATGGCAGATACTCCCTTCACCCTGGCCAAAAAGGCTAAAATGACCAAAGAAAAAGTGGGAAACAGTTAAACATGAGAGGTTTTCGGACAAAGTTTGTGTTTTTTCCATTGTTTAAGCACTGCTTCCAGCCAAGAGTGATGCCATATATGCCCCATAGCTGCAGAAAAGGCTAACATTGTTATCTTTTTACAAAAAAACAGCTGAACATGAGAGGTTTTTGGACCAATTTTGTGTTCTCCATTCTTTAAGCACCGTTTAAGCACCGGCACCGTTTCAAAAGTACCGGTTTGGTACTGGTATCGGATAAAACCTAAACGATACCCATCCCTAAGTAACAGTGAGCCTTTATAACCCCCGTCATGGCGTGGTGGAGCAGTGGTTAGTGCTGCCATGAAACGAGGTCCCAGTTTCAAACCCCACACGGCGTCTGCGTGTCCCATTTGGCTGCAGGTGTGTCATAGACTAACGCCTGTCTCCATCTTTGAAACGCTCCTTTAGGGCCGTTGTTCTCTTTTTCTCCAAAGGTTTCAGATTTACTATTAAACTGGCACCATTATAAGCATGGTGAAGCCACAGGACATATTCAGCCAATCAGACGCCGCCATCGCTGTGAAATCAGCGTCAAACAACCATCAGGTAAACTGGAGGAGCAAAACGCTCCGACCACTTCATGTTATGATTTTCTTCTTTTGGATATACTTCACCTCGCTTCAGTTAGGAAAACCAACAATTCAACCCAGCCCACACACACACGCATGCACGCACACACAAACACACACACACACAGGCTGCATATGAATATTTACTGTAGTAATTTAGGTTAAAGCAGCTACTGGGCCTGAAGTCACTGTAGGGTTTAACAGCACTATAGGAAACTGTGTGTGTGCGTTTGTGTGTGCGTGTGCGCCTGTGCTATCTGTTAGCTGGCAGCACTTTCAGATCATTAACATAATGATTATGATAAGAAAGAGAAAGCGTTAAAATCTTAATAAAATATTTATTCTGCCTTCCTCTCATCTCACCGTCGGCACACACAGACACACACACACACACACACTTGTATTAAAGGAGGAGTTGGGTTCTTACTTATGAGTGTAGATATGAATGTCATATTCAGCTGTCAGAAAACATGAAATATAAAAACGAGTCCCATGGCTCCGGCTACACCTGAATGCGGCTCAGGTAGGACAGTCAGAGTGCGGCGCTCATCGATCGTTGTTACAGAATTATTGATTTATTAGAATCTTTTTCTGTTTGCTGTAAAAACCAAGCAGTCAGTCTGAGGGTCTGCACGCGCTCAGTGAGCACCAACAGATGAGCTTAAAGTCGCGCTGAGCAGGCAGGAAGCATCTTAACACACACACACACACACGGACACACACACACATCGTCTTCAAACAATAATCCTGTGAATATGATCAGGGATTTGGGGCACAGCACTAATCAGACTGACATCTCTGGACACGGATTAAACACACACACACACCCTCTCTCCATGCAGTGTGTGTGTGTGTGTGTGTGTGTGTGTGTGTGTGTGTGTGTGTAATCTCCTGAAGACATGCTGACTCTTCTTTATAATCTGATGTCGTAGAAATAATTTCATTAATCTGACAAACAGCAAGTCGGAGCAGGAGGCCGGAGTGCGTGCAGCTCACAGCGGGTGTATCTGGACTTTGAGCTCCATCAGCTCCACGCTTTCCTTAAACAAACACCTGTCGCTTATTTACGTAGGTACACGTTCTCGCCCCCGTCAGCTCCATCAGCTCCGTCAGTGGCCTTCTGCTGCCTGCCTGACCCACAGACATGTTTCCCTGTGAGAGCTGTGAGAAGTTTTATAAGCTGAACCCACCCATAAGCAGCTAACGCCCACTCTGACAGCAGGGTCACATGACTCCTCCAGGCGCCACACACGTCTGAATCAGGGAAACCGGAACAGGAACCAGAACCAGAACCAGATGTGAAAAAGTCACTCATAAAATCAATACCCTGATCTGGCTTACAAGCCGAGAGGCCCCTCCCCTCCCTGAGCCTGGTTCTGCTGGAGGTTTCTTTGGGTTAAGAGGGAGTTCTTCCTTCCTACTGTCGCCAAAGCGCGGCTGGTGGTCTAATCGTTGGGGTTTCTCAGGATCACCGCAGGGCCTCAACCCTACAGGTACATGGTGATCTGAGCCAGGATTCACAGGCTGTGGGTGAGTGGGTTTACTGTCACCATGGCAAGATGTTAGGTAAACAGGTAACATTAGAGCATGGGAGGGGTGGGGTCTTTGAGGAGCGTTTCAGTTTTGTGGTTTGGCCTTCAAGCTGCTTAAATTCAGATGTGAGTGTGTTTGAGCTGCAAACCATGGCCTCAACTTCACTCTGTCCCACGCTGTGTGTGTGTCTGTGTGTGTGCATCAGGCAAAACTCCCTTTATCTCCTCCCTTTTCATCCTCACGTCTGTGATTCCAGAAAACAGGATTTTCTCCTGGATCTTCACTTTCTCGTTATCCGCTGGTGTTGGTGACGTGACCTCGACCGGCGCCTCGAGCATTAGAGACCTCGCTGTCCTGCGGAGAGTTCGGGGACCGGAGAAGATGCGGATCTCGGAGACAGAGCTTAGCGCTGACACCGGCCTCCTTCTCCGCAGCGTTGATCTCATCTCACACATTAAACAAAGAGAGTTTTAATCCGGCTCCTTTAATCCCCGCTGGGTTTGCAGACACAGCGTCTGAAGGCGGCGTGTTAATCTGGGGAGTGGGGGGCACAGCGGCATCTTGGCCCGCCAGGGCAGCTTTAATCCAGCGCAAACACACAAAAAGTGGTGCCTCTGCTGCCGCTGATACTTAGATGTGGATTTACAGGGAGATTAAAGCCAACAAAGATTTTTTAAAAGACTCGAACACAAACAGGAAGCTGCAGGCGGGAGATGAGGAGCAGATTCATTTATTTATTACAAAACACGAACTCTGAGCGGAATGCACAGGACACAACACAACAGCACAAAACATTCTGCACATCCTCCGTGTCCTTCACAGCCAATCACTGACGGCCAGCTCAGGGACAGGACAGGGAGCTGGGCGGGTTGCAAAGCAGCAGGCAGAGGCTGAAGAGGCCAGAACACCTTTGCCTCCTGTCTGCACTCACATGATCAACAACCGTGCAGACAGTTCACTAAAAAGCTTTTTCACTTCGACGCATTTCTGACTGTAATCTGGAGATACAATCAAACACATCACAAACTTACCGAACTTTAAACACGCGCCGAGTCTGACTGATTGAATTGTTCCAGTGCAGTATGGTTGGGCGATATGTAAAAATGTTCCAACCAACAATCGTAAGTCCAATAGTCAACAATGGGCGATATATTCGTGCATGACTTTTTATGAGTGGAGCCATGCAATCATTGGACTATTTGTGCGTTTACAACACAGAAAAAGGCCAAACATGGACGAACTAATTTGGGATTTCTTTGGCTTTAAACCGGATGAAAGAGGTAAACCTAAGAATGTAACCAAAGCTTGTGCAGACATACAGCAAAGGACTGAAGTACTCTCAGGACTGAGGACACTCTGAGGACGGGGCATTTTCTTGCAGATAAAAGAGGGTGCAGTTACAACTATTATTTCTGTTGACTGCTTCTATTAGCTCCATCATTACGAGCAAACGTACTCATGGGCAAATAAAGAAAGAAATCACCCTTGTAAACACGAGGGCGATTTATTTGTCCAATCGCCCGACCCTGAAGTGAAAACTGAAAACCTGGAGAAGCTGCGTCTCTAAAGTTTCCTCCAGAGGAAGCAGCTGGTTTGTACTTCCTGGTATCCACAGATCGATCGATTAGTAATCAGACGTGCCCAGTTTGATCTTTGTGAGCTCAGAGAAGCTTTTCTGCTGCCGGCTCACAAACTGAGACGCTCGTTTAGTTGCAGAAAGGTTGGAGCGCTGTCGCCTGTTAGCCGACAGTTGTGACGGCGTGCTCGGTTTTTACCTGCTCAGGTAGAACCATCAAACACGGAGCCACAGCCCTCATCGCTCAGGGAACTCCATCGCCACACACAGCTCATTATTTCAATCAGTGCAGAGGTGAAGATCTGAGAGAGCGCACACACACAGTCACTGAGCGGCTCACTACACTAACACTATTAAAGGTGACTGTACAGCAGCTAAAAGCCTCAATTGGCTTAAGAAGCACCCTGATAACACACACACACACACACACACACACACAGAACTAGGGGTTTCTCATGGCTTGCTGTCTGGAGCACTTTTCAGTTTCTGCATGAAGACACAGTTTCCCTTCATCAGCGCTGAACATCTGACTCAAGTACACGAGATACTTTTATGCTACTACTGTTTACATTTCAGAATCAGAATCAGAAAGGGTTTTATTGCCAAATGTTGAGCAGGCTTACAACATTAGGAAATTGCTGCGGTGCTTCAGTGCAAACATACTGTCATAAATTACGCTTAAATAGACATGAAAATAAAAATAAGAATAAAAATTTAAGTACTAAGTAGATTGATATATACATGATATATACATGATATATACATGAGTGCAGGTGGTGATCAGTGCCAAACATGGAATGATGCAGTGAACACAGCGTAGGGTCATGTGTTAGTGGTGGGGACAGTCATACGGTTATTGTTCGTGTGTCCGACAGCAGAGGGGAAGAAACTGTTCTTATGGCGAGAGGTTCTGGTGCGAATGGACCGGAGCCTCCTGCCTGAGGGGAGCAGGTCAAACAGACTGTGTCCAGGGTGAGAACGGTCAGCTGTGAGCCGAGCTGTACGCCCCAGTGTCCTGGAGGCGTACAGGTCCTGCAGAGATGGGAGTCTGCAGCCAATCACCTTCTCAGCAGAGCACACAACACGCTGCAGTCTCTGTTTACTGTATATACCAGGTCCTGTTATACAGCTGCTACTGTTAAACAGCAGATAATCTATCAGGTACTTTTGTAACAAACGTAGCAGGCTTTGATCAATCGCATACAAAGATGCATGTGTAGCGTTACACAGCCACCATTCACAGAAACGGTCAGCTGATGGCGCCGTGACGGTTGGTGTGAGCGCAGCATCGTAACATCGTGACCGGAGCTAGCTGCATACTTTTACATTACTAAGAGGTCGTTTCCTCTGATCATGTGATCACATGACCCAACCTGAACACAAGAATGAAATCCACTGCATGATTTTTAAACATACAAATAAACCGTCAGACACACAGTCAATGCTGATCACATGACAGGAAGGACGGACTGTGATTGGTCAGACGGAGCTGCCTTTGAGAAACAAAGAAGAAGAAGAGGAAGGAAGTGAAGGTCTCAGAGGTGTGAGGAGAGATAATTAACTCACTGAGGACCCTCGACACACACACACACACACACCTGAGTGCGCAGTGTGAGGTTAATCTGTGAGCTTCATTAAAACCCTGACGAGACAGAACAAAGAGCTGACTTCATCTGAACACACACAGAAACTCACACACTCAGGAGGAAAGGCTAAAGTCCTGAATCAGCGACAGTCCTGAACCTGGACACACCGGGAGTGTGTGTGTGTGTGTGTGTGTGTGTGTGTGTGTTGCTGAGTTAACAGTAGCTCTCTAATTACAGCCCGTCTCTGAGTCCAGGTGTCTCTGTGCACCTTCCACCACACTCACTCCCACATGTTTTCACTCCATGAGAACCACAGCCTACATTACCCACAGTGCACCTGGACAGACTGCTGTGAATTACCCGTAATGGACAAAAGTACTGCTTTTAAAAGGTTCAAAGACTCAAAGATCATCAGAGTGGAGGCCACAGGAGGCTGCTTTGCAGTCAGAGACTTTTAATTTGGAAATCTCAGGACAAAGGCTCATTAACAGGATGCTAAAGAACAAAAAACAACAACACAAACTCCCACCTGAACCCAACCACCGGGCATGCTCATTAGCTGCGCTCCATCTCCGCCGTTATCAGGGCATGGCGGCCATCTTAGACTCAAACCACAGAGAGTTTCATTCACACACACACACACACACACACACACACACACACACACACACACACACACACACACACACACACACACACCCTGCAGCTGTCCATATGTGCAGCAGAGAGGGGCGGACAGGAGGAGAAATCAAACGCACCCTCAGGCTGCAGACAGAAGCTCCTGGTCTCCTGCAGTTTGACTCCTGAAGCTGACTCCACAGTCTTCTTCTGGACTTCCGTCCTGATCATCCCCGACTCCACCTGCTTCCATCCAGCAGTCACGGAAACCTAAACTCTGAGATTCTGGGCGCCGCGTTATCGTTCGTTATTCGTTGTTGTTCTGCTGCTTTTACTGCAGTGAAGGATGTGAACACTTCCTGACATCTCCAGATGTTTCTGAGCCATCAGCAGAACTACAGGCAACATGTCTGCCCTCAGGGAAGACTTCTCAGGTTTTTCCCAGTAATGGGAACCAAATCCCAGAGTTAGACCATTAAAGACCAGAGAATCAATGAGCTGTACAAGCTCTAGAAACATTCATGAAACCTCCACAAGATGGATCCGCACACTGCTGCCCAACAGCAGTCAAACAGCAGCACCGCCCACAGCGACTTGTTAAAAAGGATTTATACATCAGATATAAAGTCGTGCTGATTCAGCTGGAACTTGATTCTTTGTCCTGAAGAACTCCTGATGAGCGTTACAGTATGGGACTGATGGACACGCCCACTGACAGCAGAAGAACCGCCCCAAAACGTTGGTTCTGTTCACCTGGACGTCTTCAGTGGGAGGATCAGTCATCGACAGGTGACTCCTTCGGTTTCAGCTGACTGCAGGTTTCAGTCTTATGAACAGCAGCAGCACTGACTGCACACAGGCTGTGAGGTCAGTTTATGATCAAAGACCTCTGATCAATGAGTCTTGTTCACAGAGAGGTGGGAATGGCTGCAATCACAGCATTGTGAGATGGTGACAGATGGACCCTTAGGCCCCTCCTCCATTCAGATATGGTCTTTCCCTTTTCACGTAAATGGCCTCCTTGACTCCACCCTCAAACCAGCGTTCCTCACATCCTCATCCTTGAAAGTGTCCCACGCTGTGTCCACTGGCCTGTAGGTGTAAACAGACTGCAGAGTCCTGGCCTGACGAGGTGGCTCTTCTGTGTTGTACCATCCTCTTCGCCAGAGGTTGTTTGGTTTCCCCGATTATAAATCCTGCCAATCCTCCTGCACTTAACAGCGCTGTGGAGAGCATCCTCACACAGAACATGACATCGTGGTTTGGGAACAGCTGTGTGAAGGACCAAAAAGCTCTCCAGAGAGTGATCCGTACAGCAGAACGCTGCTGCAGGATTGCTCTCCCCCCGCTTCAGGACACCTACACCAGGAGATGCCGGACTAGAGCAGAACAGATACTGAAGGACCCGTCCCATCCAGGCAACAAACTGTTCCAACTTCTGCAATCTGGTAGAAGGTTCCGCATCTTCCGGGCAAGGACAGAGAGACTCAAGAGGAGCTTCTATCCCCAAGCCATCCGTGCCCTAAACACACACACCCGCCCTCTCACATCATCTATAATTGACTGAGACAGGACTCTTCCAGACACTCTAAACCAAGGCACAATGTACATTTCAATTCCTTTAATTTTAAATATGTTTATATTGTCTATCCTGTAAAATAGTCAGATATCTATTCATATTAATGTACAGAATTCACCTGCTTGCTGCTACTACTGCACATTCACCCAGTGTATATACTATATGTGTATATATATATATATATACAGTGGGGCAAAAAAGTATTTAGTCAGCCACCGATTGTGCAAGTTCCCCCACCTAAAATGATGACAGAGGTCAGTAATTTGCACCAGAGGTACACTTCAACTGTGAGAGACAGAATGTGAAAAAAAAATCCATGAATCCACATGGTAGGATTTGTAAAGAATTTATTGGTAAATCAGGGTGGAAAATAAGTATTTGGTCAATAACAAAAATACAACTCAATACTTTGTAACATAACCTTTGTTGGCAATAACAGAGGTCAAACGTTTACTATAGGTCTTTACCAGGTTTGCACACACAGTAGCTGGTATTTTGGCCCATTCCTCCATGCAGATCTTCTCGAGAGCAGTGATGTTTTGGGGCTGTCGCCGAGCAACACGGACTTTCAACTCCCGCCACAGATTTTCTATGGGGTTGAGGTCTGGAGACTGGCTAGGCCACTCCAGGACTTTCAAATGATTCTTACGGAGCCACTCCTTTGTTGCCCGGGCGGTGTGTTTTGGATCATTGTCATGTTGGAAGACCCAGCCTCGTTTCATCTTCAAAGTTCTCACTGATGGAAGGAGGTTTTGGCTCAAAATCTCACGATACATGGCCCCATTCATTCTGTCCTTAACACGGATCAGTCGTCCTGTCCCCTTGGCAGAAAAACAGCCCCATAGCATGATGTTTCCACCCCCATGCTTCACAGTAGGTATGGTGTTCTTGGGATGCAACTCAGTATTCTTCTTCCTCCAAACACGACGAGTTGAGTTTATACCAAAAAGTTCTACTTTGGTTTCATCTGACCACATGACATTCTCCCAATCCTCTGCTGTATCATCCATGTGCTCTCTGGCAAACTTCAGACGGGCCTGGACATGCACTGGCTTCAGCAGCGGAACACGTCTGGCACTGCGGGATTTGATTCCCTGCCGTTGTAGTGTGTTACTGATGGTGACCTTTGTTACTTTGGTCCCAGCTCTCTGCAGGTCATTCACCAGGTCCCCCCGTGTGGTTCTGGGATCTTTGCTCACCGTTCTCATGATCATTTTGACCCCACGGGATGAGATCTTGCGTGGAGCCCCAGATCGAGGGAGATTATCAGTGGTCTTGTATGTCTTCCATTTTCTGATGATTGCTCCCACAGTTGATTTTTTCACACCAAGCTGCTTGCCTATTGTAGATTCACTCTTCCCAGTCTGGTGCAGGTCTACAATACTTTTCCTGGTGTCCTTCGAAAGCTCTTTGGTCTTGGCCATGGCGGAGTTTGGAGTCTGACTGTTTGAGGCTGTGGACAGGTGTCTTTTATACAGATGAGTTCAAACAGGTGCCATTCATACAGGTAACGAGTGGGGGACAGAAAAGCGTCTTACAGAAGACGTTACAGGTCTGTGAGAGCCAGAGATTTTCCTTGTTTGAGGTGACCAAATACTTATTTTCCACCCTAATTTACGAATAAATTCTTTACAAATCCTACCATGTGGATTCATGGATTTTTTTTTTCACATTCTGTCTCTCACAGTTGAAGTGTACCTCTGGTGCAAATTACTGACCTCTGTCATCATTTTAAGTGGGGGAACTTGCACAATCGGTGGCTGACTAAATACTTTTTTGCCCCACTGTATGTATATATATATATATATATATATATATATATATATATATATATATATATATATATATATAATGTTTTTCCTCTACACCCCCCCCCCCCCCCCCCCCAATTATTTTGCACATGTCGAGGAGCGTGTCAGGCTACATTTCACTGTGTGTTATACTTGTATAACTATGCATGTGACAAATAAAGAACCTTGAACCTTGAACCACTATGTTACTCTGTTTGTGTCGGGGGACCCGATCCTTGGGGTGGACCAGTTTTTGGTGCAGCGTTTAAAAGCGACCAAGACGCAGTGTTGAATCCAATCCGAGTGCAGATCTGATGTTGAGGGGAGAGGCGTCGACATGGCGATCAAATCTGCTCTGAACAGCTTTTGTTTTTAAAAACGAAGAAGTAAACTTTAATAAAGGAGAGACCGTCTGCTCACTGTTGCCCCCATCAGCTGAGCACAGGCACAACAGCTGACTGAAAACAACCTCACCTTCATCATCCTCACATCCACAGGCTGTACTACTGCAGTACAAGTACACACATCCACAACATGTCTGCGGCTCACTGCAGAGCCTGGGTGTTACCAGAGACATGAAAAGCCTCGAGAACACAACCAGACTGTTAATCAATAATCATGGTATTGATTTATCGATGTGGCCGTGCCGACACGCGCTCTCATGGAGCTGTTTCTCTGGGCTTTGGTTCAAACGAGTCTTTGAATGCAACAGTCAGAGCAGCGACGCCGACATCAGGAAACGGGACCGAACGCACAAACATGTCGTTTTTATTGAGAGACGGGCAATCGATCAATAACAGCCTGACCTTAAATCAGACAGTCCCACCGCGGCACATATTCTCTGTTCTACTGTCCTCTACTGTCCTGCTTCTACTGGACTCTATTTTCAATTCTACTCTGCTGCAACATGAT
>NC_140565.1:37023005-37218005 GCF_057381845.1 Rhamphochromis longiceps
TTTTCCTGCCTTCAGGTCTGCAGTGCAAAGTAGTAAATCTCTCTCTAAGATGGCCAGGGTCTATCTGATAACTGCAAGGAGGAGCTAAGTGGCTGCTTCCTGTTCACAGACTGGAATATTTTCCACTGAGATAATAATACTGATGCAATACAGAGCCAGTTCAGTTCAATTCAGTTTTATTTATACAGCGCCAAATCACAAAAACATTCACCTCAAGGTACTTTATATTGTAAGGTAGACCCTACAATAATACATAAAGAGAAAAACCCAACAATCATATGACCCCCTATGAGCAAGCACTTTGGCCACAGTGGGAAGGAAAAACTCCCTTTTAACAGGAAGAAACCTCCAACAGAACCAGGCTCAGGGAGGGGCGGGGCCATCTGCTGTGATTGGTTGAGGAGGAGAACAGGATAAAGACAAGCTGTGTAAGAGAGACAGAGATTAATAACAAGTATGGTTCAGTGCAGAGAGATCTATTAACACATAGTGAGTGAAGAAGAAACACCCAGTGCACCATGGGAATCCCCCAGCAGTCTACAACCAACACTGAATCCTCCCTTAGCTGTAATAGGTGTAGTTGTGGCTGTCCTCTTTAGCATCTACATGGATGTTAAAATCACCCACAATAATGATTTTGTCTGAGCTCAGAACTAAATCACATATAAAGTCTGAGAAATCAGACAGAAACTCTGTGTAAGGCCCAGGTGGACGATAGATGATAACAAGTAAGACTGGTTTCTGAGTTTTACAGCTGGGGTCGACAAGGCTATGTATCAGGCTTACAAAGAATTAAAAGTCTGTCTGGGTCTTTGGTTGATTGATAACCAAAGACCACTGAGTCCACAGATGTCAAGCTCAGAAGGAGAGAGTTCCAGAGTCTGGGGGCAACTGTGGCAAAAACTCTGGGTCCCAATACAGGATCTTGTGGTACACCATAGCTCTCACGTCTGTGTAAACAAAGTCTTGTAAAAAGGTGAGTGAACTGAGTTTTCTTTTGGATCCTTACCTCGCATGTGTAATGTTCAAACTCTTATTTTGAAATTACCTGAGTACACAGGTACGCCGGCTGTATGTGCGTGTGCTAGCTTAGCAGTTGACAGTTACGTGGATGCGCTGATCCTTATGTACTGAATAAAGTAATCTGTATGACAACTCCGAGGCGATTTCTCCATAAGTATTGAAGCCAAAACAGCATGAACCTCGGGACTCGGGACCTTCACAGAAGGTCCTGAGTCTCTATTTCTGATCGTAGATCATTTTTAAGCAATGAGATGAAGTAATGCTGGGAATTTGTTTGCCTGAAGCTCATCTAATCAGTGTGTCATGAATCTGTCCTCTCACAAACTAACTGCAGATTGTTAAAGTTAACCTAACTTGTGAGTTAAAAGTGTCGCCAATAAACTGCCTTCTTGTGAGTAAATGCTTCGAGCGGCTGGTCTTGAAGAACATCACGAACAGTCTCCCAACAGACCCTTCAGTTCACATACAGAACCAACCGATCTACAGAGGATGCTATCTCCACCATAGTCCACGTTATGCTGCCACACCTGGAGAGGAAAAACACCTATGTCAGAAGTCTTTTCATCAACTTTAGCTCAGCTTTTAACACGATCATTGGTTGAAAAGCTGATGCTATTAGGTGTGGAACCGGCAACCTGCAACTGGGTTTTCAGCTTCTTGACAAAGCGGCAACAGACAGTCAAGGTGGGCAGCCAAACATTAAAGACTGTCTTAGAGAGCACAGGCTCTCCTCAGGGGTGTGTCCTGAGCCCGCTGCTGTTCAGCCTGCTTACACATGACTGTACGGCCACATTCAGCACTAACCACATTGTGAAGTTTGCCAACGACACAACTGTGATTGGTCTCATCACTGACAACGACGAGTCTGCCTATAGAATGGACGTGGCGCAGCTTGGAGTGGGGTGCAGATCCCACAATCTCATCATCAACGTGGACAAAATAAAAGAGATGGTGATCGATTTCAGGAAGGCTGGCAGAGATCACCACCAAGACCTCACCATAGATGATGCTGCTGTGAAGAGGGTCAGCAGTGTTACGTTCCTGGGTGTACACCTTGCTGATGACCTGTCCTTCTCCATTAACACCACAGCAGTTATCAAAAAAGCACAAAAGCGTCTCCACTCCCTCAGGAGACTTAGAAAAACAGGACTCTCCACACTTCACCTCACAAATTTCTACAGAGGCACCATTGAAAACATCCTGACACAAAGTTTTACAGCATGGTTTGGCAGCTGCAAGTCCTACAAGAAGTGTCAACTTAATAGGATTGTTAAGACTGCCAGGAGGATTGCTGGTGCCCCTCTCTCATCACTGGAGGAGATCTACAAACAGCACTGCATACGCAGAGCTATCTCCATCATCAGAGACCCCCACCACCCCTCTCATGACCTGTTCTCACTCCTGCCGTCTTACAGGTGGTACAGGAGCATCAGCTGCAGAACCTCCAGGATGCTGGTTCTTTGTGAGACTGATAAATGGACTGTGCCCCCTCTCCACCTACACAGCCATTCACACAGCTACACTGTATAATCAACAAGCGGACTTTGTTGCCCCTATCTAGACACACACACACACACACACACACACACACACACACACACACACACACACACACACACACACACACACACACACACACATACAATACACTCCACACTACCTAATTTAACCATCCCCTTCCGTGACAGGACTGCTGCTATCTACCCGAATGAATGTGACATGAGTTCGTTTTAGAACTTAAATTTTATGCTATTTATTTATCCATAACTATTGTTGCAATTCATTACTGCCTCTTTTACTGCTCTTTTTAAACCTTTTCTGTTTAAACTTATTCTTTTTAAACTGTATTGCTTTTTGCACTGTAGAGGCTGGTGAGAAACAGTATTTTGTTTCAGGTGGGGTAACACTATACAAAAGCCAAAGACTTCTTGAGTCTAAAGTGTGAGAGTAAAAGCACTGTGTCGCTGTGGTGGCAGCTGTAGCAACCTGTTTAAAATAGAAACTGCTGCACGCACAACGTCTGAACACAAACTGATAAGATGCTATGCTTCTTAGAATTCGAGCATCAGGGCTGTCAGAGATGCAGATGCTGATTATGGAAACCGCATAATAACCAACACATGCGAACATGTTTCCGCTTCACTGGCTCTGCAGCCTCAGCTCTGCTCCTCAGGCCTAAAACTTTCTGTATTTATTTGCTCCTATTAGCTCTCCACAGTCTGGACTCTCTGCTCAGTTCAGCTTTTCTTTTTTTTTTTAGATTAGATGATGTAGGTTTAATTTAACAGTTACATGTAGTAACTGTTAGTAACACATATGTGAGAATGCTGTTTGTGGACTTCAGCCCTGCCTTCAATACAGTCCAACCCCACAAAATGATTACAAAACTAAGCAGTATAGGACTCAGCAGCTCACTGTGCACCTGGATACCGGACTTCCTGAGAGAACCTCAGGATGGGAGAGCACACCTCCTCCACCCTCTTTCTGAACATAGGCGTCCCACAGGGAACAAGGCGATCTGAGCGCTCCACCCTCTGCATTGATGGAGAGGAGGTAGAAAGCTTTAAGTTTCTCAGAGTCGCAACCTCGGCCGACCTTACCTGGTCCACAAACATTTCCCACCAGGTAGGAAAAGCATAAGAGAGGATGTACTTCCTCAGGAAGCTGCTTCAATTACTCCCAGAGACTGCTAATGAACTTCTACCGCTCCACCATCGAGAGCCTTCTGACCTACTGCTGCTACTCTGGTTCAACTGCTGCACTGTGGAGGAGAAGAGGAAACTGCAGTAGGTGGTGAGGGCAGCAGAGCGGTTATTGGCACCTCACTAGCCCCCCTCAGAGACATTTATACTGGCAGACTTCTGCAGAAAGCCAGCATCATCATCAAGGACCCCTCCAACCTGGACACTCACTTTCCCCCTCCCCTCTGGTAAACACTACAGGTCCATCAGGTCAAAGACAAACAGACTCAACAGAAGCTTCTACCTACAGGCTGTCAAACACGCCCCACCTCCACCCTGACTAAAGGTTAACTGTGCTGCTAACACTCATGGGCACTATACTTATCTACAAACAGTTTTCATTACAGTATTTATTTATAAACAGTACTCATTACAATATAATACAAGTAGCGTTCCTGCCTGTTACTCAGTGTGCAATACCACCAATCACACCTTATACTGCACTGATCCTACTCCTTACACTGTTCCTGTGGATATATTTATATATTTTCTTTCTGTATATAACGTGTGCATTACCTCTTAAACTTCTTTTTATCTTTATTGATCTCATTCTCCTTTCCGAAGAATGTTGAATGTAAAAATCTACAGCTACTAACAGAGACATACCAAACTGTGTTTCATTGTTCTGGTAACAGTGACAATAAAGATCTATCTTATCTTATTTGATATGATTTTTAAGTGTTTTCTAGTGTTAAGGAGTGTGTCAGGGTGCTGGGTCTGAGTTTATAGTCTTTTTGCGATTTCTTTGTGTTTGGAATGTTTTAGTTTTCTGTTAGTTTTAAGTTATTCTTTGCTTTGGCTGTACGTTTAGTTATATTTGCTCCCATGTTGTCTGATCCAGGTGTCTCGTGTCCCCTTCCTGTTTACATGTCTCCCCTGTCTGTCACATGTGTCCATGTATGTTTCTTCAGTCCGTCACGTCTCATTCCCTCTCTTTCGTGACCCCTGTGATTAAGTTTCCCTCTCTCTCACCCCCTCTCTCTGTCTCTTGTGTCAAACTCGCACATCCCAGTTTACGTCGCTCCATGTTTCCTGTTTTATTTTGAAGGTCTTGTGTTCCATGTTCAGTGTGTTTAGTTTTGCTTCCCCTGTGGCGTCATGTTCATCTGCATCAGCCCATGTGTTTCCACTTCCCCTGATCAGCTCCTGTCTGTCTGTGAGTTTTCATTCATTCTTTGTCAGGTCATCCGTCATGTTCACGCCATGTTTCAAGGGTGTCACGCTTCCAGGTATTGTGTTGTTGCCAGGTTTCCATGTTTAGGATTTTCATGCTTACTTTCCAGTTTCCCCATTTTAGGTTTATGTTTGGTGTCATTTACCTAGGGCACATTTCCGTTTTTCATGGTTTGTCTGCCAGCGCAGGCCGTGACAAAGGGAACAGAAGGTCCAACAGAAACAGCAAGCATCCTTTAATTACAGATTAAATCAGACGGAGCGAGGGAAAATGAGTAATGGATGCTGGGGATCCAGAACAGGAAATATACACACCAGCAATAACAAGTAACAATGAAAATCAACCAAACTGGTATAAAAACAGAAAAAAGTGGTTAACTTTCCTTTCTTATTTCAACAAGGCAGCTGGATGGCTGGTCAGAACAAATTATAGCATTTATAATAAATGCTATAAATGAATGAATTCATGTTATATGGCACTTTCACATTTTAGATAGCCAGGCTCATCTTGTAACAGTAATTCTGTATCAAAAACATTTTCAACTCTTGAAGTTAAACCCTGTCACAGACTGAGCAAAGACTCATTCTGATTCTCCTAGTTGGTGTCTGACCTTCTTTCCTGTTCATCTTTGCTGATTTGGTGAAGGCTTATTAGGATAACCTCATGTTTAAAGAGCTTTCTGAATGTGTGTGTGTTCCTTTTCTTTCCCTTCTGGCTTAGAGGGAACGTTTTCTGCCCAGTGTTGTAGGGTCCTGATTACTCCACGTCTGTGTGGTGGTGGGAGTCACAGAGGTACTGGTCTGTGTGTGTGAGCTTCCTGTCACAAGGCTGCCATGAGAGATGGTCCCAAATGCAGATACCACATAGAGACAATGATCAGATTCACAGGTTTTATTTAGTCACAGGCTGAGTACTGTGATCTTAACAAGAATAACGTGGGAAGCACAGGGATTAGGGAAACGCTGGAGGCAGGTTACTGGTGAGGGGAAAAAACTACACTGGGCTCAGAACATAGATTCACTGGGGCAACTGCTCTGCAGAGAGATTAGTGGACAGGAAAGGGAACTGAACCTAGGATGGTGGAATATGGGCTGAGTTACAGTTACAGGTTCGAGGTGGGTGAGAGCTGGAAGAATAAGCAGCCGACTGGTGAGCAATGGTCAGTGTTTTTTCAACCTGAGGTGGTGGGACTCCTGAACAGGCGGCGGGCAGGGGGGACAGGCCGGTGGGACAATGGATATTCAGATTCCTTTGGTGAGATGGCGAGGCGAGGACACAGTGGTGAAGAACCCAGCACGAGACTGTAAACTGCTGGTGAGTTGAACGATGAGAAAAAGCATAGGTAGCTGACGAACTGGTGAAAGAGAGATGGCCAAACCGGGCATAAATGTAGCCTTGTTGATTACTGCCAATGACAGACAGGGGAGTGGAAGTGGCCAGGGCTCTGTCATGTTGTGCTGCATGGCAGGAGATTGGAACCAAATACAGGACACAGAGGGATGAACGTAAAACGTCATCAGAAGGAAACTTGGCCAAAACAAAACCTCGAACATGGAACAAGAAAACCCAACTGGACTCAAGAAACTAAAAACTGAGAAACACGAACCAGGAAAACACACCAGGAACTATGAACTAGAATTTTGCCAGGAACACGAAGGGAGAAAACGCAGCACGGAGAGGGTACAACACGACATAAAGCAAGGAAAACACAGGGCTTAAATACACACTGGAGTAATCAGGGAATGGGAGACAGGAGGGAAACAAAGCTGGGAATAATTAGGCATAACAAGACAAGGGGACACAAAACTAGACACACTGACATAACACATGAGACTATCAAAGTAAAACAGGAAATACGACACACACACACATACTTCACACAGGCTAAACACTACGACATAACAGACTCAGTAAAAGAGGCAACACAGAGACAAGGGTCACTAGGCATGAGACATGGGACCAGGACAGGAACAGAGACTGAACACAGGCTAAGAAAAATACAAAGGGAGGAAAAATGAAGATCACTAGGCAACAACAAAACCAGGAATAGCACTTCCTTCCACTTCCTGCATGTAAAGGTTGGCTACAATAGGTAAAATGCAAACTACACAATGGAAGGCCCCAACCAGGTGATGGAGTCAAAGTGAGGACCTGTAAGGCAACCGTCCGAATCACTGCACCGCCATCCTGCATCTTGACAAAACAATGAAACGAGGGGGGGACCCTTCAGGGCGACAATGATCCCCAACACACAGCCAAGGAAACTCGTAGTTCGTTTCCAAGAAAGAAAATAAAGCTGCTAGAGTCAGCCAGTCACCTGAATCCTTATGAAACCCTAAAGGTCAGAGGTCATAGATGGGGTCCACAGAACCTTCAGGGTTTGAAGAAGGGACCAAAATCCCACCTGAGCACTGCATGAGACTCATTTCTCCATACAGGAGGCGTCTTGAAGCTGTCATCACCAACACAGGTTTTTTTACGAAGTATTAAAAACATTAGTAAGTAAGTAAGTAAAGTTTATTTATTAAGCGCTTTTCATAGACAGGTAGTCACAAAGCGCTGCACACAAAGATTAAAATAAACAGTACGATAAATAGCAAAATGCACAATATACACAATATAGAAGTTAAATGTAAATTAAAAATGTAAAAAGCGTTGGTCAACCGAAGGCTTGTTTAAACAGTAAAGTTTTTAACTGCTTTTTAGAGGATTCAACAGAGTCAACCAAACGTAGTTGTAGAGGTAGACTGGTCCACAGCCTTGGTGCCACAGACTGAAAGGCTCCGCCCCCTTTCATCTTCAGTCGCGTTCGGGGAAAAACCAACAAACTCTGAGTCTGTGAGCGGAGACAACGAGCAGCAGAGTATTTTGTGAGAAGCTTGGATAAATAATCTGGGGCCATTTAGTGCTCTATATGTTAAAACAATAATTTTAAAATGAATTCTAAACTCTATTGGGAGCCAATGTAAAGAACATAAAATAGGAGTGATGTGAGCTCGCTTGCTAGAGCGAGTTAGTCTGGCTGCTGCGTTTTGTATAGCTTGGAGGTGAGAGAGAGATGATTTATCCAAGCTGGTAAACAGGGAATTACAATAATCTAAACGTGATGACACAAATGCATGGACAATTTTTTCCAGTTCAGCTGAGGAGACCATATGTCGCAGTTTAGATATTTTCCTTAAATGATAGAAACATGAACGAGACAGAGATTTTACGTGTGAGTCAAGGCCCAAAGATGAGTCAAATATATAAAAAAAAAAAAACCACCCAGCACGCCCCTGCGGGCGGTTTATCCTTCAAGCTCGGGTCCTCTACCAGAGGCCTGGGAGCTTGAGGGTCCTGCGCAGTATCTTAGCTGTTCCCAGGACTGCGCTCTTCTGGACAGAGATCTCCGATGTTATTCCCGGGATCTGCTGGAGCCACTCGCCTAGCTTGGGAGTCACCGCACCTAGTGCTCCGATTACCACGGGGACCACCGTTACCTTCACCTTCCACATCCTCTCGAGCTCTTCTCTGAGCCCTTGGTATTTCTCCAGCTTCTCGTGTTCCTTCTTCCTGATATTGCTGTCATTCGGAACCGCTACATCGATCACTACGGCCGTCTGCTTCTGTTTGTCTACCACCACTATGGTTGGTTAGCCACCACCATTTTGTCCATCTGTATCTGGAAGTCCCACAGGATCTTAGCTCGGTCATTCTCCACCACCCTTGGGGGCATCTCCCATTTTGACCTCGGGACTTCCAGGTTATACTCGGCACAGATGTCCCTGTACATCTTTACACAGCCTATATATATATATATATATATATATATATATATATATATATATATATATATATATATATATATATATATATAGAGAGAGAGAGAGAGAGAGAGAGAGAGAGAGAGAGAGAGAGAGAGAGAGAGAGAGAGAGATCAGGAGGAGCTATGATCATGGTCTCTGTCTTGTTCATGTTTAAAACAAGGTAATTGCTAGAAAGCCAATCAGAAACCTGGGTTAAGAACTGGTCTAGGGTGGACAGCCTATCCAGCTGATGAGGAGAAAAATAAGTAAATGACCCGGGACAACAAGGGGCATCTTCATAAGGGGAGATCTTCTCGAGAGCAGTGATGTTTTGGGGCTGTCGCCGAGCAACACGGACTTTCAACTCCCGCCACAGATTTTCTATGGGGTTGAGGTCTGGAGACTGGCTAGGCCACTCCAGGACTTTCAAATGCTTCTTACGGAGCCACTCCTTTGTTGCCCGGGCGATGTGTTTTGGATCATTGTCATGTTGGAAGACCCAGCCTCGTTTCATCTTCAAAGTTCTCACTGATGGAAGGAGGTTTTGGCTCAAAATCTCACGATACATGGCCCCACGGGGCGATCATGGCTCAAGAGTTGGGAGTTCGCCTTGTAATCGGAAGGTTGCCGGTTCGAGCCCCGGCTCGGACAGTCTCGGTCGTTGTGTCCTTGGGCAAGACACTTCACCCGTTGCCTACTGGTGGTGGTCAGAGGGCCCGGTGGCGCCAGTGTCTGGCAGCCTCGCCTCTGTCAGTGCGCCCCAGGGTGGCTGTGGCTACAATGTAGCTTGCCATCACCAGTGTGTGAATGTGTTTGTGACTGGGTGGATGACTGGATATGTAAAGCGCTTTGGGGTCCTTAGGGACTAGTAAAAGCGCTATATAAATACAGGCCATTTACAGGCCATTACCATTCATTCTGTCCTTAACACGGATCAGTCGTCCTGTCCCCTTGGCAGAAAAACAGCCCCATAGCATGATGTTTCCACCCCCATGCTTCACAGTAGGTATGGTGTTCTTGGGATGCAACTCAGTATTCTTCTTCCTCCAAACACGACGAGTTGAGTTTATACCAAAAAGTTCTACTTTGGTTTCATCTGACCACATGACATTCTCCCAATCCTCTGCTGTATCATCCATGTGCTCTCTGGCAAACTTCAGACGGGCCTGGACATGCACTGGCTTCAGCAGCGGAACACGTCTGGCACTGCGGGATTTGATTCCCTGCCGTTGTAGTGTGTTACTGATGGTGACCTTTGTTACTTTGGTCCCAGCTCTCTGCAGGTCATTCACCAGGTCCCCCCGTGTAGTTCTGGGATCTTTGCTCACCGTTCTCATGATCATTTTGACCCCACGGGATGAGATCTTGCGTGGAGCCCCAGATCGAGGGAGATTATCAGTGGGTCTTGTATGTCTTCCATTTTCTGATGATTGCTCCCACAGTTGATTTTTTCACACCAAGCTGCTTGCCTATTGTAGAGTCACTCTTCCCAGTCTGGTGCAGGTCTACAATACTTTTCCTGGTGTCCTTCGAAAGCTCTTTGGTCTTGGCCATGGCGGAGTTTGGAGTCTGACTGTTTGAGGCTGTGGACAGGTGTCTTTTATACAGATGATGAGTTCAAACAGGTGCCATTCATACAGGTAACGAGTGGGGGACAGAAAAGCTTCTTACAGAAGACGTTACAGGTCTGTGAGAGCCAGAGATTTTCCTTGTTTGAGGTGACCAAATACTTATTTTCCACCCTAATTTACGAATAAATTCTTTACAAATCCTACCATGTGAATTCATGGATTTTCTTTTTCACATTCTGTCTCTCACAGTTGAAGTGTACCTCTGGTGCAAATTACTGACCTCTGTCATCATTTTAAGTGGGGGAACTTGCACAATCGGTGGCTGACTAAATACTTTTTTGCCCCACTGTATACCCAGACGATTTGACGTTCTTTTTGCAATCTTGATATTTAACTCTGGAATCACCACTGCTACACTAGTTGCTTCAGTCTTAGGATCTTTTGACCCACCTGTATACAACCGTAAAAAGTCACTGTATTTGCTCTCCAATCTGTTATAAATTTTTTGACAAGTATCTGTGGTCAATTTCCTCTCCTTAGTATATGTTAATGATCTGTCTACTTTAATGCATTTCAATGTCCATATGGGTCGTAAAGGCCACAACACTGTCTGACTGAAGTCTTTGTCATACACTTTAAAAGCTCTCGCTCTATCATCCCCAATCCTTTTTGTTTTTTTTTTGCCTGTCCCATTTCGTTCTTTAGCCATCAGAATTGTTGTCTGAAGACCAACAACGATACCCAATGGATTTATTTTGCCAAATGGATCATCGTGGCATTGCCGTATTGGTCTATTTGATCGACCTTTGTTTTTATTTTTTATTTTATTTTATTTTCAGTTGTTACAGACGGGACAGACATGAGTGAGGGATAGGAAAGGGAGAAAGAAAGAGGAAGGAAAAGAAAAACAGAAGGGGAGAGGGACAGTGAGAAAGGGGGAAAAAAATAAAATAAAATAAAATAAATCTTCTCGATCACCTGTTTAGCGCGAAAGAATAGAAAACAAGCAAAAAAAAAACAAAGTAACATACTAAACAACACCATCGCATTAATCTAGCTAAGTGTAAACAGCAGTAAATACTAAATATTCAATGTTGTTGTGCAGCACGCAGGACAGACATCGCACAATGTGCTTTGAAGTAGCAGCCAAGAAAGGTGTAATTTAAGTCTACGAGCAGTGAACACGCGTGTGCACACCTGTGTGGATCAGCGCGCTTGTATTCAAATGGTTTCCACATGTAATGGTCTGCAAGAGGATGTAGAGAGCCATAGCCCCGTCCCCCAGGACATGAAGCAGGCATGGAGGAGATCCAGGCCCCAGAGTGCGAGAGCCCAAGGAGGACCACCGGAGGGGCATCCGTGCCACCTTCATGGGAAGGGCTGAGGATCCCCAGACGAGGCGTCACCCAGTAGACACCGAGCAGAAGCTAGAGGGGGCTGCACTGGCGTGCCCGCCGGCTCTGCCGGCAGCCAGCTGTGCCAGAGTGAACCAAGCCGCAGGCCCAGAGGCCGGAGGCCTGAGGGCCCCCCACACCCCGGAGGAGGCCTGACCGAGCAACAGGCGCCAGGCCCCGCCAAGTAGCCACCGGGAGTGAGCTGGTACATACCTGAGCACCCAGCCCCGGACACCAAGAACCACCAATGCACCGACCCCTGAGGGCATCAGTCACCGGCAGGGAGTGTGGTGAGGGGAGATAGGCCTCCACACTTTGGAGAGCCTGGCAGTTCCCAGAGAGGTGGAGTGTAAGACCCGACCTGACATATAGACGCAGACAAACAGGCACACACAGACACAAACATGCATTCCCACCCTCATGCACACATATACAAACACTCAGCACTCACCCAACGTAAGGATTGACATAAATGGACATGTACACACAATCACACTCCCCAAACATACTCTATACCCCGGGTCCAGGTACCCTCGCCCCCAGAGGGGGAAACAGCACCCAGACCCAAGAGATGTTACCCTTCCGATACATGGCCCCATTCATTCTGTCCTTAACACGGATCAGTCGTCCTGTCCCCTTGGCAGAAAAACAGCCCCATAGCATGATGTTTCCACCCCCATGCTTCACAGTAGGTATGGTGTTCTTGGGATGCAACTCAGTATTCTTCTTCCTCCAAACACGACGAGTTGAGTTTATACCACAAAGTTCTACTTTGGTTTCATCTGACCACATGACATTCTCCCAATCCTCTGCTGTATCATCCATGTGCTCTCTGGCAAACTTCAGACGGGCCTGGACATGCACTGGCTTCAGCAGCGGAACACGTCTGGCACTGCGGGATTTGATTCCCTGCCGTTGTAGTGTGTTACTGATGGTGACCTTTGTTACTTTGGCCCCAGCTCTCTGCAGGTCATTCACCAGGTCCCCCCGTGTGGTTCTGGGATCTTTGCTCACCGTTCTCATGATCATTTTGACCCCACGGGATGAGATCTTGCGTGGAGCCCCAGATCGAGGGAGATTATCAGTGGTCTTGTATGTCTTCCATTTTCTGATGATTGCTCCCACAGTTGATTTTTTCACACCAAGCTGCTTGCCTATTGTAGATTCACTCTTCCCAGTCTGGTGCAGGTCTACAATACTTTTCCTGGTGTCCTTCGAAAGCTCTTTGGTCTTGGCCATGGCGGAGTTTGGAGTCTGACTGTTTGAGGCTGTGGACAGGTGTCTTTTATACAGATGAGTTCAAACAGGTGCCATTCATACAGGTAACGAGTGGGGGACAGAAAAGCTTCTTACAGAAGACGTTACAGGTCTGTGAGAGCCAGAGATTTTCCTTGTTTGAGGTGACCAAATACTTATTTTCCACCCTAATTTACGAATAAATTCTTTACAAATCCTACCATGTGAATTCATGGATTTTTTTTTCACATTCTGTCTCTCACAGTTGAAGTGTACCTCTGGTGCAAATTACTGACCTGTGTCATCATTTTAGGTGGGGGAACTTGCACAATCGGTGGCTGACTAAATACTTTTTTGCCCCACTGTATCCCCTCTTGAAGATTCTTGACAAGATGGTCAACATTCATCTCCCTCACCCATAATGCTCCATCGTCAGCAAAAAGTGATTTACCACAACTATCAGACACACCTTTAAAAATGTCATTGATCATAAGTGAGAAAACCGTTGGGCTAACCACACTTCCCTGAGGAGTTCCATTTTCATTTTCCATTTTCTGTTCCACACGGCTCAGAAACATGTGACCCTATTTTAACTTGAATTGTTCTGTCACATAAAAAGTCCAATACCCAATTAAACATACTTCCTCCTATCCCCGCTTCATGTAACTTAATCAGTAGACCCTCTCTCCAAAGCATATCATATGCCTTTTTTAGATCAAAGAAGACAGCAACTACCACCTCTTTATTAACTTGCGCTTTCCTGATATCATCTTCCAAACATAAGACAGGATCCATCATCCCTCTTCCTCTATGAAAACCACTCTGATAGAGTGCTAATATATTTCTTGACTCTAAAAATTGTACCAATCTCTCATTCACCATCCTTTCCATTGGTTTACACATATTGGAAGTCAGAGCAATGGGCCTATAATTTCCAGGATCACTGTGGTCTTTCCCTGGTTTCTTTATTGGTATAATTAGCGCTTCTTTCTATCGATGTGGGAGATGCCCTACTTTCCAGACCTTATTAAACAACATTAGCAATTTAGTCAACGCTTCATCACTTATATGTTTCAACATAACATAACATAGTCAAAGGAGCTTGTAAAGAAAAGCGTCTGGACTTCTTTAAGTTGCTTGAAGACGTTTCACCTCTCATCCGAGAAGCTTCTTCAGTTCTAAGGTCAAATGGTGGAGAGTCCCAGATATAAACCTAGTGGGAGTTTCCCCCCACAGAGGGACAAAAGGACCCCCTGATGATCCTCTAATCGCCTGAGCCAAGGCGTGAAACTGGGTGTGGGTCCCAATCAGCCAGAGTTTCGGGTGAGTTCATTGTGAAACCTGGCCCCACCTTATCATGCGAATTCCTGAGATCAGATGGCCCAGGATCTGAGTGGGCGCTAAAGCGTCTGGGAAGGGAACTCAAAACTGTATTATAGATGGCAGAGAGTTGGTGTCGTAAACCCCCGCCTCTGTTCAAAGATGGTCGCTCACAGTGGACATAGATGGCTTCTTTCACTCCTCTTTCAAACCATCTGTCCTCTCTGTCCAAAATGTGAACATTGGCATCCTCGAAAGAGTGTCCTTTATCCTTAAGATGCAGATGGACAGCTGAGTCTTGTCCTGTGGAGGTGGTTCTTCTTCACTCACTATGTATTAACAGACCTCTCTGCATTGAATCATATCTGTTATTAATCTCTGTCTCTCTTTCACAGCATGTCTTTTATCCTGTCTTGCTTCTCTCACCCCAACCGGTCGCAGCAGATGGCCGCCCCTCCCTGAGCCTGGTTCTGCCGGAGGTTTCTTCCTGTTAAAAAGGAGTTTTTCCTTCCCACTGTTGCCAAAGTGCTTGCTCATAAGGGGTCATATGATTGTTGGGTTTTTCTCTGTATCTATGAAGCGCCTTGAGGCGACTTATGTTGTGATTTGGCGCTATATAAATAAAATTGAATTGAATTGAATTATGTTGTGCCATGCACTTGTGAAGTGGCTGTTTGGTCTCCAATGTAGAGGTCTGAGCATTCCTCGCTGCACTGTACAGCATACACCACATTGTTAAGTCTGTGTTTTGGCGTTTTGTCTTTCGGGTGAACCAGTTTTGTGTCTGAGCGTGTTGCTGGGTCTGAAATGCACCGGGATGTCATGCTTGGAGAAAACTCTCCTGAGTTTTTCTGATACACCGGCTACATAGGGGATGACAATGTTGTTGCGTCTGTCTTTCTTATCCTCCCTCGCTGGTGTCTGGTCTTCTTTTCTGTGCCTCTTTGCTGACTTTAAGAACGCCCATTTAGGATAGCCGCACGTTTTGAGTGCTTCCTTTACACACCCGATCAGATTTGCACACTGTTAGACCTCTGCCTCACCACTACATATTTCAAATACAACAAAGACTTTTACAGACAAAAACATGGCTGTGCCATGGGCTCCCCCGTGTCACCTATTGTAGCCAACCTATACATGGAGGAAGTGGAAAGGAAGGCTCTTGGCTCTCAACATCGAGAATGGCAACCTCAACATCGAAGTTTACTGGAAGCCCACACACACGGACCAGTACCTCCTCTTTGACTCCCATCACCCTCTGGAACACAAACTTGGAGTAATCAGGACCCTACACCACCGGGCAGAACATGTTCCCTCTAAGCCTGAAGGAAAAAAGAAGGAACACACACATGTAAAGGAAGCACTCAAAACGTGCGGCTATCCTAAATGGGCGTTCTTAAAGTCAGCAAAGAGGCACAGAAAAGAAGACCAGACACCAGCGAGGGAGGATAAGAAAGACAGACGCAACAACATTGTCATCCCCTATGTAGCCGGTGTATCAGAAAAACTAAGGAGAGTTTTCTCCAAGCATGACATCCCGGTACATTTCAGACCCAGCAACACGCTCAGACACAAACTGGTTCACCCGAAAGACAAAACGCCAAAACACAGACTTAACAATGTGGTGTATGCTGTACAGTGCAGCGAGGAATGCTCAGACCTCTACATTGGAGAGACCAAACAACCACTTCACAAGCGCATGGCACAACACAGAAGAGCCACCTCCACAGGACAAGACTCAGCAGTCCATCTGCATCTTAAGGATAAAGGTCACTCTTTGAGGATGCCAATGTTCACATTTTGGACAGAGAGGACAGATGGTTTGAAAGAGGAGTGAAAGAAGCCATCTATGTCCACTGTGAGCGACCATCTTTGAACAGAGGCGGGGCTTACGACACCAACTCTCTGCCATCTATAATCCAGTTTTGAGATCCCTTCCCAGACGCCTTAATGCCCACTCACATCCTGGGCCATCTGACCTCAGGAATTCGCATGATAAGGTGGGGCCAGCTTTCACAATGAACTCACCCGAAACTCTGGCTGATTGGGACCCACACCCAGTTTCACACCTTGGCTCAGGCGATTAGAGGATCATCAGGGGGTCCTTTTGTCCCTCTGTGGGGGTTTACTCCCACTAGGTTTATATCTGAGACTCTCCACCATTTGACCTTAGAACTGAAGAAGCTTCTCGGATGAGAGGTGAAACGTCTTCAAGCAACTTAAAGAAGTCCAGACACTTTTCTTTACAAGCTCGTTTGACTACGATGACCTGGATGACTGAGAACCTTCACAGACATATAAATGGTAAATGGTAAATGGCCTGTATTTATATAGCGCTTTACTAGTCCCTAAGAACCCCAAAGCGCTTTACATATCCAGTCATCCACCCATTCACACACACATTCACACACTGGTGATGGCAAGCTACATTGTAGCCACAGCCACCCTGGGGCGCACTGACAGAGGCGAGGCTGCTGGACACTGGCGCCACCGGGCCCTCTGACCACCACCAGTAGGCAACGGGTGAAGTGTCTTGCCCATAGACACAACGACCGAGACTGTTCAAGCCGGGGCTCGAACCGGCAACCTTCCGATTACAAGGCGAACGTACAACATAACATATCTCATCCTTCCCTGGAGCACTATTACTGGTCCTGCCCAGAGCTCTTTTCAGTTCTCCAATAGATAAGGGACAACTCATTACATCTGCAGTACTGTCCTTCCTCCCTAAAGCTTCAAGATTTCTTTCTTTAGTCCTCTCTCTTCCTCGTTTACTTTCATCTGACAAATTTCTCCCACTATGTATATCCACAAAAGTACTTGCCAATAAATCTGCTTTTCCCCATCAGTTACAGCTGCTCGATTATTCTTATCAAGAACTGGATAACTCTCCAAGTCTCTTCTTTCTCCCTGATCATCCCCCACACTTCCCCTTTTTGAGTATTACTACCAATTGTATTACATAAATCTCTCCAGTATGTTCTCTTTGTTCTTCTGATTGTACTCCTGACTTTTGCCTGCGCTTTTTTGTAGTCAATTAAGTGTTGAAAATTATGAGACCATTTAACCAACTTAAATGCTCTAATTTTTTTCTCTAACTACTAACTGACATTCGTCATTCCACCATGGGACTGCTCTCCTCATACCTTTCCCTGTTGTCTTTGGAATAGCCTCATCAGCAGAGCTTAGAATACTTTGACTGATTTCTTGAGTCATACTTTCAACACTCACATTATCTTGAACTTGTAAAAACTTCCCCTCACAAACCCTACTAAGCTTCCCCCATTCCGCCTTCCCAAACACCCACTTCCCTCCTAATGTTTCAGGTACCTGTATTTGACCAACCATTATTTCACTCACAACCAGATAATGATCACTACCAAATGACTTACCAGAGCTAATATCAAACCGTGTCGTCTTCCCAGTATTCAAACATACCAGATTTTCATTGTCAAGAAATTCCTCTAACACTTCCCCATTGTAGTCTGTTTTCTCACTCCCCCATAACAAATGGTGTGCATTAAAATCCCCACACCAGATAATATTTCCTTTCATGTCCATTTCCCCCAGTTTATTCAACTCTAACTTTTTTACAAGGATTATAAAAATTAACAACCATGATCACCTTCCCTCCTATCCAAACCTTAATCACTACATACTCCAAATCCCCTTCCCTCTCACCTATCTTCAATGGAATACCTTCCTTAATCAACGCAAGGCACCCACCACCATTTCCTTCTTCCCTATCATATCTAACAGCAACATATCCATAAACTCTAAAATCCAAAAAAGCTTCAACCATGTTTCCTGAATACAAATTATGTCAGGTTTTTCTGTCTGCTCGTATAGAAACTGTTTAAAATCTTGACCATTTGACAAGAGACTCCTGGCATTCCACTGTAAGATTAATATGGTTATAAGAACTAACCACCACATTATCCCTCTTGACTCGCCTGACTGCTTGTTCCACCTCTTATGTCCTCCCACCTGATATTCTTCATGTCTAAACTATGACATGCTGCCTTCACAATAATCTGGATTCTCTCCGTCTTGGACTTCACATCTGAGGTTGCATTTATTACTCCCGCAATGAATGTCACCATCTTCTTCTTCTCTTCTTCTATTTTCCTTTCAACTATTTCCATAACCTTCACCATTACTTTTTTCTCCTCTACCCGGTGTTTCCCAATCTGTCTGTCTTGCTCCACCATTTTACACGCCTCTGCATATGTCACTCTCTGCAGTACTCTTGTTTTTTGAATAACTGTCTGCTGCCTCAACACTTCACATCCCCAAAAAACAACACTGTGCTCCCCTCCACAATTACAGCACTTAGGTTTTACTCCCACACCACACTTCCCATACTCATGATCCTCAGAACATTGAACATCTTCTCTTCCCTTTACACACTTTGGCAATATGTCCAAATTCTTGGCACCTGAAACACCTCATTGGTTTAGGCACAAACTCCCTCACACTGAATCTTATTAATCCAAAGAAGATCTCTTGTGGTATCTCTTTTGTGTCAAATTCCACCACCACAGTTTCTGTTTCTACTCTCTCTGGACCTCTTGTCATTCTCCTTGCTCCTTTAACTTCTCCAGTTCTTAGTTTTAAATTCTCCACCAGTTCTTTCATATTTACATTTAACGGCAGCCCACAATAACTCCTTTAGTTCCACTAGTGCTCCTTTCCCCTACTCTTGCAGTATTCGTCACTTTGACTTTGCACACCCCCACAAGTTTCCTTGCTTTTTCCACCTGTACCTCTGTGTTACAACCCACCAGTAAATTTCCATCTCTGAGTATCTTAGCATACTTGATTTCCCCAACTTGTGCCTTAAGTGCTCTTGTTAGCTCAAGTGGATCTAGTTTCTTTACACCCTCTTCCTCACACCTGACAATTACATTCATACTCGAACTCGTTCCCTCTTCATTACCTTCACTATCAGTCCCTCCCGTTCCGTCCCCTTTCCAACCTTTTCCCACTCATTCTCTTCACCCTGACCGCCAATCTCTTCATCTTCACTACCATCCATACTATTCCACTCACTCCTTCTGCCCTCCATCAGTGCCAACCCTGGTCTATGAGAAGAAGTCTGCAGGAGACCGTTACCGGACCTGTACAGGCCTTCGGCCGACTCGCCTACTTACCTCACTCACACACCAAACCACCAACCAAACACACCTTATACAAAAATCCACACTAACTATAACAGCAACGCTGCACAATTCCACTCTCACAAACCGGAGCCTGACTCTAGCTCGTAACCCGTTGCCCTCCAAACTTGTCACTTTTCATTGTTACACATCATTTAATTCATAGACATGGTTTGATGTCTTTGCACGCATGCTTGGATGGGTTGTTACCAACGTCTGGTGAGCATTTCACATCAGTAGCACCTTATACTTTTACCTCATCAGTGGTCTTTTCCCCTAAACCTGTGGAGCCCAAACAGAACGAGACTGTACCTTTGTACCAGCAGAACAGTCATATGCAGTACCAAATGCTGCAGTCTTTCCTCGGGAAACTGAAATATATTTACTTTAAAAATTGGTGACGTATTAAAGATTTATTTTACACACTGTGTTTATTTTAATGAATTCTATTCTATTTGTTATTTTCATGGAAAAGGTGGACCTCTTCTGGCTCCCTCCCTGAGCTTTTCCTGGTTTCTGTGTTGTAGGCTCCTCTAAGCATCATCGCTGTTTCAAGCCTGCAGTTTCAGATGATTCGGATTCATTAACCTACACACAGCGCTAAGAACAAAACTGATTATGTGTATAATTCTGTGTGCACTTTAGTTTGCACAGTCTGAGAGCGTTTGGTGTTGGTGAATAAAGGCCTCTGAAAGTGTCAGGAAATATGTGCCTTCCTGTGACTGCAGAGAGGAGGGGCTACACTGCACATAAGAGGTAGCTTTGAAAAGCTTTAGGACTTCCAGATCAGACTCCACTTCACAGCTGACAGAGCAGGAACAGAAAAACAAGGTGAGTGTTGGTCCACATTCTTCGACCTGGTGATATACTTCATGTTCTAACAGTATTTGTATTGAATAGACCTGTTTGTTCAGACTGATAGTAGAGTAAAATATTCAGATAGAACAAATGCCTGACAGATATGTATGGGAGCAGTGGTGACACAGGGGTGAAAGAGTCCTGTGACCACCCACTGTGGCAGCACACGTAACACTTACTGCTGGTCTTTATGCCACAGCTCACGGTGTAAGGCACATATATGCTTGCAAACTTCCATATTTTAAAGCTTGGTGCAAGGGGAAAAAAATCATGAATATAGAAAATTAATTGACAGTAAATTAGTAATATTACTGAAGAAAAGCACCACAATAAGTCTGCAGCTCCTGCAGGACGCCCAGGGAGCCTCCTCTTCCCTTTATTTTGTTCCTTTTTGTGTGGAATGTGATTATATCCTCTTAAAGTGCATAAGTTCAGGGCAGAAGTTTAAAAAGCAATTCCTACAATTGTTGAAGTGCCACAATAGTCCAATCAGTTACTGCCAGCATTCCTCCAACGTAAATGTGATAAGAATAAAGGAGGAAATAAAAGGCATTAAAGAAGGACACATGCAGATCTAAGACAGCACAGCTTCTGTCGTGAATGACAGTAACGATGGGGAGAAAGAGACTGACACTTTTAAATGTGATCAATTAGAACAACCAAAACACGTTTTATGTGGTAACATATATTTGAAGTCTTTGCTTCCATTTCTCATCAATTTAACCTCTTTGGAAACCCAAACATGTACAGTGAGGGAGTTTCAGACCCAGGTTTTAGTCAGGGGTGGGACTGAACTCACATGTACGCCTCAATCATTCACTTTACTGCAGTCTCACATTCACTAGCTGGGACCACATCCTCTGTAACGATGGGTGATGAGGGATGAGGAAGTGTGAACTGGTGCTCCGGTTTGGGGAAGGCAAAAATGACCTCATATTGAACACCTGTAAGTTAAAGGAAATGAGATTTCCAAAGTTTCCGGCCTCCCCTCCAGCCTGTGAACGCTTGTGGGGTGGACATAGGGTTGATATCAAAATCTAAATATCTAGGTTTATAACCAGATAACAAACTAGACTGCCAAATCACCTTTTCTTTTTTGTTAAGGGAACTAAGATCCATTGATATCTGCAGTAAAATGCTGCAGATGTTCTATAAGTCTGTGGCAGCAGGTGTGCTGTTCTGTGCTGCAGTCTGCTGGCAAGGAATCATCAGAAACAAGGATGAAAGGAGACAAACTAGTGAGGAAAGTGTTGAGATTCAGAGATTCTTTTATTGCTACCATATAATCTGCCTTATGAAGAATGTATTAATAACATGTTTTACAGTATCATTTATCAGTAATATTTCCTGCAGGGTTTATATTGCATTGAATATGTCTGTCATCACATTGACCTTTCTATTTTTATAGGTTGAGTTCATTTTATACACAATGCATGAATGTGCTTGGTTAGAGTTGATGTTCCATTCTAGAAGGTTTTAAGCTTCACTGGTGAGAGTGTCCAGATGATACATGCTGAGGGGAGATGAGAACATAGCAGGTTAATTGCATGCACGCTTACGATACACATATTAATCTAGTAGCAGGTCTGAGCAAAGGCCTAAGCATCTTCTGCTTCAGTTTGAGACTGGCTGCAAAGTACTCTACTTAGTGATTAATGACGAGGGTCCATTATTAGCTCTTAGAGATGCTGAGACCTGAAGTTATTACCATAAAAGGCAAGTAATGTAGAAAGGAGAAGTTATATGTCAGTGTAAGGTTATATGTACGTGATGTACCCTTGTCTGCACGGGTTGAACTTTTGCCCGTCTGTCACCATGTATTTTTGAACTGTATTGACGTAGGTGTGATATTTTATCCTATAAAACCAGAACCCAATGTATTCTTGTCAGAGCAAAACAATCCGTATGCTGACGGTTGGTTGTTCTCCTGTGATAATAAAACTCATCGTTTGATTGCACTTTTCCGGAGCCTCCGTAGTTTGTTGTCTGGTCTAAAGTTGATCGATCTCGCAGCAAAAGCTGGCTCTGTAATTAAAGCCAGACTGGACAAGCTGGGAGATGTGATGGAAAGATGCAAACTAAAGATGTTAGAAGCTTGAACAACTTTGATCACCCACTTTATAACATCTTTATGGAACAACATTAGTATTGGTAGACTCCTCTCTCTGTTTTAACGTGTGTGGGGGTTACTTTATGAGATTAAAATAAGGCATATTTGTTTCTTCCAGTCTGCTCTGTGATGTAATTTTCTAATGTGGAGTATGTGATTTTTGCTTTTTTTGTTCCTCCAGTACAAATGTCAGATTAAAGAGTTCTGTGATTTAAATCATTTTTCTGTGGCCATGATTGGAGGACTGAGAAGGAACTGTTACACTGAGGGAGGGGTTTCACTTTGATGGCTGCTATGTGATTCATCCAGCATTTGTGGTCATCTCCTTCTGTCTTAGGCAGCGCTGTGCGCTGAGGGTGAATGACCCTGAGGGCCTAGAAGTAAGAAGTTCACTCTGACCTGCAGAACCATTAGCTTTTTCAAAGAATGAAAGCATTAGAGATGGGTTTAATCCAGCCTTGTTTGTGCTCTGATGTCTTAGAGAAGGCACGGATAACTTTGAAGTTTTAGGGTTCTGTTAATACATAAAAACTAAACTGATGCTAATGGTGTGAATCCTGTAGATATTCTTCTTCTGCTTCACACTCAGTGCTTCTAGTTTCTCAAACGGAGCAAGAAAAGTGCAGAGTAACCCATGTACAGGCTAAAGAGCCTGACACATTTCTGCACTTTTATTAGTGTGTATGTCGAGCAGCCAACATGCTTCTAAGGAACCTTATCAGTTGGTGGTTAGGCCAACTCTGTATAACATCCTGTATTCAAACATCCTGTTGTAACCCTTCATTTCACACTTTTCACTGAAGCATTTTTAAGTGCTTGTTGGCTTAATTTTTCTTTTACAAAAGTATATAATTACAAACATAGTCAATTTAAACAATCTTGAATTAGTTTAGGGGTTAGTCATGGCATTACACTAAATTATCCAGGTATCTGGATTTTTTTCTTTGCATGGAGTTTCTTTCCTTCTGTGCCTTGTAGTTAGTCGTTTTTTAACCGCAAACCTTTTTTTTTCTTTTTTTGCAAGACAGCAAGGCAATGATCCAACACACACCGGCAAGTCCACTTATAAATGGCTCCAAAAACAAAAAGAGAAACAAGTGCTGCATTTGCTATATAAGTCATTTATATTTAGCAATTTCTATCATTTTTAAGGATAAAAAAAAATGTCACGCTGTTGACGTAGAAGTCCCAAAAACACAAAAACATGTATCAAATACGACACGCTTTTCTTTAAAGGGTTAATCACAGCTGGAATTAACTGATAAGACCCCGAAATTCTCACACTCACACAGGTTTCGCCTTTAAATCAGCAAAATCAGCTTTCTTAACTCATGATATCAGCGATACCTAGGAACAGCCCTGGTGTGTTTCTGTGTTTTGTTTCTTTTCAAATTGAGTTGTCTATGAATGAATTAAAACACTTGTAATTACCGTGAGCGTTGATAAACCAGAAAATTGTTGTTTTTACAGTTCTGACACCTGTTGAATCTTCATATGATAAAAGATGGCGACACATAAAGAAGTCCTTCTGCAGACCTTGGAGGACTTGGGAGGTGATGACTTCAAAAAATTCAAGTGGATACTGTGTCAGAAGGGGGCCATGGAAGGTTTCCCATCAATCCCAACAAGTCGGCTGGAGAACGCAGACAGGCTGGACACAGTCGATCAAATGTTCCAGACCTACTCAACCAATACCGTTAAAGTTACTAAAATGGCTTTGGTGAAGATTGACAAAAATGATCTGCTGAAAAATTTGAAAGACATAACCTCAGAA
Source organism: Rhamphochromis longiceps (assembly GCF_057381845.1). NCBI lineage: Eukaryota > Metazoa > Chordata > Actinopteri > Cichliformes > Cichlidae > Rhamphochromis > Rhamphochromis longiceps. The sequence goes on from NC_140565.1 coordinate 37,047,154, forward strand.
CCCACAGGTAAATCAGGGAAGGATTAATAAGTGGGATATTACAAAGTTATTAAGAAAGAAAGCAATAAAAACATTGATTAGGTCACGTGATTCATATGTCATAACCATCCATAGCATTGATAGACACGCTGGTCCAGCCAAACACCAGAAATGAAATTACTGTCATGTTTATTGATGAGTTAGTCATGACCTTGAATCTATTTGTTCTTGTTTTCTATATGAGTTAATGCACAAGTGCAAGTTTGCAAGTTTGAATCACTGCCTTTTTAAACATGATTGTATTCTTTTTAAATATATTAATTAAATATATATTGCTTGATTAGGTTAAACTAATTGGGAGGGTGGTTTAGATGTCATTTAAAACTGTATAAAACCTACTAACAACATATGATTTTAAAATAGAGGATTTCCTAGTCAACAATACCCAGACCTCCCTCTCCCCAGCCATCACCTCCAGCTTAGTGAAGAGATGAAATCTCCACAGCATGTCGTGGGTCTGCTCCAGGCCTCATTCCTGTGGAACATGCCTGAGAGGCAGAGGCCAGTTGTCATGAACCGAAGTTCCATGCGCAAGCTGGACCCAGAAGCAGAACACACACACCAGGGTAGGAGGGAATAAAGAAAGCAAATTTATTATAACTAAAGGTGTCCCGTGAGGGTAGCCGAAAAAACAACGTATGGAACCAGAAGAAACCGAGGGACTGGGGAGGTGAACTGCGCAGGGAATGCCGAGAGCGGGGCTGTGAGAAGCTGCAAAACAAAAGAGAAACAGATTACTGGGGTGCGGAAAAAAGGCAGCATACGAGGGAAGGTGGAGTATGCATCTTATGGAGGTAGCCGGGCTGAGTGAACCAGAGGGGGGGGGGGGGGCTCCAAAAGGGTCGAGACGGCGAGGCTGATAGTGCTTCCGAATCTCAGGCGGACAGGTGGACAGGCAGGAGGCTCGCAAAAACGCCAAGTTGTGATCTGAGTACACAGGGTAAAACAGAGTCAGTTCCAATGGACAATTTGTCATAAGGGTTTTTCCCGCAGGTGTACGTTACCGCTGAGAGGCGACTACGGACTGGCGTGGAGCAGCAGGTAGGGCAGGATTAAATAGTCCACCTGGTGATCGCCTGGGATGGGATGCAGGTGTGGGGTTAGCAGCCACGCCCGTGGGCGTGGGCATCCCAACAGCACCCCGGACGCCAGGCCGCGGACCATGACACCAGTCACCTTTCTGAGAAAGCTTATTTCTCTCTGATGGACTGGTACAATGTCCGCATCAATCACTACTTGTTATTAATCTCTTCAATCTGTCATTGAAGAGAATGGCAACCTCAACATCGAAGTTTACTGGAAGCCCACACACATGGACCAGTACCTCCTCTTTGACTCCCATCACCCTCTGGAACACAAACTTGGAGTAATTAGGACCCTACACCACGGGGCAGAACATGTTCCCTCTAAGCCTGAAGGAAAAAAGAAGGAACACATGCATGTAAAGGAAGCACTCAAAACGACTGCACATGAACACAATGTAACAGTGCTGGTATGTAGGCCATCCCAATACCTTGCACTATTGTACTTACGTTACAGGATGACTCATCACTGACTGGTAAAACATCGGCCAATAGAAATGATTGTGAGCCACCCGTGTCCCTTAGTATTCTCCCGGGCTTCTGATCCCCAGGAAACCCTGTTAAGGAGACAAAACCATCAAAAATGAAGGGTTTAAAACACTTATCAGGTTCACTCGTGGTCATATTAGAGGGGCAGTTTAGCGACTTGACTAGGCCAACCCCTTTAGCTTGTTTTAATTGCTGGGGCACTTGTTTACGTTTAAGAGCCAAACACTCAGAAACTATAAGCTGTACGTTCCCTTGCTTTGGCTTCAAGTTCAAGATGAGCCAAATGTACCTTTAAACGTGCACCAACACTGGAATTACTGGATCCGACAGAGAAGGGCTCAAACCGTGGAAGAGAGGCTGGGGGTTTTCCCCCACCTGGTTTGACCACAATAGGTGTCACTGTCCCCTCCTCAGCACAATCCTCAGGCTGATCAGAGGTTTCAAAGACTGACGCTGCATCCCTAGTGTCCGCGTCCAAAGGGAACACACCTTTCCCAACCAACCCACTGACCACAAGAGACTTTAACTCGCTCTTCTTCATGGTCTTAGCCACAGGGATTTCATAATGCGCGGCAACAGCACATAAATCCTCCTTCCTACATGCATCAAGCTGGTCTAATGCAGGCTTAGCTATAAAATCACCCAGGCTAAACTGTGCCATATTCAAAATTTATCCCGGACGAGCCCCCACTTACTTCAAATACAACGAAGGCTTCTACAGACAAAAACATGGCTGTGCCATGGGCTCCCCTGTGTCACCTATTGTAGCCAACCTTTACATGGAGGAAGTGGAAAGGAAGGCTCTTGGCTCTTTCAAAGGAAGAGTACCCAGCCACTGGTACAGATATGTGGACGACACCTGGGTCAAAATCAAGACACAAGAAGTGGAATCCTTCACTGCGCACATTAACGCTGTGGATAAAATCATCAAGTTCACCAGGGAAGACACAAAGGATAACTGTTTGCCTTTCCTGGACTGTGCTGTGGACATTGAAGAGAATGGCAACCTCAACATCAAAGTTTACCGGAAGCCCACACACACGGACCAGTACCTCCTCTGTGGTCATGAAGTCATTTGAGCGCCTGGTTCTCTCCTACCTCAAGACCCTCATGGCCCCCCTCCTGGACCCCCTGCAGTTTGCATACAGAGCCAACAGGTCTGTAGATGACGCCATCAACATGGCCCTACACTTCATCCTGCAGCATCTGGACTCCCCAGGAACCTACGCCAGGATCCTGTTTGTGGACTTCAGCTCTGCCTTCAACACCATCCTTCCAGACCATCTCCGAGGCAAGCTTTCCCAGATGAATGTGCCCGATCCAATCTGCCGGTGGATCACTGACTTCCTGACGGACAGGAAGCAGCATGTGAGGCTGGGAAAGAATGTCTCGGACTCTCGGACCATCAGCACCGGCTCCCCTCAGGGCTGTGTTCTTTCTCCTCTGCTCTTCTCCCTGTACACCAACTGCTGCACCTCCACCCACCAGTCTGTCAAGCTAATCAAGTTTGCAGATGACACCACCCTTATTGGGCTCATCTCGGACGGGGATGAGTCTGCCTACAGGATGGAGGTTGAACGTCTGGTGTCTTGGTGCAGCCACAACAACCTGGTGCTGAATGCCCAGAAGACAGTGGAGATTATTGTGGACTTCAGGAAGCACACAGCCCCACTCCCCCCCATCATCCTGACTGACACCCCCATCACCTCTGTGGACTCATTCCGCTTCCTGGGTACCACGATCACTCAGGACCTGAAGTGGGAGCCCACCATCATCTCCGTCATCAAGAAAGCCCAGCAGAGGATGTACTTCCTGAGGCAGCTGAAGAAATTCAACCTGCCAACACGGACGATGATGCAATTCTACACCGCAATCATCGAGTCCATCCTCACCTCCTCCATCACCGTGTGGTACGCTGGAGCCACTATCAGGGACAAACAGAGACTGCAGCGTGTTGTGCGCTCTGCTGAGAAGGTGATTGGCTGTAGACTCCCATCTCTGCAGGACCTGTACACCTCCAGGACACTGCGGCGTGCAGCTTGGATCTCAGCTGACCCTTCTCACCCTGGATACAGTCTGTTTGACCTGCTCCCCTCAGGCAGGAGGCTCCGGTCCATTCGCACCAGAACCTCTCGCCATAAGAACAGTTTCTTCCCCTCTGCTGTTGGACACATGAACAATAAACGTACGACTGTTCCCACCACTAACACATGACCCTACGCTGTGTTCACTGCATCATTCCATGTTTTGGCACTGATCACCACCTGCACTCATGTATATATCTTTCTACGTAGCACTTTTAATTCTTATTCTCATGTATATATCTCATGTATATCTCATGCATATATCTTTCTACGTAGCACTTTTAATTCTTATTCTTACTTTTATTTTTTCATGTCTATTTAAGCGCAATTTATGACAGTATGTTTGCACTGAAGCACCGCAGCAATTTCCTAATGTTGTAAACCTGCTCAACATTTGGCAATAAAACCCATTCTGATTCTGATTCTGATTCTGATTGACGCCCATCACCCTCTGGAACACAAACTTGAAGTAATTAGGACCCTACACCACCGGGCAGAACATGTTTCCTCTAAGCCTGAAGGAAAAAAGAAGGAACACACGCATGTAAAGGAAGCACTCAAAACGTGCAGCTATCCTAAATGGGTGTTTATAAAGTCAGCAAAGAGGCACAGAAAAGAAGATCAGACACCAGCGAGGGAGGATAAGAAAGACAGACGCAACAACATTGTCATCCCCTATGTAGCCGGTGTATCAGAAAAACTCAGGAGAGTTTTCTCCAAGCATGACATCCCGGTGCATTTCAGACCCAGCAACACGCTCAGACAAAAACTGGTTCACCCGAAAGACAAAACTCCAAAACACAGACTTAACAATGTGGTGTATGCTGTACAGTGCAGCGAGGAATGCCCAGACCTCTACATTGGAGAGACCAAACAGCCACTTCACAAGCGTATGGCACAACATGGAAGAGCCACCTCCACAGGACAAGACTCAGCAGTCCATCTGCATCTTAAGGATAAAGGACACTCTTTCGAGGATGCCAATGTTCACATTTTGGACAGAGGACAGATGGTTTGAAAGAGGAGTGAAAGAAGCCATCTATGTCCACTGTGAGCAACCATCTTTGAAGAGAGGCGGTGGTTTACGACACCAACTCTCTGCCATCTATAATCCAGTTTTGAGTTCCCTCCCCAGACGCCTTAACGCCCACTCACATCCTGGGCCATCTGACCTCAGGAATTCGCATGATAAGGTGGAGCCAGGTTTCACAATCAGCTCACCCGAAACTCTGGCTGATTGGACCCACACCCAGTTTCACACCCTAGCTCAGGCGATTAGAGGATCATCAGGGGGTCCTTTTGTCCCTCTGTGGGGGGTTACTCCCACTAGGTTTATATCTGGGACTCTCCACCATTTGACCTTAGAACTGAAGAAGCTTCTCGGATGAGAGGTGAAACGTCTTCAAGCAACTTAAAGAAGTCCAGACGCTTTTCTTTGCAAGCTCGTTTGACTACGATGACCTGGATGACTGAGAACCTTCACAGACAATCTCTAGCTCTCTTCGCCAGCATGTCTTTATCCTGTCTTCTTTCTCTCACTCCAACCGGTCACAGCACCCCAACCATACCCAGAGATACCTAAACACCTTCATTTTGGGCAGCAACTTGTCCCTGACCTGGAGTGAGTATTCCACCTTTTTCTGGCTAAAGACCAGGCTGGAAACCACCACCTGATCAAGCCAGCAGAACCACATCGTCTGCAAAACATAGAGATAAGATTCTGAGCCCATCAAAGTCAAAGCCTGCTGCCATCTGGCATGTCTAGAAATTCTGTCAATAAAAACTGGCAACACAGTTTAGCCTAACTCTAACACATTTTCACAAAGAACCTCCAACAGGATACTTCGAGGGACGTCATTGAATGCCTTCTCCAGGTCCACAATACACATGTAGATTGGCTGGGAAAACTCCCAGACACCCTCAAATGTCATTGAGAGGATAAAGAGCTGGTCCAGTGTTCCATGACCAGAAAAAACCCCATATTGTTTCTCCCATATCTGAGGCACTAATGGATGAACTCCTCTTTCCAATCCCATGACATAGACCTTGCCACAGAGTCTGACAAGTGTGATTCCCTTGTAGCTGGAGCACACCCTCTGCTGAAGTCCCACAGGCTAACCAAGCCCAGCAGGACTTCTTCAGCTTGATAGCTGTCTTCACCTTCAGTGTCCACCATCTATTTTGGGGATTACCACACGACAGGCACCAACTACCTTGCAACTGCAGTGTCTTGCAAAACTCCAGGTGTTGATCAGTTGACAACTCAGCTCCTACTCTTCACCTGAATGTCCAGAACATGTGGCCACAGATTCGATGATATGGTTACCAAATCAATCATAAGATAAGATAAGATAAGATAAGATAAGATAAGATAACCTTTATTAGTCCCACATATGGGAAATTTTGTCAAGGGTCATATACCTGTGACCTGTGACCTAGCTAAAACTAACAGTTTTGGCAGTATATCACTCTGGTGTGTCATTCAGGCTTTCTGGCATATCTAGAAGGTAGAGAGGGACAGAGACAGCTCTTTGTCAAGAGGCTAGCAGACATACCACTCTAGGTAGTGAATAAACACTTGATGAATTGTACCAGCATGCCCGACACAACTTTCCTGTTGATAATCTTGGCCATCATAATAAATTGAAATGAAAAGAAAAAGCAGAGTGAAAAAGGCAAGTTAAGTGATACGACACTTGATTCTTGATCATGGATTTTCTGTACAGTATCTACTCATTTGATTTGAGATATTAGGTAGACAGGCATGCTCTTTAGAGGTTTTTAAAACTAAGCTGAAGACATATTTGTTCACCCTATCTTACATGTCTTGATTCTATGCCTTCTAGTTTTTAAATTCTTACTGTTTTTAACTTGTATTGTGTTTTTTACTTGTATTGATATGTATCGCTTTTATTTATTTATCTTTTTAGTTTCAAATAGCTGTACAGCACTTTGTTTGAAAGCGCTGTATAAATAAAGTTAGTATTATTATTTAATATTTTTTTCTTCTTTCAGAGATTCAGAGATTATGTCAGCACAAGTTCAAGTCAAATCTGAAGAAGAGGTTACAGTGTGTGTTTGAGGGGATTGCTAAAGCAGGAAACAAAACAATTCTGAATCAGATCTACACAGAGCTCTACATCATAGAGGGAGGGACTGCAGAGGTCAGTAATAAACATGAAGTCACTCAGATTGAAACAGCATCCAGGAAACTAGACAGACCAGAAGCAACAATTAGACAGGAAGCCATCTTTAGAGCCTCACCTGGAAGAGATGAACCAATCAGAACAGTGCTGACAATGGGAGTGGCTGGCATTGGGAAAACAGTCTTAGCACACAAGTTCACTCTGGACTGGGCTGAAGGAAAAACAAACCAGGACATCCAGTTCATGTTTCCATTCACTTTCAGAGAGTTGAATGTGCTGAAAGAGGAAAAGTTCAGCTTGGTGGAACTTGTTCATCACTTTTTTACTGAAACCAAAGAAGCAGGAATCTGCAGCTTTGAAGACTTCCAGGTTGTGTTCATCTTTGATGGTCTGGATGAGTGTCGACTTCCTCTGGACTTCAACAAAACTAAAATCCTGACTGATGTTACTGAGTCCACCTCAGTGAATGTGCTACTGACCAACCTCATCAGGGGGAAATTGCTTCCCTCTGCTCACCTATGGATAACCACAAGACCTGCAGCAGCCAATCAGATCCCTTCTGACTGTGTTTGTATGGTGACAGAGGTCAGAGGGTTTACTGACCCACAAAAGGAGGAGTACTTCAGGAAGAGATTCAGAGATAGGGAGCAGGCTGGCAGGATCATCTCCCACATTGAGACATCACAAAGCCTCCACACAATGTGCCACATCCCAGTCTTCTGCTGGATCACTGCTGCAGTTCTGGAGAATTTCCTGAAAACCAGTGAGGGTAGAGATTTACCCAAGACTTTAACTGATATGTACAGCCACTTCCTGGTGCTACAAGCCAAAGGGAAGAAGGGCAAGTCTAATGGCGGAGCTGACAGAGATTCATGGTGGAGTCCCGAAATCAAGAAGATGATTGAGTATCTGGGAAAACTTGCCTTTGATCAGCTTCAGAAAGGAAACCTGATCTTCTATGAATCAGACCTGACAGAGTGTGGCATCGATATCAGTGATGCTTCAGTGTACTCAGGAATGTTCTCACACATATTTAAAGAGGAGAGAGGACTGTACCAGGACAAGGTGTTCTTCTTCACCCATCTGAGTGTTCAGGAGTTTCTGGCTGCTCTTTATGTCCATCTGACCTTCATCAACTCTGGAGTCAACCTGCTTAAAGAAAAAACATATCAGTTGTCTAAAGTTTTCAGAAACAAACATACAGTTAAACAGTTTTACAAGAGTGCTGTGAAGAAGGCCTTACAGAGTCCAAATGGACACCTGGACTTGTTCCTCCGTTTCCTCCTGGGTCTTTCAATGCTGAACAATGAGAGTCCCTCACAAGGCCTGCTGACACAGATAGGAAGTATCTCACAGAATAATCAGGAAATAGTCCAGTACATCAAGAAGAAGATCAATGAGAACCTGTCTGCAGAGAAATGCATCAATCTGTTCCACTGTCTGAACGAACTCAGTGATTGTTCTCTAGTGGAGGAGATCCAACAGTCCCTGAGATCAGGAAGTCTCTCCACAAATAAACTGTCTCCTGCTCAGTGGTCAGCTCTGGTCTTCATCTTACTGTCATCAGAAAAAGATCTGAATGAGTTTGACCTGAAAAAATACTCTGACTCAAATTCAGAGGAGGCTCTTCTGAGGCTGCTTCCAGTTGCCAAAGCCTCCAAGAAAGTGCTGTAGGTGGAGTTATTAATAATTTATTTAAGTTTAAGTTAAGTTCCTAAAAAGTAAGAATTATTTCTAAGTCTGTGTATATTATTGCTTTTCTTTCTTAGGCTGAGGGGTTGTAACCTCTCAGAGAGAAGCTGTGAAGCTCTAGCCACAATCCTCAGCTCCCCATCCAGTAATGTAAAAGAGCTTGACCTGAGTGAAACCAGTTTGCCAGATTCAGGGATGAAGCTACTTTCCTCTGGACTGATGAGTACACACTGTACTTTAGGCAGTCTCAGGTAAGATCTTAAACACTGCAGATTTGTGTAATTTCTTTCATGTCATCTTTCTTGCTCAATGTCAAGGACACCATCATGACATCATAAATTTTAGTGTATAGTCCATATATATGTGTCCATACATGGATGTATCATGACAAACATTTGCAACAGATATTTTTTTTACTGCTCATCAGATGAATTTTTAAAATGAATAATTTATATCTAACAAATCATGTAATATTAAGCACACTCACAAAATGTGCACACAATTTAGACATCAGAAATCAGTACTTTTGATTTACCCAACACAGGGAGGGTTCATGTTAATGTCAGTGGAACTAAGTGTACTATTTTTCATTCAGTTTAAGGAGTTGCAATTTGTCAGAAATCAGCTGTAATTCTCTGGGCTCAGCTCTGAAGTCCAACTCCTCATATCTGAAAGAGCTGGAGCTGAGTTCCAATGACCTACGGGATTCAAGAGTGGAGAAACTCTGTGGTTTTCTGGAGAGTCAGAAATGCAGACTGGAGACTCTGAGGTCAGACACCTTGTTTTAGCTGAGCACTGAGATGAATATAATGTAACAATGCTTTACCTGATAGATGTCATCAGCAGTGTTGGTCAAGTTACTTGAAAAAAGTAATCAGTAACTAATTACTGATTACTTCCCCCCCAAAAGTAATCCCATTACTTTACTGATTACTTATTTTCAAAAATAATTAATTACTTAGTTACTTAGTTACTTTTTAAAAACACGATTTACAACCTGAAGAGGTGATAAAGCGATAGATCTTTCAGCCCAATTCTATTTTTTCTGCATAATCCATCATACAAAATGTAATCAAATGGAAAAGTCCCTTTTTAAAACTTGTTTTATCAGTTTTAATCTTTTAACTTTATGCATCAAGCAAAAATTAAATTATATGCAACAGAATTCACATTCTGAACTGGAATACATGTCTACAAATGGCTTTTATTAGAACTTCTACTGAATGTGGGGATGTGAAAATTATATTTTAGCATGATCATGTGTCCAAGTTCTCACCAAGTAAATTGCATGCCAGCAAACACCTACTCTGAGGAAACTCACTCTTTCAATTAGATGCAAGTAAAACACAGCAGAAAATAAATAAAATCAAAGACATAGCGGTCCTTTTGCTCTATTTTCACCTGTAAAGCAGGAGTGGGGTAGGCGGAGGTTTACCCTGGTGCAGGTGTGCCGCAGCGGTCAGTGGAAGAATCCACGAGTTTCTCTGTGAATTTCCCATTACGTCGTAGCGCACTCGGTGCTTGCTTGGACGTTTAGGGTTTTTTTTTCACTGTAAAAATAAGTTTTCTTCCAACGCACAACAGACACTAATGTTTTTGTCACTTTTTATGGAATCAAACTCAAAGTAAGGTCCGTACTTCCACGCTTTAAACGCTGCATGCTCATGCTCTCTCCCGCACTCGATATATTATCCATTGTTGATCTGCACACAGCTGTTGTCACGAACGTCGCACTCGCTTACGTCACTGTCATGAGACATTCTCGCAAAAAATCACGGTTTTAGTAACGCAGTAACGCAGCGTTCCTACGGGAAAGTAACGGTAATCTAATTACCGTTTTTTCAATAGTAATCCCTTACTTTACTTGTTACTTGAAAAAAGTAATCGGATTACAGTAACGCGTTACTGCCCATCTCTGCTTGTCAGTACTCTTGCTGAAGCATTTTGGATTAACTGAAGGCTTTTCAGGGAGTTTCTAGGACATCCTGATAATAATGAATTACAGTACTCGAGCTTAGAAGTGAAAACTCCAAAATACTCCAACACAATATGCTGTGAAATACATTGACTTAATGTGAGTAGTGAGTAGAGTTTCTCAAATACAAGTAAAGTCATCATATTTCCTTTGTTCGAAAACAGCTAGACTTCAGCATTTTTATTTTTTACAGATCGATTATGGAGCACTAAATGATTTCAAACATTAAACGTTGTTTAATAAACTAACATCTTTATTTATATACAGTTTATGGAACTGCTGCTTGTCAGAGATCAGCTGTGCTCTTCTGGGCTCAGCTCTGAAGTCTAATCCTGCACATCTGAGGGAGCTGGACCTGAGTAAAAACAATCTGCATGATCAAGGAGTGAATCAACTGTGTGGTTTTCTGGAGAGTCCACATTGTAGACTGGAGACTCTGAGGTCAGACACTGTGTATTAGCTGTGCTGAGATGAATATGTTTTGTGTGTGTGTGTGTAGACGTTCAATTTACAGGAGAAAAAAATTTTTACAATCTTTTTTGGAAATCAAAAAACTTTGTTAATAGTTTAAGAAGCTGTTATACAATTTGGGTTTTGCAGTATTTTAGTTATTAAATTTATGCGATGCTTCTGTTTTCTAGTCGATATGCAGAAAACAACCCTAGAGACCAACTTTAAAAGAAATGCATAAGTCACCAGTGTGGTATTTACCAAGGAGATGCCCTGTCCCCACTGTTGTCATGCATACAGGGAGTGCAGAATTATTAGGCAAATGAGTATTTTGTCCACATCATCCTCTTCATGCATGTTGTCTTACTCCAAGCTGTATAGGCTCGAACGCCTACTACCAATTAAGCATATTAGGTGATGTGCATCTCTTTAATGAGAAGGGGTGTGGTCTAATGACATCAACACCCTATATCAGGTGTGCATAATTATTAGGCAACGTCCTTTCCTTTGGCAAAATGGGTCAAAAGAAGGACTTGACAGGCTCAGAAAAGTCAAAAATAGTGAGATATCTTGCAGAGGGATGCAGCAGTCTCAAAATTGCAAAGCTTCTGAAGCGTGATCATCAAACAAGCAAGCGTTTCATTCAAAATAGTCAACAGGGTCGCAAGAAGTTTGTGGAAAAACCAAGGCGCAAAATAACTGCCCATGAACTGAGAAAAGTCAAGCGTGCAGCTGCCAAGATGCCACTTGCCACCAGTTTGGCCATATTTCAGAGCTGCAACATCACTGGAGTGCCCAAAAGCACAAGGTGTGCAATACTCAGAGACATGGCCAAGGTAAGAAAGGCTGAAAGACGACCACCACTGAACAAGACACACAAGCTGAAACGTCAAGACTGGGCCAAGAAATATCTCAAGACTGGTTTTTCTAAGGTTTTATGGACTGATGAAATGAGAGTGAGTCTTGATGGGCCAGATGGATGGGCCCGTGGCTGGATTGGTAAAGGGCAGAGAGCTCCAGTCCCACTCAGACGCCAGCAAGGTGGAGGTGGAGTACTGGTTTGGGCTGGTATCATCAAAGATGAGCTTGTGGGGCCTTTTCGGGTTGAGGATGGAGTCAAGCTCAACTCCCAGTCCTACTGCCAGTTTCTGGAAGACACCTTCTTCAAGCAGTGGTACTGGAAGAAGTCTGCATCCTTCAAGAAAAACATTATTTTCATGCAGGACAATGCTCCATCACACGCGTCCAAGTACTCCACAGCGTGGCTGGCAAGAAAGGGTATAAAAGAAGAAAAACTAATGACATGGCCTCCTTGTTCACCTGATCTGAACCCCATTGAGAACCTGTGGTCCATCATCAAATGTGAGATTTACAAGGAGGGAAAACAGTACACCTCTCTGAACAGTGTCTGGGAGGCTGTGGTTGCTGCTGCACGCAATGTTGATGGTGAACAGATCAAAACACTGACAGAATCCATGGATGGCAGGCTTTTGAGTGTCCTTGCAAAGAAAGGTGGCTATATTGGTCGCTGATTTGTTTTTGTTTTGTTTTTGAATGTCAGAAATGTATATTTGTGAATGTGGAGATGTTATATTGGTTTCACTGGTAAAAATAAATACCGTATTTTCACGACCATAAGGCGCACTTAAAAGTCTTAGATTTTCTTCAAAAAGTACGGCGCGCCCTATAGCGCAGTGCGCCCTGTGTGTTGTAAGGAGGACGTAGTAGAGAACACCATGAGAACGCTAAAGGGTGAAGTGTGGGCATTGATCGTATATACCGGACAATCGCACATACCTGTATAAAAGGACAGGTATGTGCATTATGTGGAACATCGTTGTTTTAACAACCCTGAAAATGGCAAAGACACACGCTTATGAAGCACAGTTTAAACTGAAGGCCATCAGCTATGCGGAGGAACATGGAAATCGAGCAGCCGCGAGAGAATTTAAGATTAACGAATCGATGGTTCGCAAATGGAGGAAGCTAGAAAACAAGCTCCGGCAGGTCAAGAAAATGCAGCTGAGTTTCCGCGGACATAAGGCGAGGTGGCCCGAGTTGGAGGAAAGACTCGAGCGGTGGATCATCGAGCAAAGAACGAGTGGGAGAAGCGTTTCGACGGTCACCATTCGGCTAAAAGCAGTTTCTGTCATGGTTGGCTGTGTGGCAGGCAGGCAAGCAGGAGTGGTGGATCCAAAATGCAGGACTCAGACACAGAAGTACAACTTAAAGCGCACCTTTATTGCTGGGAAAACCTCTTACTAAACTAAACTCACCAAAAGACAAACAAAAACACTGGTGGACTAAAGCACTGTAGCAGAAACACTGAACTGGAGCTGGAGACAAAACACTGGCAACACGGAGGCAAAACACACAGCTTGATGAGGGTACGACGCAACACTGACTCAGAGAAACACAGGGTCTAAATACACTGGGAAGTAACGAGGAGAATGAGACACAGAAGGAGAGCACAGCTGGGGGAAATTAGAACTGACGAGACAAGCAAAGCAGGACACATTCACATAAGTCACGGACCTTCAAAGTAAAACAGGAAGGATCACACAGAGACGCAAACTTGACACCGTGGAGACAGCAACTAAGAAACACAGAGACATAAACCATAAGGCAGAAGACTCTAAGAACCGATAGACATGGAGGGGAACTCAAACATGCAGACACAGACTTACAGAACAGAGGGGACACAGAGAAACAAGAAGGGCAAGGGATCGAAACTAGAAACCATAGAATAACTCACACCAAGTAGAATAATACAAAAATCACAAAGAACTAAAACGCTGGGTCAGGAGACCCAGGACCCTGACAAAACTAGAACCCATAGAATAACTCACACCAAGTACAATAATACAAAAATCACAAAGAACTAAAACGCTGGGTCAGGAGACCCAGGACCCTGACAGTTTCACTAGCTGAAGAGATGAACATTGAACATTTCCAAGGAGGTCCGTCTTGGTGCTTTCGTTTTATGAAACGGTGCCATTTTTCCATCCGGACCAGGACTACGGTAGCGCAGCAACTTCCAGCGGATTATAAGGAAAAGCTGGCCATCTTCCGCTCCTACTGCAGCAAACACATCGGCGACAAAAACATCCAGCCCAGCCACATCACAAACATGGACGAGGTGCCGCTCACTTTTGACATCCCGGTGAGTCACACTGTGGAGAAGAAGGGGACCAGCACGGTAGCGATACGCACAACGGGGTATGAAAAGTCTTCTTTCACTGTTGTGCTTGGCTGCCATGCTAATGGACAGAAACTGCCGCCTATGGTGATTTTTAAGCGAAAGACTTTGCCTAAAGAGAAGTTTCCAGCAGGAATCATCATTAAGGCAAATGAAAAGGGCTGGATGGATGAGGAAATGATGAAAGAGTGGCTGAGGGAGGTGTATGTAAGGAGACCAGGTGGTTTTTTCCACGCATCACCATCGCTGTTGATCTGTGACTCTATGCGTGCCCATCTCACAGCCGATGTGAAAAAACTAGTGAAACAAATGAACTGTGAGCTTGCTGTCATTCCGGGAGGCCTGACAAAGGAACTCCAACCGCTGGGCATCGGTGTGAACCGCCCGTTCAAAGTAAGGCTGCGAGCGGTGTGGGAGCGATGGATGACCGATGGAGACCACAGTTTCACCAAGAGTGGAAGGCAGCGCCGGGCGAGTTACGCCACAATTTGCCAATGGATTGTAGATGCTTGGGCTAACATGTCTGCTGGCACTGTTGTTCGAGCTTTCGCAAAAGCTGGCATCATTTCCGAGGAGCCGCACGGCACGGAAAGTGACTCTGACAGTGAAGAAAGTGAACCTGGCATGTTTGATGGAGATTTAGCGCAGCTGTTCAATTCAGACACAGAGGATGAGGACTTCCATGGGTTTGATTGATGATAAAAATGTGAGTACCAAACTTTGTTTTGCTCCTGCTTTATTTTTAAATACGCACACTTGTATGCTTGTGTGTTGTTGATGATGACGATTACTGGTAATAAAAATGTGAGTACCAAACTCAGTTTTGCTCCTGCTTTATTTTTAAATATGCACACTTGTATGCTTGTGTGTTGTTGATGATGACGATTACCGGTAATAGAAATGTGAGTAAGGTACCGAACTCAGGTTTGCTCCCGCTTTATTTTTAAATACGCATACGGTACTTGTATGCGCCCTATAATCCAGTGCGCCTTATGTGTGTGTTAAATACAGTAATGGCACACATAACTGAGACTGCGCCTTTTAGTACAGTGCGTCTTATGGTCGTGAAAATACGGTAATTGAAATGGGTATATATTTGTTTTTTGTTAAGTTGCCTAATAATTATGCACAGTAATAGTCACCTGCACACACAGATATCCCCCTAAAATAGCTAAAACTAAAAACAAACTAAAAACTACTTCCAAAAACATTCAGCTTTGATATTAATGAGTTTTTTGGGTTCATTGAGAACATGGTTGTTGTTTAATAATAAAACTATTCCTCAAAAATACAACTTGCCTAATAATTCTGCACTCCCTGTAGATGTGAACCCCAGATCATTAGTCAGATCATTAACAATAGTGGATACTAACGTCAGAATGGATCAAAAATTCGCCACCTCCTCTACATGGATGGATCTGTAGCAATGATATTGGAATGTCATTTGGACTGGAGAAGTTTAGTCGGATGGTAACCAAGAGAAGAAAGGTAGTCAAAATGGAAGGGACTGCACTACTAGAAGGCAACATAGCAGACACTGAGGACATCTACTTGTACCTTGGAATCCCAAAGGCAAATAGGATCCATGAAGGGGTTGCAAGGAAAACCACGACCACCAAATACCTGCAGAGAGTAAAGCAAATGCTGAGGGGTCAGGAAGATTAACATTCAACACCTACATCCTGCTAGTCATCAGAGACCCCGCAAGGATAATAAGCTGGCCAAAGGAGAAGATAGAAGCTACTGGCATCAAGACAAGCGCCTTACCATGCATCGAGACCTAAGGAGCTTGAAAGGGAGTGACTAGGCTCCTTTAAGTTTCGCAAAGACGTTTCACCTCACGTCCCATATGCTTCTCTTGTAAAACAAAATGGTGGAGTCCCATGTATCTATTTAAACCTCAGTGGGAGCTGTCCCTTAAGTGGTTCATAGACCCTCTCATGCCCCTCATCACATAAGTCAAGGTATAAAAAACAGCATGGGTTATTAGCACTAAAGGTTTTGGGTGAAACCACTGTGAGAGGTTGTCTCCCTATCATATTACCTATTGAGGTCATGTGACACAAGATGTGAGTGGGAATTGAGGCACCTGGGAAGGGATCTGTCGAGGAGCGTGTCAGGCTACATTTCACTGTGTGTTATACTTGTATAACTATGCATGTGACAAATAAAGAACCTTGAACCTTGAACCTTGATCTCAAAACTGCATTGTATGTGGCAGACAGTTTTAAGCCACTCCCTCTGTTCAATGAGTTTTAGACACAGTGCACATAAATCCTGTTTCACTGCTCTTACAAACTCTTTGTCTTCTCTGTCCAAAATGTGAACATTAGCATCCTCAAAAGAGTGACCTTTATCCTTTAGGTTCAAATGTTAAGCTTAGTCTTTTCCTGTCGATGTTGCCCTTCTGTTGTGCTATGTGTTTATGGAGGGGCTGTTTGGTTTCTCCAGTGAAGAGGTCTGAGCACTCCTCACTGCACAGCATACACTACGTTGTTTAGTTTGTGTTTGGGAGTTTTGTCCTTTTGATAAACCAGTTTTTGTCTGAGTGTGTGGCTGGGTCTGAGGTCCACTGGGATATAGTGATTGGAGAAAATTTGTCTGATAAACCTGCTACATAAGAGGTGACAGTGCTGTTCCATTTGTTAGTGTTTCTCTTTAGTTGGTGTCTGACCAGGACAAGGGTCAGTTGTTAAGAGTCAACACCAAAAGGATAATGGTCACTTTTTACTGGATGCCAATTGTTACGGTCATGGGTTGCTAGAAGGTTCTCCCTGTTTGAGAATGCTGTGTTTTTCTTTTCTTCTTTCTCTCCCTCTCTCTCCCCTCTCCCTTTTCCTGTCTTTGAAGTTCCAGGTGCCGCGGCTGAGTAGCGTTATGGCTTGTTAGCCATAGGAGGCTCTGAGCGCCGTGTGTGTATAGCGCTTCTGTTTTCTTTCTACGTTTGGAATACTGTGATAGTGAGAGAGAGCAGTGTAGGCTGGTAGGGGTTCTCCGCCATTTTTGTTTGACCAAAGTTTTCTCCTGTTTTGTGGACAGCCAGAGACGTCAGGTATTGTATTTTTTTTTTTCTTGAGGGAAGTTATACCACGTGTTTTGTTTATAGGAAGGGGGAGTGTTTTTGTTTGTTATTTTGGCCTCAGAGAGCCTGATGCTTTTAGTTTTTCAGCTCAGCTGTTTCAAGTTTATTCATTTTTTGCTTGCCCCTCCAGGATTTGTGCATACAAATGCATACACTATTATATATTGTACATATATTTATTAGTTTCAGGTTGGCCATTCTTGTATTTTGCTCGTTTGTGTTGTTGTGTTTGCACATCTCTGTTGCTTGTGGGGCTCGCACACAAGAATTTCACTCGCATGTGCTGTGCCAGTGTGCCTGCACATGTGATGTGACAATAAAAGTGATTTGATTTGATTTGATTTGATTTGATTTTGATTTGATTTGATGTGGGTAAGAATGAAACAGAATTAGAGGCATATTTTAATGCATTTGAACATATTGCCATAGCCTTGCACTGGCCTAAAGAGGTTTGGCCTCTGCTGAGGCAGTGTAAACTGGTGGGTAAGGCGCAGGGGGTGTGTGCGGCTCTCACCGTTAAGGACAGTTTAGTGTATGATAGGGTACTGAGTGCCATTCTCAAAGCATATGAATTAGTGCCTGAAGCTTACAGAAAGCATTTCCGGTCCCTCCGTAGGCCCCCCACGCAAACCTTTCTTGAGTTTGCAAGGAAAAAGGAATATTGTTTGATAGGTGGAGTCAGGAGAGTGGTGTTGTAGATTTTACGGCATGATCCTGGGTCCTTTTGACCCAGCGTTTTGTGTTTTCTATTATTGTAATTTTGGTTCTGTTCTTCCTCGGTTAGTGTTCTTTTCTTTCTGCCCGTGTATATCTGTGTCTGGTCTGCATTTCTGAGTTTGTGTCATTACGTGTATGTGTTTCCTGTTTTACTTTGAAAGTCTCTGTCTTATGTCAGTGTGTTCTGTTTACGTTTCCCCTACCTCGTCAGCTGTTATGTCCCCCAGGCGTGTTTCCCTCCTGTTTCCCATCCCTGATTACTGGTATGTGTACTTATAGTGTGTGTTCACCCGTCCTAAACTAATTGGTCTGTGTTGTTTCCCTCGGTCTCCCTGTGTCTCTCTGTGTATTTCCCCGGACCTCCCTGCATCTTCGTTTCTGGTTTGTTTTGTTAGTTTTGGCCAGTTTAGGTTTTCCAGTTTCATGTCCACCCGCACCCGGCAGGGGGGGGAAATGATCCTTGGGGAGTCAGTTTTGGGACCAATCCTGGCCGAGAACAGGAGGGTGACTGCTGGTGGGTCGGTCCCTAAGTGTGCCCTGTGAATGCCAAAGTGGCGGCGGTAGTAAACTACCCTGTTCCTACCACCTGGCGGGAACTTAGGCGGTTCCTGGGCCTCGTGGGCTACTATCGGTGTTTCTGCTGGAACTTCTCAACCGTGGTGGCCCCTCTAACCCGCCTCTGTAGCCCAAAGGAACCTTTTTAGTGGACCACTGAGTGCCAACACATCTTTGATGGTGCTAAGTCCCTCCTGTGCAGTGCTGGCCGCCCCAGATTTCATTAGAGCATTCAGCCTGGAGGTGGACGCCAGTGCCATGGGGGCTCCAGAAGGGAACTGATGACATCAATAATCCAATCTCCTACTTCTAGAGATGGGCTCTACTAGTTCAGGAATACAACTTGGACATCAGACATAAAAAAGGGGTAGACAATATATTAGTGGATGCACTGTCCAGTGCACATCAGTTAACCACACAGAGCACTGGTTTTACTAGAGGTGGATTTTTAGGGCGTTACGGTCGGAGATTCTCCCTGTTGGAGAATGCTGTTTTTTCCTTCTCTCTCTCTCTCTCTCTCTCTCTCTCTCTCTCTCTCTCTCTCTCTCTCTCTCTCTCTCTCTCTCTCTCTCTTCCTGCCCTGTTTTTCAGGTTCTAGGTCCCATGGCTGAGAGTCCTTACGGCTTGTTAGCCATGGGATAAAAAAGGCGGGCATTCTGCAAGCTTCAGCCATTTGAAGTTTCACTTTACTGGACTTCTGTAAACTGAATCTGAATTT
The DNA here is from genome assembly GCF_057381845.1 of Rhamphochromis longiceps. Taxonomy (NCBI): domain Eukaryota; kingdom Metazoa; phylum Chordata; class Actinopteri; order Cichliformes; family Cichlidae; genus Rhamphochromis; species Rhamphochromis longiceps. The sequence continues at coordinate 37,066,382 of NC_140565.1, forward strand.
TCAGCTCCAAGAAAACTATAAAACACTGAAGAATTTCAAGCACATAACTAATTAACTTAAATCTTTCATTTATTATTCAGACTGGAGAATTGCAGGTTATCGGAGATCAGCTGTCTGGGCTTAGCACTGAAGTCCAATCCCTCCAACATGAGAGAGCTGTACCTGAGTCAGAACAACCTGCAGTATTCAGGAGTGAAACAGCTGTGTGGCTTTCTGGAGGGTCGAAACTGTAGACTGGAAACACTGGGGTAAGATGCCCTGTTTATGTTGTGCAGAAATGAAAGTATATAACATAAGTTTGAGTAAGAGAAAGGGTTTTCTACCCCAGCATAGACTTTCCCAGGGAGGCTGAGATGTGTGATCCCCCTATATTTGGAGCATTCCTTCCATGGTATGACAATATCCTCAGTTGAAGTCATCAGTGCTCCACCTGCACTATACACAGTGCAGGTGGAGCACCAGATTCTATCTGAGGCAATCTGAAAGTTTTTTTCCATGGCCTCCACGAACTCCTCCTTGACCCAAGTTTTTGTTACTGTGACTGCCCAAGCTGCGTTCTGCTTGGCCTGTTGGTACCTATTGGCTCCCTCCAAAGTCCCACAGGCTAACCAATCCAAATAGGACTGCTTCTTGAGCCTTATGGCTCCCTTCACCTCTGGTGCCCCCCATCTGATTTAGGGGTTACCACTATGACAGGCACCAACCTCCGTGTGGAGGTTGTAGCAGCTTCAGCAATGGAGCTGAACATGATTTATTGATGATCTATATACCCAGTTTCCCTTGGAATTCTGTTGAATCTCTGTCAGAGGGGGAGTTAATGATCTCGTGGATGGGGGCCTCTGCCAGGTGTTCCCAGTGCACCTTCACTATACATTTACTCCAAGCTGTCCAGCATCCTCCTCCGCTACCTTATCCAACTCATCACAAGCTGTTGATCAGTTGACAGCTCAGCGCCTCTCTTCACCAAAGTATCCAGAACATATGACAGCAGATCTGATGATATGATAACAAAATTGATAACTAACCTGTGGCCTAGGGTATCCATGTGCACTGGACCCTGGTCCAGTGCTTAACCTCTTAAGCCCCAAGCCCACCTGATCTCCTGCCTTTTGCCCACGTATCAGGGGGCGTTGGGGCTTAAGAGGTTAACGCAGGTTTCTGATTGGCTTTCAAGCAACTACCTCGTTCTAAACACGAACAAGACTGAGACCATGATCATAGCTCCTCCTGAGCTACATTCTAAAATTAATCAGGTTCTTGCCTCTTTCAGTTCTTCTGTCAAGTCAAATATTCAGAATCTTGGAGTAATATTTGACTCTTCTCTGGGCCTTGACTTTCATGTAATATCTTTGTCTTGTTCCTGTTTCTTTCACTTAAGAAACATCTCTAAACTGTGACATATGGTCTCTTTAGATGAACTGGAAAAATCTCATCCATGCATTTGTGTCATCACGTTTACTGTAATTCCCTGTTTACCAGCTTGGATAAATCACATTTCTCTCTCCTCCAGGCAATACAAAATGCAGCAGCCAGTCTACCAACTCGTTCTAGGAAGCGTGCTAACATTACTCCCATCTTATATTCTTTACATTGGCTTCCAATAGTGTTTAGAATTTGTTTTAAAATTCTTGTTTTATCATACAGAGCATTACATGGCCAGGCCCCAGATTATTTATCCAAGCTTCATATAAAATACACTGCTGCTCATCGTCTCCGCTCATAGACTCAGAGTCTGTTGGTTGTTCCCCGTACACGACTGAAGACGAAAGGGGACAGAGCCTTTCAGTCTGTTGCACCAAGGCTGTGGAACAGTCTACCACCACAATTACATATGGTTGACTGTGGATTCTTTTAAAAATCAGTTAAAAACTTTACTGTTCAAACAAGCATTTTGTTGATCTACGTATTTTATATTCTTCACATTATTTAACTTACATTTAACCTTTTACATTGTGTATAAGATCGATTGATTGTACTGTTTATTTTAAACTTTCTGCACAGCGCTTTGTGACTGCCTGTCTGTGAGAAGGGCTTAATAAATAAACTTAACTTACTTTCTTATGGACACCATTATGTTCAAACATGGTGTTTGTCATGGACAAACTGTGGTTTGCGCAGAAGTCCAGTAACAGAACACTGCTTGGGTTCAGATCTGTCAGGCCGTTCCTCCCAGTCACACCCCTCCAGGTCTCACTGTCATTGCCTACATGAGCATTGAAGTGTCCCAGAAAGGCAACAGAGTCCCAAGGTTAAGTAGCCTTAAGCACCCCACCCAGGGACTCCAAGAAGGTTGGGCACTCTGAACTGTGGTTTGACACATAAGCGCAGACAGCATTCAGGACCCATTCCCTGACCCTAAGGTGCAGGGGGAAAAAAACTCTCATCCACTGGAAAAAACCAAAGGGGAAACTAGAATAGCCACCCCCAGCCCGATGCCTCTCACCAAGATCTACTCCAGACTGAGTCTAGCCAGGTGTCTGGTTTTGGAGCCCAAGCTGTGCATTGAGGTGAGCACAACTATATCTAGTTGGTACCTCTCAACCTCACGCAGTAGCTCAGGCTCCCTCCCCAGCAGAGAAGTGACATTCCATGTCTCAGTCACTAGTCTCACCAGGACCAATGGGAGACCCTATCAGGAGGGCAAAGCCCTTGACAACACAGACAACTTACCCACTGGGATCCCTGGGACACACAAATCCATGCACCACAATGAGGTAGCGATTCACAAAAGGGTGTATATATACAGTGGGATGCAAAAGTTTGGACAACCTTGTTAATAGTCATTATTTCCGTGTATAAATCGTTGGTTGTTACAATAAAAAATGTCAGTTAAATATATCATATAGGAGACACACAGTGATATTTGAGAAGTGAAATGAAGTTTATTGGATTTACAGAAAGTGTGTAATAATTGTTTAAACAAAATCAGGCAGGTGCATAAATTTGGGCACTGTTGTCATTTTATTGATTTCAAAACTTTTAGAACTAATTATCGGAACTCAAATTGGCTCGGTAAGCTCAGTGACCCCTGACCTACATACACAGGTGAATCCATTAATGAGAAAGAGTATTTAAGGTGGTCAATTGTAAGTTTCCCTCCTCTTTTAATATTCTCTGAAGAGTAGCAACATGAGGGTCTCAAAACAACTGTCAAATGACCTGAAGACAGAGATTGTTCACCATCATGGTTTAGGGGAAGGATACAGAAAGCTGTCTCAGAGATTTAAACTGTCTGTATCCACAGTTAGGAACATACTGAGAAAATGGAAGACCACAGGCTCAGTTCAAGTTACGGCTCAAAGTGGCAGACCAAGAAAAATCTTGGATAGACAGAAGCGACGAATGGTGAGACCAGTCAGAGTCAACCCACAGACCAGCACCAAAGACCTACAACATCATGTTACAGCAGATGGAGTCACTGTGCATCGTTCAACCATTCGGCACACTTTACACAAGGAGATGCTGTATGTGAGAGTGATGCAAAGGAAGCCTTTTCTCCACCCACAGCACAAACAGAGCCGCTTGAGGTATGCTAAAGCAAATTTGGACAAGCCAGCTTCATTCTGGAATAAGGTGCTGTGGACTGATGTAACTAAATTGAGTTATTTGGGCATAACAAGGGGCGTTATGCATGGAGGAAAAAGAACACAGCATTCCAAGAAAAACACCCGCTACCTACAGAAAAATATGGTGGTGGTTCCATCATGCTGTGGGGCTGTGTGGCCAGTGCAGGGACTGGGAATCTTGTAAAAGTTGAGGGACACATGGATTCCACTCAGCATCAGCAGTTTCTGGAGGCCAATGCATCTTTCAACAAGACAATGACCCGAAACACTGCTCTAAATCCACTAAGGCATTCATGCAGAGGAACAGGTACAACGTTCTGGAATGGCCATCTCAGTCCCCAGACCTGAATATTATTGAAAATCTGTGGTGTGAGTTAAAGAGAGCTGTCCATGCTCGGAAGCCATCAAACCTGAATGAACTAGAGATATTTTGTAAAGAGGAATGGTCCAAAATACCTTCAACCACAATCCAGACTCTCATTGGAACCCACAGGAAGCGTTTAGAGGCTGTAATTTCTGTAAAGGTGGATCTACTAAATATTGATTTCATTTCTTTTTTTGTGGTGCCCAAATTTATGCACCTGCCTGATTTTGTTTAAACAATTATTGCACGTTTTCTGTAAATCCAATAAACTTCATTTCACTTCTCAAATATCACTGTGTGTGTCTCCTATATGATATATTTAACTGACATTTTTTATTGTAACAACCAGTGATTTATACAGGAAAATAATGACCATTACAAGGTTGCCCAAACTTTTGCATGTTTAAATCCATGCATAGTTGAAATTTCAACGCCTTTATTTTTATATACACATACTTACATATATATCTCATAGGAACATCATCTTAATATTTCCATATTTAGTGAAACAGAAGTATACAGTCATTAATTTGTTTCACTCATTGTTCTGTTTATATTTTGGTATTTGTTATACTTCATTTAGAATTTTAATTTTCAGCTTCTGTGTTCAACTTCTACATTCTGGATCTTTTTCATCTCTAAACAGATAATACTTCCTATGCTTTATTCAGATTGAGGAGCTGCAGTTTGTCAGAGATCAGCTGCCTGTTTGCAGCTCTGAAGTCTAACCCTTCCCATCTCAAACATCTGGACCTGAGAGGGAACAAGCTGCAGGATTCGGGAATGAAACAGTTGTGTGGTTTTCTGGAGAGTCGGCAATGTAGACTGGAGACTCTGAGGTCAGAAACTGTGTTTTTGTTGTGCTGGCACTAAACTGACAGAAGACTGATATGATACTAAACCATAGTATTTTGACCGTTTCAGTCCAAAAGCTAAACATTTAAAACCCTAATATAAGAGAAGTCTTCGAAGTGATAATTTACTCTGACTTACCTTCTTTTTTTGTCAGGAAGAATTCAGACCAGGGCATTTTTTTTATTGGTTAATCTCTGAAGTATTTCTGATAGTATTATGGCCATTGTAGGTAAAGCCAATAAAAAGAAAAAGAGAAAACCATTATAGGGACAGGAGGTATATTATAAAGTGGTACATTATTTACAAAAACAGGCAGAAAACAAGATCAGGGAAAACGAAAGATGTGTGGTCAGGAATGAAAAAGATCACAGAACAAGAACTATTAAACCGTGGGAAACCTAAATAGAGCCAATGTGTTTAACACCTTAAGTCTAGGACCCATCCAAACTCACCTCAGCTCAGGTACAGATATATGAAGGAAATACAAAAATACAATTAAGTACAATCAATGAAAAAAGTAAGATAATACACTATATACAATGGTAGCATACACAGTATGTGATGGATATAGTTGGAAATATGGAAGACAAACTATATAGCTTGGAAGGTCATGGAAGGTCCATTTTTACAGCACATCTTCAATCTTAGTTTGAGCCAGGAGAAGATACCATTACTCTGGAAAACATCCTGTTTTGTCTCAATATTGATGAACTCTGCCCCATCTGCCCTCTATTGCACACTTGTTACCTTAACATCTTACGTCATTACTTTTTTTTTTTTTTTAAAACTCGGCTTGGCCAGTCTTAGGCTCCAGAGGGCTACCTCTCTTGACCGATGGCAGTTTACTTTCTCAACTTTTAAGTTGAGGAGTTACCAAATTGTGTTTTGTTGAAAATCATGTACTATGATTATGTATTTCATCTGGATACTGCAACTGAGCAGAAAAAAAATATGGTGTCTTTAAAAGTATTGCTTTCTTAAAAAATACGAGTAAGCCATAGTATAATTTAGCTTATTTGAAAGCAAAGAAAGTTATAGATATTTCTATAGTTTGAACACCTTAACACTAATCTGGCTGCCTTGTTCTTGACTAACTGAAGTCTGATCAGATCTGTCTTATTAGCTGCTGACCAAATGATTGAACAGTACTCTAGATGAGATAATACTAGTGCATTAATGACACCTTTCATAATTGAAAAAGTAATATAAAAGGAGCATTTCCTAGCCATAGCTATGCACTGTCCCATTTTCTTAATAACACAGTCAATGTGCTGAGACCATGAAAGGTGGTGGTTTATAGTAACACCAAGTAATTTAATCTGGGTCACCTGTTCTAGTACCATTGGGGTGATTGTGGCTCAAGAGTTGGGGGTTCGCCTTGTAATCGGAAGGTTGCCGGTTCGAGCCCCGGCTTGGGCAGTCTCAGTCGTTGTGTCCTTGGGCACGACACTTCACCTGTTACCTACTGGTGGTGGTCAGAGGGCCCGGTGGCGCCAGTGTCCGGCAGCCTGGCCTCTGTCAGTGCGCCCCAGGGTGGCTGTGGCTACAATGTGGCTTGCCATCACCAGTATGTGAATGTGTGTGTGTGAATGGGTGGATGACTGGATATGTAAAGCGCTTTGGGGTCCTTAGGGACTAGTAAAGCGCTATATAAATACAGGCCATTTACCATTCCAGCTATGGAAAGATTTAGTTGTGGGTTAGTTGTGACTAAGCGTACTCTACTTCCTATTAACATAGATTTTAGATGTTTAAAATCATGTTAATTTTACTTAGCCAGTAAAACACGTTCAGCAAATCTTGTTGCAATACGTTGGTCAATTCAGAGTTGCCACTGGCTGAATAAAACATGGTGGAATCATCAGCATACATTACAAGATGAGATTTATCCAAGACATACGGCAGATCATTTGTGAAAACTGAATAGAGAAGTGGACGCCAAGCCAAGCCAAGAAGAAAAAGACATGGTGAGATATTTTTGGAGGCCCAAGCCTGAGTTGAACACCATTTCTAACCTTGGAGAAATGGTAAATATGGTGGAGGGCTTCATATACCTGGGTGTTCACCTTATTAATAGACTGGACTGGAAGTGTGTCATTGACTCATTGAGGAAAGACTATTGTAGTCTCTGCTTCTGGAGGAAGCGTAATTTAAAAAAAAAGTATAAAAAACATTTACAAATAATTTTTAATGTAGTGCAATCTGTTGCTAGTGAAATTTCCTTTGCAGCTATCTGTTGAGATAACAGCTTCAGAGTCATACCACCTTTCTGGTGGTATGACGTGCAATATACTGCTAACAATATTCAGCCCATCCAAATAATTGAATTCAGGTGTTCCAATCACCTCCAGTTCCCCAGGTGTACAAAATCAAACACCTAGACATGAAGACTGCTTTTGTAAACATTTGTTACAGAATGGGTTGCTTATAGCAAAGTGAAAGTGCTAAAAATTGATTCTGTTTATCTGGACATAGGATTTTCAGTGGAAGAAGCATTTCGTCACTCATCCAAGTGACTTCTTCAGTCTCAGCTGACTGCAGGTTTCCAACCTTACAGGGAGTGCAGAATTATTAGGCAAGTTGTATTTTTGAGGAATAATTTTATTATTGAACAACAACCATGTTCTCAATGAACCCAAAAAACTCATTAATATCAAAGCTGAATGTTTTTGGAAGTAGTTTTTAGTTTGTTTTTAGTTTTAGCTATTTTAGGGGCATATCTGTGTGTGCAGGTGACTATTACTGTGCATAATTATTAGGCAACTTAACAAAAAACAAATATATACCCATTTCAATTATTTCTTTTTACCAGTGAAACCAATATAACAACTCCACATTCACAAATATACATTTCTGACATTCAAAAACAAAACAAAAACAAATCAGCGACCAATATAGCCACCTTTCTTTGCAAGGACACTCAAAAGCCTGCCATCCATGGATTCTGTCAGTGTTTTGATCTGTTCACCATCAACATTGCGTGCAGCAGCAACCACAGCCTCCCAGACACTGTTCAGAGAGGTGTACTGTTTTCCCTCCTTGTAAATCTCACATTTGATGATGGACCACAGGTTCTCAATGGGGTTCAGATCAGGTGAACAAGGTGGCCATGTCATTAGTTTTTCTTCTTTTATACCCTTTCTTGCCAGCCACGCTGTGGAGTACTTGGACACGTGTGATGGAGCATTGTCCTGCATGAAAATAATGTTTTTCTTGAAGGATGCAGACTTCTTCCTGTACCACTGCTTGAAGAAGGTGTCTTCCAGAAACTGGCAGTAGGACTGGGAGTTGAGCTTGACTCCATCCTCAACCCGAAAAGGCCCCACAAGCTCATCTTTGATGATACCAGCCCAAACCAGTACTCCACCTCCACCTTGCTGGCGTCTGAGTGGGACTGGAGCTCTCTGCCCTTTACCAATCCAGCCACGGGCCCATCCATCTGGCCCATCAAGACTCACTCTCATTTCATCAGTCCATAAAACCTTAGAAAAACCAGTCTTGAGATATTTCTTGGCCCAGTCTTGACGTTTCAGCTTGTGTGTCTTGTTCAGTGGTGGTCGTCTTTCAGCCTTTCTTACCTTGGCCATGTCTCTGAGTATTGCACACCTTGTGCTTTTGGGCACTCCAGTGATGTTGCAGCTCTGAAATATGGCCAAACTGGTGGCAAGTGGCATCTTGGCAGCTGCACGCTTGACTTTTCTCAGTTCATGGGCAGTTATTTTGTGCCTTGGTTTTTCCACAAACTTCTTGCGACCCTGTTGACTATTTTGAATGAAACGCTTGATTGTTCGATGATCACGCTTCAGAAGCTTTGCAATTTTGAGACTGCTGCATCCCTCTGCAAGATAACTCACTATTCTTGACTTTTCTGAGCCTCTCAAGTCCTTCATTTTGCCAAAGGAAAGGACGTTGCCTAATAATTATGCACACCTGATATAGGGTGTTGATGTAATTAGACCACACCCCTTCTCATTACAGAGATGCACATCACCTAATATGCTTAATTGGTAGTAGGCTTTCGAGCCTATACAGCTTGGAGTAAGACAACATGCATGAAGAGGATGATGTGGACAAAATTGGCCCAGGACCATGACAGTAACCCCCCCCCCCCCCTCAAAGGCTGGCTCCAGACAGCCCAACAAGAAAAACAGCCAGAAAAAACAGAAAACAACCCGACCAGGGCGGGCGGCGGGGGTCTAGGACGGAGGGCTCGAGGCAAAACAAAACAGGAGCACCAGAAGGCCAAAAGACAAAAAGGAAAAACAAAACACGAGACCCAACCCAAGAAAACCAATGAAACGAAACACACCACAGCCCAAAACAGTCCAAAACAGAAGAGTTCAGGGGGCCAACCGTGCGGACGGCAACGGCGGCGACGTGGATACAGTTCGGGAGGCCGGCTGTGCGGACGGCAACGGCAGCCACTCAGGCGACGGTGGTCCGGGGGCCGGCCGTGCGGAAGGCAGCGGCGACCACTCAGGCGATGGCGGTCCGGGGGCCGGCCGTGCGGAAGGCAGCGGCGGCCACTCAGGCGATGGCGGTCCGGGGACCGGCCGTGCGGAAGGCAGCGGCGGCGACGAAGGAGACCACGGAGCAGTTCAGGTGGCCGACCCCGACGGCGGTGACGTCCAGCAGGTGGCCCGGAAAATGGCCGGCGATATCGAGGTGCAGAACGAGGCTTGGGCGGCGGCATAACAGCCGCAGGACCAGGCGTAGCAGAAGCAGAGGCCGGACCAGGCGTAGCAGAAGCAGAGGCCGCACCAGACGAGGATGAAGACTCTGATGAGGCCGGACCAGACGAGGATGAAGACTCTGACGAGGCCGGACCAGACGAGGATGAAGACTCTGATGAGGCCGGACCAGGCGACGACGAAGACTCGGATGAAGCTGGACCAGGGGACGACGAAGACTCGGATGAAGCAGGACCAGGCGACGACGAAGACTTGGATGAAGCTGGACCAGGCGACGACGAAGACTCGGATGAAGCTGGACCAGGCGACGACGAGGCGGCCGCAGGTGGCGGCTGGACAGGCTCCTCGGGCCCTCCAGCTGATGCGGCGTGAGGCTGAACGGGCCCCTCGGACCCTCCAGCGGAGACAGGAGGCTGAACGGGCCCCTCGGACCCTCCAGCGGAGACAGGAGGCTGAACGGGCCCCTCGGACCCTCCAGCGGAGACAGGAGGCGGAACGGGCCCCTCGGACCCTCCAGCGGAGACAGGAGGCCGAACGGGCCCCTCGGACCCTCCAGCCGACGAGGCATGAGGCTGGTGTGGTTCTCCGGAACCACCAGCTGACGAGGAAGGCTGCTGGACGGGCTCCTCGGGCCCCCCAGCTGAAACAGGAGACAAAGGCCGGAGCGGTCCGTCGGACCCTCCAGCGGAGACACGAGACGAAGGCCGGAGCGGTCCCTCGGACCCTCCAGCGGAGACACGAGACGAAGGCTGGACGGGCCCCTTGGACCCTCCAGCAGAAGCCATCACAAAGCCAGCAGGCATGGAGTCCACTGGCAGACATGAAGGAAATGGGTGCTGTGCTGAGCACTGGCCCTGCTCAGACAACACTGACACAGGGCACTTCCCAGGTGGCTGCTTAAACTCCAGGGGTCCAGAATCAGCTGAGGACTGGGACCTAGCCTCTGGGGAAGCCCTGGAGCGGCAAACAGTGCATATGGCGGCTGAACCATGAAAAGCACCTTGAGTAGGACTTAGGCTTTCTCCCTGCATGGAGTGAACGAGTGGAACCGGTAATGCTGGAGCCAGAGCTACTGGGGCCTGCGCTACAGGCGGCACTGGAGCTACTGGGGCCTGCGCTACAGGCGGCACTGGAGCTACTGGGGCCTGCGCTACAGGCGGCACTGGAGCTACTGGGGCCTGCGCTACAGGCGGCACTGGAGACTGAGCTGAGGGTGGCACTGGAGACTGAGCTGAGGGTGGCACTGGAGACTGAGCTGAGGGTGGCTGCGGGGGAGCTAACTGGGCTGAGAGTGGCTGCGGGGGAGCTAACTGGGCTGAGAGTGGCTGCGGGGGAGCTAACTGGGCTGAGAGTGGCTGCGGGGGAGCTAACTGAGCTGAGAGTGGCTGCGGGGGAGGTGATATGCTGTTCACAAAGTCATCTGCCGCACAGAACACCGCCCCTGAATGAACAGTCATACAGTCCGCAGATGGAAAACAGTCCTCACTCACCACAGCCGGTGAATTAGAAGTCCGAACGTCCAGCTGTGGGGTGGCACGCTTGCGGCGCGATCGGCGTTTCCTCCCCGCAGACGGCTCCGACGGGCCGGGCAAGATCGCATCCGGCGAGTCGGGCAGCGAGGCGGGAGTGGCTGAGAGAAGGTGGGGTGTGTGCCGGAGAAAAGCCTGCATGGTCGGAGGAAGTGAATTTAGTAGCCATGGCAGGCCGGAAAAGAGCCGTTGTAGCCGACCTTCCACGGCGCGGCGAAGCTCGTACGGAGGATTCTCCAGCCACAGCCGGAGGAGGATCTCCACATTGTAGCCGATGTCATCCTGGAGCTCCTCGGACGGATTGACTGCCGCTGGGTCCATGGTGGCTGGTTCGTTCTGTCACGGTTTGCGGGGCAAGCCGTGTGGAGTTGAAATAGGACCCAAAATGCGGCAGCTCTGGTGCAGATGAGTGTTTATTTGACAACCGAAAATACAAACAGCAACGGTGTGGGTACCATGAAACAGGAAAACCTAAACTGGGTAGAACTAATAACACAAACCAGAAACGAGGATGCAGGGAGGTCCGGGGAAATACATACGGGAAGACGCAGGGAGACCGAGGGGAAACAACACAGACGAACCAGCAACTACCATGACAGAAGACACAACTTAAATACACTCAGAGAACACAGGGAGATTACACACAGGTGGGGAACACAGGTGACACTGATAAACATAACGAGACAGGGCAGGAGTGAACACAACATGACGCATACTGACGAGAGACTGTCAAAGTAAAACAGGAAGTACACAGAGGTTCAGACAGGAGGAGAGAGAGCACGGGGAGAACACAGACATAACAGGCTGGGGGAAACATGGACTAAACACAAAGAGAGACGAGAGCTCATAAATACACAGAGGGGCACAAAGGGGGTAAGAGTCACAAAGGGAAAACACTTAGGGAACACCACAACAGGACACCTCAGAAAACATGGCCTAAATAAGGAGTGAAAATACAAGGAACCAAGAATACTGGGCCAACATGGCCCAGGACCATGACAAAAATACTCATTTGCCTAATAATTCTGCACTCCCTGTATAAACAGTACATTTGCATAATGACAAACTAGAACCACTGAATGAACAATGAGCTGTGAGGTCAGTTTCATGATGATTAGCATTTAAATTGTCATGTCCATGGATCACTAGCCATGAGTACCATTCACAGACAGTTAAGAATTGCTGAAGTTACAGCATTGTAAGATGGTGAAATGGTCACTAAAAAGGCTATGCCCAGATGAACAGAATCAATTCTTTGGGATTTCCTTACGTAGATGATTGAGCATGCATCAAGACAAAGTGGAAGTGATTGAACATGGCAGCAAATGAAGTCAGAGTGGGGTTAGTGGTTTTTCAGGAGTTGAGATTGTTCCCCTTGTTTCAGTGAAAGGAACTCTTAATGCTTCAGCATAACAAGACATTGAATTCAATTCAATTCAATTCAGTTTTATTTATATAGCACCAAATAACAACAAAAGTCGCCTCAAGGCACTTCATAAATACAGAGAAAAACCCAACAATCATATGACCCCCTATGAGCAAGCACATTGGCGACAGTGCGAAGGAAAAACTCCCTTTTAACAGGAAGAAACATCCGGCAGAACCAAGCTCGGGGAGGGGTGGCCATCTGCTGCGACCAGTTGGGGAGAGAGAAGGAAGACAGGATAAAGACATGCTGTGGAAGAGAGACAGAGGTTAATAACAGATATGATTCAATGCAGAGAGGTCTATTAATATATAGTGAGTGAGAAAGGTGACTGGAAAGGAAAAACTCAATGCATCATGGGAATCCCCCAGCAGCCTACGTGTATTGCAGCATAAATAAGGGAGGATTCAGGGTCACCTGGTCCAGCCCTAACTATATGCTTTAGCAAAAAGGAAAGTTTGAAGCCTAATCTTAAAAGTAGAGATAGTGTCTGTCTCCTGAATCCAAACTGGAAGCTGGTTCCACAGAAGAGGGGCCTGAAAACTGAAGGCTCTGCCTCCCATTCTACTTTTAAATACTCTAGGAACAACAAGTAGGCCTGCAGAGCGAGAGTGAAGTGCTCTAATAGGGTGATATGGTACTACAAGGTCATTAAGATAAGATGGGGCCTGATTATTTAAGGCCTTGTATGTGAGGAGCATGAATTTGAATTCAATTCTGGATTTAACAGGAAGCCAATGAAGGGAAGCCAAAACAGGAGAAATGTGCTCTCTCTTTCTAGTCCCTGTCAGGACTCTTGTTGAAGCATTTTGGATTAGCTGAAGGCTTTTCAGTGAGTTTTTTGGACATCCTGATAATAATGAATTACAGTCGTCCAGCCTGGAAGTAATAAATGCATGAACTAGTTTTTCAGCGTCACTCTGAGACAGGATATTTCTAATTTTAGAGATGTTGCACAAATGGAAGAAAGCAGTCTTACATATTTGTTTAATATGTGCATTGAAGGACATATCCTGGTCAAAAATGACTCCAAGGTACCTCACAGTGTTACTGGAGGCCAAGGTAATGCCATCCAGAGTAAGAATCTGGTTAGATACCATATTTCTAAGATTTTCAGGGCCGAGTACAATAACCTCAGTTTGATCTGAATTAAGAAGCAATGACAATGTTATGCTCCCAAATTTTTGGGAAAAGTTTGGTGATGGCCCTTTCTGCTCCAACATGACTGCTCACCAGTGCAGAAACGAAGACACATAAAGATATGGATAAGTGAGTTTGGTGTGGAACAATTTGACTGGCCTGTACAGAGTGCTGACCGCCTGAGTTCTTGAAACAGCTTTATTACTACAGTCACAGGCAACTAAAATACAAAGAACTGAAGTAAACATACACTGAGAAATATTAGCAATGAAACTACACTAGACACTAACAGGACACACAGCTGGCGAAATAAGGGAGATCACGACAATGCACAGCTAGAGATACAGACAATATAAACAGGAGAGGAAACAGGGGAAGCAAAAATGATCATGATGCATGCAGGACAAGTGGCTATCAGAATAAAACAGAAAACAGATGATATACACAAGGAAAGGGGAAACAGACACTGATTTTGACTAAACATGGAACCAGAGAGAGACAACAAGGCCAGAAAAAGTATAATTAAACTCAGTACTACAAAACAATAAAACAGAAACTTAACACAAGACACTGACAAAATAAGGCTGAAAGTACAGATTGCAGAGACACAACCTCGACACACAAAAAGAAAGTGAAAAACAGAGACAAAACTGACAACACAAGAAGGGACATGGGGGAAGCATAATAACAGAAACCTAAACCTAGATAACAAACTAACCTGGGGATACACAGAGGGATTACAAAGAATGAAAATGAAATGAATGGAAATGCTTTTGGATGTCCTATATTAGTCCTATATTAAATGTCTTTGTCATTCTGCAATATAATTTCCTTAATTCAGATTGATGGGCTGCTGTTTGTCAGAGATTAGCTGTACTCCTTTGGGCTCAGCTCTGAAGTCCAACCCCTCCTATCTGAGAGAACTGGACCTGAGTCACAACAACGACCTGCAGGATTCAGGAGTGAAGCAGCTCTGTGGTTTTCTGGAGAGTCGGCACTGTAGACTGGAGATTCTGAGGTCAGACAAGTCATTTTTTAAACTTATGATATAAAGACTGTGGTGACACAAAGCTCATGTTATAATAATTCTCTTAGATTATATATTAGAGGTGCAAGGTCGGATGACAGAATGCAAAAATAGCTAAAGAAATAATGGTTTCTGGCTGCTTGAAAGATGTGCAAAAACCAAACATCAGTGTATATAAAAAAAAAAATCTAAATATGAGGAATCACAGAAAAACAGCAAAGGTCAAACCTAAACAGTGCATGGAAGATACAGAGGCCATAACAAAACAACAAAAGGAAAGAAATGAAAAACAATAGAAAAAAAAACAAACAAAAGACTGTATGTACACAAAGAAGGCTGAATAAACAAAATGAAATAGATAGGGAATGTGGCATGGAGAAACACCTCTTGACAGCGCCAAATCACAACTACTGTCACCTCAAGGCGCTTTATATTGTAAGCTAGACCCTACAATAATAGATACAGAGAAAAACCTAATAATCATATGACGTCCTGTGAGCAAGCACTTTGGCAACAGTCGGAAGGAAAAACTCCCTTTTAACAGGAAGAAACCTCCGGCAGAATCAGGCTCAGGGAGGGGCGGGGCCATCTGCTGTGACCGGTTGGGGAGAGAGAAGGAAGACAGGTTAAAGACATGCTGTGAAAGAGAGACAGAGATTAATAACAGATATGATTCAGTGCAGAGAGGTCTATTAACACATAGTGATTGAAGAAGAGACACCCAGTGAATCATGGGAATCCCCCAGCAGCCTACACCTATTGCAGAGAGGTGACATTGATTTCACTAGAACCAGTTTTGGATTAGATTAAAAACCCCAGGGACTTCACCCCTGACCATTGCCTACTTCATTCTGCAGAGGATCCCCATAGCTCCTCTTGTGATTGGTGGGTCCAAAAGAGGGTGGATCCATGTTGCTCTTTCAGATTGAGCCCAGGGAGGTCCCATGGGCCAAAGCTGGGCCAATTAAAAAAAAATAAAAAAAATAAAAGATATTCATTTAAGTTATTTAAGGTAAAAAACATGTATCTCATAGGAAAATAGCAATAGCCTCAAAAGACATAGAGATACACCTTTCAACACTTTTCAAAGCATTTCTTAAAGAATTTTGGCATGTGCTGTTTGGATTTTTCTTTTTCTGAATTTATATATATTCTCTAAACTTTCTTGTGTGCGGAAGAGATATGAAACACTGAGTAATTTAATTTAGAAACTTTGTCTAATGAATTTATGTTCTTTCTTCAGACTGGATAGCTGCAGTTTGTCCGAAATCAGTTGTGCAGCTCTGGCCTCAGCTCTGAAATCCAACCCCTCACATCTAAAAGAGCTAGACTTAACTGACAATAAACTGAAAGATGCAGACATGAGGCAGCTGTGTGATCTGGTGGAGAAACCAAATTGTGGACTGAAGACTCTGAGGTCAGTGGATGGTTTAAGTGTGCCCATGTTGCTTTACATTTATTACTAAATGTATGTATTTTCTTTTAATATTTTCTGTAAACCTATAGCCTATGAGGCTGATTTTCCCCATGTAATTGTGAGATATTTGTATAGCTTTGTAGATAGCTGGATCAAGTCACAGATTTGTAAGTAATGTTTAATTCCTGCCACCTTAAAGGCTTGTAGCGCATAACCTATTGATACAGATAGCTTAATCATATTTAAGATTGAAACATTAATTAACTGTAGAACTTATTTGAGCAGTCTTGTAGCATTACGTCGATGATGGTTTGGGGAAAGTGACTATTGAAGCCAGAATGATCAATCTGAATAAAAGAGTCTAAAGTGGAGGTCGAGCTGTCATACCTTCAGTCAAGCGAAGGCTAGTTTGACTTTGTCTGCTGATGTCTAAATATCCCCCCTCCACTGAAAAAAATTAAGTCGTTTCCCATGTTCACAAATGTCTATGTATATTTGCAGGTGGAAGCTCTGATAAACTTGTGTATGCTGACAGAGAGTGACCTGTGTCCTGATGATATGGAGAGGCTGAAGAAGCAGTAGCTTGTGTGTACAGATCCTGTGAATGGGAAAGATCACAGATTTTTGAAGATAGAAGACCTCAACAAGCACAAAGAATTAGATGGAAAGGTCATGTAAAATGTTAAAAAAAATAATCTGTTGCACTAATTACCATGAAATCCAACTTTTAACTGTAATGTAATAGGATGATGGTGTGATTCAACTTGTGTTATCGTAATGAAAACAAAAAATAAGGATGAAAAGATAAATGAAGGTTGACATTGGTTATAAGCTGATTAAACCTTTGATCTATAACTGTACAATAGGGAAGTGAAAGCGCTGCGGATATCTTATGTGGAGATGGTCAGTGGAGAGGTGCCATCAACATTATTTGTATTTACATGTTCAATTTTATTCTGTTCTTTCTCACAATAAACTTCTGTCTACACCAAAAAGCTGCTGGTGTCCCAGAATTTTAATTTTAACTAACACAGCTTTAGGTCCCTTTAATTGGACCCACAGGCAGATTTGGTTTGCTGCAGGACACTCAGCTATCTTCACGTTTAACAAAATGACACATCTGACAGATTAGCAGAGTATAACAGAGTGGAACGGGAAGCACACTGATCAATGGTAAATTGTTTTCACAGTCACAGTGATGGAAATATGTTGGTCACTGATGCCCCTTCTTCCTTTGGGCCATTCAGACTGCTAACAAACTCACCTCTCCTCACCAATCTGTGCCATGGTCTGAGTGACCCTCATCACTCAGGACACTGACACACTCACACCAAGTCCTTTGCACTACCTCCAAGCACTTTGCTCTCCAGTGTGTGCCTTTGTCTTGTTTTGTATGTGCTCCTGATGTCTTACTATTTATATTTTATTCCTGCAAAGTTGGTGTGGATGTTTCGCTCTTAATTTTATTGCAATATAGGCGCTCTTTGCAGTGAGCTAATTTTATTTTGAAATTCGTTTTAATTTGAAAAACAGTTTCGGGAAGTGACAGGAAGTCAGCCATGTTTTTAGTTCCTAGCGGATCACATGTGGGGATATTTGACCCAGCGACATCTGCCTTTTGTTTGTGCCATCGACACCACCGTCTGTAAGTTTTAATTTGTATTGAATTGTAGGATTGTATTTTATGTATATTTTGTGGAAACAATTGCTGTAGATGAAAACTTTAGTAGTTGTGTGCTAACGCTAATGGATGTGTATTGGAATCTATTTTTGTCGTGCTAATGATGCTAAGTTAATTTTAGCTATGTTATTTGTATTTCAGTTTCACTCCATGAGGAAATACTTACTAATTAAAAGGAGTTGGACGCTACATCCTGACTTCGCGCGTTATTTCAAGTGGAGTTAGGCTACTGCTGAATTGTGTAGCGTACACACACAAGGAGAGCAGGACAGTAAAAAGACGGTTAGCAGCTGGCAAAACAACTCTATGACAGCAAGCTATGTCAACAAACATGGACGAAGAACACCCCGAAGGTGCAAGACCTAAGGGATTAAAACTAAACAAAAGAATCAAATATTTGATATGATACGACATAGAACAACAAGAGCCATTGCTGCCCTCCAGGTGGACTGAAAGGAACACAATTGGAATGAGGTTTTTGCAAATGAAGATTCAAATAGTGCATATGATGCATTCTTATCAACAGTAATTTCACTATATGAAAAACATTGTCCTTTAATGAAGATCACTACAAAGCATCACAGATCAAATAAGCCATGGATCACAAAGGGGATACATGGGGCAAAAAAGTATTTAGTCAGCCACCGATTGTGCAAGTTCCCCCACTTAAAATGATGACAGAGGTCAGTAATTTGCACCAGAGGTACACTTCAACTGTGAGAGACAGAATGTGAAAAAAAAAAATCCATGAATCCACATGGTAGGATTTGTAAAGAATTTATTTGTAAATTAGGGTGGAAAATAAGTATTTGGTCAATAACAAAAATACAACTCAATACTTTGTAACATAACCTTTGTTGGCAATAACAGAGGTCAAACGTTTACTATAGGTCTTTACCAGGTTTGCACACACAGTAGCTGGTATTTTTGGCCCATTCCTCCATGCAGATCTTCTCGAGAGCAGTGATGTTTTGGGGCTGTCGCCGAGCAACACGGACTTTCAACTCCGACCACAGATTTTCTATGGGGTTGAGGTCTGGAGACTGGCTAGGCCACTCCAGGACTTTCAAATGCTTCTTACGGAGCCACTCCTTTGTTGCCCGGGCGGTGTGTTTTGGATCATTGTCATGTTGGAAGACCCAGCCTCGTTTCATCTTCAAAGTTCTCACTGATGGAAGGAGGTTTTGGCTCAAAATCTCACGATACATGGCCCCATTCATTCTGTCCTTAACACGGATCAGTCGTCCTGTCCCCTTGGCAGAAAAACAGCCCCATAGCATGATGTTTCCACCCCCATGCTTCACAGTAGGTATGGTGTTCTTGGGATGCAACTCAGTATTCTTCTTCCTCCAAACACGACGAGTTGAGTTTATACCAGAAAGTTCTACTTTGGTTTCATCTGACCACATGACATTCTCCCAATCCTCTGCTGTATCATCCATGTGCTCTCTGGCAAACTTCAGACGGGCCTGGACATGCACTGGCTTCAGCAGCGGAACACGTCTGGCACTGCGGGATTTGATTCCCTGCCGTTGTAGTGTGTTACTGATGGTGACCTTTGTTACTTTGGTCCCAGCTCTCTGCAGGTCATTCACCAGGTCCCCCCGTGTGGTTCTGGGATCTTTGCTCACCGTTCTCATGATCATTTTGACCCCACGGGATGAGATCTTGCGTGGAGCCCTAGATCGAGGGAGATTATCAGTGGTCTTGTATGTCTTCCATTTTCTGATGATTGCTCCCACAGTTGATTTTTTTCACACCAAGCTGCTTGCCTATTGTAGATTCACTCTTCCCAGTCTGGTGCAGGTCTACAATACTTTTCCTGGTGTCCTTCGAAAGCTCTTTGGTCTTGGCCATGGCGGCGTTTGGAGTCTGACTGTTTGAGGCTGTGGACAGGTGTCTTTTATACAGATGATGAGTTCAAACAGGTGCCATTCATACAGGTAACGAGTGGGGGACAGAAAAGTTTCTTACAGAAGACGTTACAGGTCTGTGAGGGCCAGAGATTTTCCTTGTTTGAGGTGACCAAATACTTATTTTCCACCCTAATTTACGAATAAATTCTTTACAAATCCTACCATGTGAATTCATGGATTTTTTTTTCACATTCTGTCTCTCACAGTTGAAGTGTACCTCTGGTGCAAATTACTGACCTCTGTCATCATTTTAAGTGGGGGAACTTCCATAATCGGTGGCTGACTAAATACTTTTTTGCCCCACTGTAGAAGATGCATGTAAAAAGAAAAATAATCTATATAAGAGATTCATAAAACAGAGGACAAAAGATGCTGAAATAAAGTACAAGTTATATAAAAATAGATTAATAAATATTATAAGAACAAGTAAGAAAGAATATTACCACAAATTATTGGAGCAAAGTAGAAGTAACACACAAGAAACATGGAGGATATTAAATAGTATAATCAAAAAGGGCTCAAAAAATAAGAATTATCCAGATTATTTTAAAAAAGATAAAGATATTGTGCTTGATAAAACTAAAGACATTGCAAATGAATTTAATGATTTCTTTGTAAATGTTGGCTTTAATTTAGCAAAAGAAATTCCAGAGTCAAGAAATAATAACGACCTAAATAAACATATTACTCAGAATGTGTTCTCCATGTTTATTGGTGCTGCAACTCATAGAGAAATAATTAACATTGTGAAGACATTTAAAAATAAAAAGTCCACTGACTGTTTTGGTATTGACATGATATTAGTTAAAAGTATTATAGAATATATAGTGCAACCTTTCACATACATTTGTAATCTGTCCTTTCAAACTGGTGTGTTTCCCTCACAAATGAAAATAGCAAAAGTTATTCCAATCCATAAAAACGGAGAGAGATGTCAGTTTACCAATTATAGGCCAATGTCACTACTCCCACAGTTCTCAAAAATTTTAGAAAAGTTATTTGTTAATAGACTTGATAAATATATTGAGAAGCATAATCTCCTAAGTGATAACCAATATGGCTTTAGAGTGAAAAGGTCCACTTTGATGGCAGTGATGGAACTTGTTGAAGGGATATCTAATGCAATAGATAATAAGGAATATACTGTTGGTGTTTTTATAGACTTAAAAAAGGCGTTTGATACAATTGATCATTCTATATTAATGAATAAACTCGAGAGATATGGCATAAGAGGGATAGCATACAAGTGGATGAAAAGTTACCTGGATGAAAGATATCAATATGTCGAATTCAATAATGTAAAATCTAAGCAGTTGAAGGTAACTTGTGGTGTTCCTCAGGGCTCTGTGCTGGGCCCTAAATTATTTATATTATATATAAATGACATATGTAATGTTTCCAAACTGTTAAAATGTGTATTGTTTGCTGATGATACCACTCTGTACTGCTCAGGTAAAAACCTAGAACAGCTTCTGTCAGGGCTCTGTGTGCGGGCAGGCAGAGATGAGGATCCAAATGCAGGACTCGAACACAGAATTGAAACTCAAAAAACCTCAGCTTTATTGCTGGCAGAAAAACAAACATGGAGTGAGGATGGAACACTGAGACCAAGGACACACAGGCATAATTCTGAGGGTACGACGCGACACTGAGCATGGGAAAACACAGGGCTTATATACACAGGGTAGTAACGGGGGAATCGGCAACAGGAGGGAGACACAGCTGGGAGAGATCAGGGCTAACGAGACGGGGGAGCTAAGCTGCACACACTAACATAAGACAAAGACTTTCACAATAAAACAGGAAACATGAATTACTAAACAAGCATGCAGACTTTACACTGAGAGACAGACAGAATGACACATGGAATCTGAACTAAACTAAACGTGAGATATAACTGAGAACAAATCCTTAAGCACGGATAAACAGAAACAAGAAATAATAATCATCATCACTACGAGAAGAAAACAATCCATGAAGCAGAAATAAACCAAAACATAATAAACTCAAAATACTGGGTCCAACGGACCCAGAACCGTGACAGCTTCTGACTACAGCGGAAAAGGAGTTAAATATATTAAAAAACTGGTTTGATGTAAATAAGTTATCATTAAATATAAAGAAAACAAAATTGATTATTTTTGGCACTAGACAAATGAAAAATGTATCTAAAATCAGGGTTAATGGAATTGAAATTGAAAGAGTGTACGAAAATAAATTTCTTGGAGTGATAATTGATGATAAGCTGAGTTGGAAGTCTCATATACACCATGTGAAAACAAAAATGTCAAAAACCATTGCTATTCTCTATAAAACAAAGCATGTACTGAACAAAAAATCATTATACAGACTTTATTGTTCTCTGTTGCTTCCATATATGACTTACTGTCTGGAGATATGGGGTAATGCATATAAAACGAACACTCTTCCTATTTTCAAGTTACAAAAAAAGAGCTATAAGAATTATAAACCAATCAAACTATATAGAACCAACTAACATTTTGTTTATTAATCTGAATACCCTGAAATTTTATGATTTAGTTGAATATAAAATGGCACAGATAATGTATAAAGCACAAAATAACTTGCTTTGCCCCAGTACTCAGAAGCTGTTCAAAGTCAGAGGGAGTCAATATGACTTAAGGGGAACAGATTTCTTTAAAAAAAACAAGATGAGGACAAATATAAAGCAGAGATGTGTTTCTGTTAGAGGAGTTAACCTGTGGAATAGTTATGACAGTGATTTAAAAAGGTGTAGTTCATTTTCCTTGTTTAAAAATATGTTTAAAAATAGAGTATTAGAAAAATATATAAATCAAGAATGAAAAGAGCAAAAAAAACCAAAACAAAAAAAAACCTCTTGATTCTTTTGCTTTGATGTAGTTACTTATCTAAGGTGGAAAGTTTTTTTTGTTTTTCTTGTTTGTTTGTTTGTTTGGTTGGTTTTTGCTTTGTTTTATTATTTGCTTCGAGCTGCATGCAAAAAGATATTTTGTGAAAAGGGTTGGCGTAATAAGCAAATGCTTCAGCCAATACCTTTTGATTAGCCTTGTCTCATGCTTTCTTGCTTTGTGGTAGATCTTTGTTCTGTTTTTACTGAGATATTTGAATGCTAATCAATAAAAAAACAAAAAAAAAAACAAAAAAACAAAACAAACCAAAGCCTCCTCAAGACAGAGCATCAGTTAAAAGCACTGGTTCAGTTTCCAGATATTCAAGTAGATCAAATGTCAGTGCAGCAGCAGCACACGCGAGAGCCAAGGAAGAAGCTGCTCGTGCACGTGTTGCCTTCGCACAGAGAGAGATCAGCATTAAAGTCAACAAAGCAAGATTAGAAGCTTATCTCAAAGCCTTAAATCTGGAAAAGGGAGCTGCAGCCACAATTGCACAAGCAGAAGTTTTGGAAGCAGCAGCAGAGATAGAGGTTGAAGCACATCCTAGTTGGAAAAGTCTCCCAGTTATGGTGCAGAGTAGGCCTACACATGAACGTGTAAGCGACTATATGAGAGACCAAACTATGCAGCTTAACCAACGTAATGAACCAGTCAATCTCTCAATATCAGAGCATCCTATCAAGAAGAGCCCTCCACCATCGGCTAAGTACATCATTAAAGATGAGTATATCGTGAAAGACTCATGGCCCACATCTTTCCAGCCACAACCAAGTTCCAAGGTTGTTGTACAACTTGCATAGTTCCCATTTCTGTATAGCTGTGTATCTCATATTTCTGTATAGTTCTTTATTTCATATTCTGTATAGTTTTTTTTCATATTTATATCCTGTTCATAGTCTGTACATAGCTTGTACTCACTACAGCCTGTACATACTTATAGTTATAGCATATTCATAACATACTTCATACCGTGTACATATTACATACCATAATAAACCCATTTCTGTAATATACTTACATATCTATATTATTGCTAATATATATTGTAATATATCTATATCATGGCTAAAGCAATTCTGGATGGATACAAACTGCAGTTCGTTGCCCTGTACCTGTGACATGTGCAATGACAATAAAGTTGAATTCTATTCTATTCTATTCTATTCTAACGCATGCATACCAAACTGCTCACACCTCTACCCAATCAGCTCAGCCAGACATAAATGGTCACCTCCAAGTTAACAGTGTGGAACTCCTGCAAGAAAAAAAGAGCAATAGGCCCTACCCTAAACCAGAGCTAACTTTTCCTTAGTATCCCAACACTTCTCATACACACCCTCCAGACTCTTCAGTAATGATGGACATGGCGAAGTACCTGGCACGAAAAGAGCTCGTGTGCACTGGCTTAACCCACTTTGACGATCATCCAGAGTCATACAGAGCATGGATATCTGCCTTCTCCAATACCATTAAGATATGAGATGAGATAGCCTTTATTTGTCAGTTGCAGGTCTTTTGCCCAAAACCGAGATGACAGACCTTGCCGACCGTAAATACAATACAAACATCACATTGGGGAGACAGGTCAGGCCAGGTAACGAGGAAAAAAGCATCGAAATGTGCAACACAAAAGGATAATACAGGAATGCACAGGTATCAACACACCATAACACAATAAACACAGACAAGCAACATGGGAAAGGGTTCCAGTGTGTACATCTGATCTGGGACTGCTGTAATCTTCGACTGTGCCTCCAGCTGACCCGATGTCCACATCATGGGGGAGGTAAGCGTTGGAGGTGGCGTTGGATAGGGAGGGTGATGTGTCGGTGAGTGCTTATCAGTATCAGTATATGTATACTGCGTGTCCATAGTTCAGCTGAAACAGTCTTCCAGCCAACCCAGGTGGCCTTGTAGGGAATGGGAAGGAACAGACTCAACACAGTCATTTCTGGATTCAGTTTCCACAGAAATTATACCCATCAAAATGTTTCGTTGTTTAAACATGATTTTTATGTATTTTAATCCAACCAGATTTTTTAGAACACTTTTTCTTTTTCTGACATTGTAATTTCAAGATGATTAAAGAGCCCAGAAAGATGAAAACAGCTTAAGGGTTTGGACCTTACTGCAAGTGAACAGCTGGATTTACTTTCAAAGTGGCTTGGGAAGGAATCTTCTGCATATGTCAAGCGCCTAACAGCAGTTCATATTGACAACTCAAAATGGTCTGGGACAGGCTCGATGAATGCTACGGTGCTCCAGAAGTCATCGAAAGTGCTCTCTTTAGGAAGTTGGACAGCTTTCCTAAAACAACAAACAAGGACAATTACAGGTTAAGGGATCCTGGAGATCTATTGATGGAATTACTTTCAGCAAAAGAGGATGGCTACTTGCCCGGCTTAGCTTACCTGGATACCGCCCGTGGCATCAAACCCATCGTGCAACAGTGACAAGCACATCACAGCTCTTCATCCTGGTCCACCACAACTGTCCACCAAGGCCTCAAGTCCCCCAACAGGTGACGGCGGGGAGCCGGAAAAAGAGGACACCATCCCAGAACCAGTTGCAAGCCCTCTGTGCACTGAAGTTTGTGGCGATTTCGCCAGGTCAAAATGTTGTTCCAAGATATGTCTTGTTAAGGTTTACCCTGAAGAGTTCCCACAACAAGCCATCAAAATGTATGCTCGATGACCAGAGCAACAAGTCTCTAGCCAGGTCAGAGTTCTTCAACTTATTCGGAATCGAAGTTGGCTCATACCCCTACATCCTGAAAACTTGTGCTGGCTTAGCCGCAACCTCCGGCAGGAGCGCAAATGGCTATCAAATCGAAGCAGTAAAATGGTAAATGGCCTGTATTTATATAGCGCTTTACTAGTTCCTAAGGACCCCAAAGCGCTTTACATATCCAGTCATCCACCCATTCACACACTGGTGATGGCAAGCTACATTGTAGCCACAGCCACCCTGGGGTGCACTGACAGAGGTGAGGCTGCCGGACACTGGCGCCACCAGGCCCTCTGACCACCACCAGTAGGCAATGGGTGAAGTGTCTTGCCCAAGGACACAACGACTGAGACTGTCCAAGCCGGGGCTCGAACCGGCAACCTTCCAATTACAAGGCGAACTCCCAACTCTTGAGCCACGATCGCCCTTGATCGAAGGAGTAAATGGTGAAGTTAGCCTTGCGCTACCAACACTGATCGAATGTGACGACTTACCAGTAAATCGTGATGCAATACCGACACCTGAAGCTGCCCTCCATCACCTGCACCTCAAGAACCTTGCTAGCAAAATCCTGCCTCTTGATAATGATGCCAAGATCCTGCTTTTGCTTGGAAGAGAAATTCTCCAGGTTCACAAGGTGAGGCAGCAGATCAACGGTCCTGGTGATGCACCCTTCGCTCAAAGGCTTGACCTTGGATGGGTCTTAGTAGGTGATGTGTGTTTGGGAAAGGTTCATAAGCCCATTGTCCACTGTTATAAAATGAACATACTGGAAGACGGAAGACCATCATTGTTCAGACCTTGTACGAGCCACATCCATCTCAAGCAAATGGTCAACTCCAGTCAAGTCAAGGGACTCTCACACAGTTGCCGTAGCACTGCAATGGACGATGACTCACTCGGCAACACAGTCTTTGCAAGAACAGCGGATGATGACAAGCGGGCCTTCTCCATAGAGGACGAACAGTTTCTGCAGATAATGGGTGATGAGGTTTTTCAGGACGAGTCAAATAGTTGGGTGGCTCCTCTTCCCTTCAGGCCCCCCAGACCACCTTTGCCCAACAATCGTGAGCAAGCACGACTCAAGCGCACAATGCAATGGCATCTCGCTGAACAACGTGCTACTCAACGGACCAGACTTGAATAACAGTCTAATGGAAGTCCTTATTCGTTTCAGGAGAGAGTGAGTAGCAATCATGGCTGACATCGAACAGATGTTTCATTGTTTTGTCGTGAGAGAAGACCACCAAGACTACTTACGCTTTCTGTGGTATAGAGATAATGATCCCAGCAAAGACATTGTTGAATACAGGATGAGGGTTCATGTATTCGGCAACATACCTTCTCCAGCTGTGGCAATATACTGTCTCAGAAGAGCTGCAAAGGAAGGAGAACAGCAGTACGGGTCAGACACCAGACATTTTGTGGAATGCGAGTTCTATGTAGACGATGGTCTTGTTCCCACATCCACAGAGGAGGAGGCAATTTCTCTGCTACAGAGAACCCAAGCATCTCTCTCTGAGTCAAACCTGAGACTGCACAAGATCACCTCCAACAGCGTTGACGTCTTGAAAGCCTTCCCTGCAGGAGATCATGCTAAGGGCATTAAAGATCTTTACTTGGATGGAAGCGCAGTACCCACACAGCGAAGCCTTGGATTGAGTTGAGATGTTAAAAGGGACACATTCACCTTCCAAGTGTCAGTCAGTGACAAGCCATTCACATGACGTGGGATTCTCTCCACCATAAACAGTCTTTTTGACCCTCTCGGCTTCGTCACTCCTGTGGCTGTTCAAGGCAAGTCGTTGCTGAGAGAGTTGAGCTTAGATGGAACCAATGCCAGTCGTAGAGAGATATGCATCTTTTCAGACGCTTCAACCAAAGTGATTGGTGCGGTGGCGTACCTCAAGACAACAGATGCAAATGACCAGGTTCATGTGGGTTTGAACCTGGGCGACCGTGGCTCAGGGGGTTGGGAAGTGCATCTGTAACCGGAAGGTCGCCGGTTCGATCCCCAGGCTCTCTGTCCTGGTCGTTGTGTTCTTGGACAAGCCTACTGGTGTTGGCCAGAGGGGCTGATGGTGCAATATGGCAGCCTCGTGTCTGTCAATCTGCCCCAGCTGTGGCTACAACCGTAGCTTTCCTCCACCAGTGTGTGAATGCGAGAGTGAATGAACAGTGCCATTGTAAAGCACTTTGGATGACTTGAAAAGCGCTATATATATCCAATCCATTATTATTATTACCATACCAAGACTGGAGCTGTGTGCGACAGTGCTAGCCATAGAAATTGCTGAGTTTATCGTTCAAGAGATCGATATCCAAATTGATGCGATCACCTTCTGCTGTGACAGTAAAGTGGTGCTGGGCTACATTCATAATCAGTCCAAATGTTTCTATGTGTACGTCCACAACAGGGTTCAGAGAATCCACCAGTCCACACAACCGAATCAGTGTAGGTATTGTTGAAATCTCCCAATTCTTTGAATCTTTGGGCTGGAGGAAGGACAATACTCGGTGTATTTATGCTCAATCAACAATCATTTATTTCCATACAATTCAACACTTAAGAGCATGCCCGTCTATCTCTATGTGGCTCCAAATTCCCTCTTTATTTAATTTCACACTCGTCAGGGGACAGGCACACAAAAATTTCAAACCACTGAAACGAGGAATTCAACCTTTTTTTATATTTCTTTACTAATCTAGACTCAACCTTTGTTCGCAAAATGTGTCTTGTTCTAGTCCGGAATAAATGTGAACCCGTGGTTACACGGTCGTTCCAGTGTTTTTCCGTAGCTAAGCGGGAGTCCTCAGTTCCCAAGTCGCCACCTCGGCACTTAACCTGCCTGCACGTCTACAGACAGGGGGGTTGCCAAACCATGAACAAAATTAGTTTCCACAGGTACACTAGGCATCAACCTTTGATCCTAAAATGTGTCTTTGCTCTAATGTCCTCCTATTCAAACACATCAACCGTCACTGTCACTGTGTTCACGCTTCACACTCACAAAAAACACACTCAGAGCGCGCCTCACTCACACTCAAAACAACACCTAGAGCGCGCTTTACACACAAGACAGCACCCAGAGCGCGCTTCGCAGCTTCGCACACACTCACTCAGAGCGCGCCTTCACACACACACACACACACACACACACACACACACACACACACACACACAACACTTTTCCTCAGCGGGAATTTTACACAGAAACCTCTGAGCTCAACTGTTAGATCTTCTTAAAGCACACTGCACCATAGACCAAAATACCCCTTTCTCTGCACTTATGACCACCACAACGGGGCAAAGTCGCATCATAAAAGTGATGCTTGCATCCCCGAAGTTATACCTGACATCATAAACCAGGTTTTGCTCTATGTACTTCTTGGCAAGTAAAATTTTACTTTGTTTTATGACCGCAGCCCTTAAAACTCGACTGACGCCACAAACCACCGTCAAACCTCTATCCAATGTACTAAAACTAGCACCAACCACTACTGCACTTCACGGCCGCACCACCGGAACACGGCCGTATCATAAACCAAACCTACGGACGTGTTTCGCTCTCGCGTTGCCAGCGTTCAACTGCACCGTGAGCCAGCATCTGCTTTTCCTTAAATCAACTTCTATTTCATAGCCGGCAAGAGCCAGGACGTAACCGACACCATAAACAAACTTCAAACCTCGACTTCAATGTACTGAACTAATGGCCGCGTCTTCAGAAGAAATTCTAATGTATTATTGCTACAGAAGCCAGTATTAGACAAAATTAAATGTGGAAGGTAAAGTGGCTGCAACTAGTCCAACGTAGTATGTTATTAGTATCTCGGTAGAAGCAGTTTACTGCAACTAGTCCAATGTAGTATGTTATTAGTATCTCGGTAGAAGCAGTTTACTGCAACTAGTCCAACGTAGTATGTTATTAGTATCTCGGTAGAAGAAGTTTATTTAACACACTGGAATTCAGCCTCAACTTATGTTGTTAGTATCTTGCGCCAAAAACCAGACACCGACAAATTTACTGTGAAAATACGTGTAACTCAGTGAACAGATTAATTTGGAAAGCCCAATATGCACATTTGGTATTTATAATACAACAGGCTGTGCTTACCTTTCTGTTTTAGGCCGGCCTTCTGTTCACCTTGCCCCACGATCTCACCAAAGGCCAAATCTACACCTCCTCAGCACACCAAGTATCCGGGTCACACTGCACCAAGTTGTTGAAATCTCCCAATTCTTTGAATCTTTGGGCTGGAGGAAGGACAATACTCGGTGTATCAATGCTCAATCAACAATCATTTATTTCCATACAATTCAACACTTAAGAGCATAAGGACCATCATGATGGGGAGACATGCCTGAAGAGGGTCACAGCAAGTCTCAAAATGGTGACGGGTTACACAGCCTTTTATAGCTCCTAGCGGCCCCCATCTAGTCGTAAAAGCCAAAACATCACATTCTTTCTCTGTTACAGCGCCTAAGTTATGACCTCGGCAGTTGTTTCTCTGCTTTCTGTAAGGTGGGGGTATGGAATGTGGTCTGTCTATCTCCCCTGTCTTAGACACAGAGTCTCCTTCTCTTCATGATTCAACAATAGAACATGTCAAGAAAACAGTGTAACACATTCCCAGCAGATCAAGGATACAGAGTGATGCACCTTTATCTAATGAACTAATATGTGAATATGTTCTGTTAACTCAAAAGTATAATGAGAACTAAACTACATACAGATCACACACTCTATGTTAAAGGGTATAATATGATCTACAGCAGTATCATACTTCAACTACTTTGATTACATATATAAGGTAACATATGATAACAGAATAATATCACAGTATGTACCTACGGAGCATAATCCAGCTGACCATGCTTCTAGGTCCATTCAAGCCTCACAGCTCACCACAACCAACTGGTTCACGGGTCCAACATTTCTATACAAATCACAGCCAAGCAGCGAGCAACATGAGACCTTTGAGCTTATCAACCCAGACGCAGATGTTGAGATACGACCACAAGTTACCACCTGTGTTACAAGTCAAAAGGACAAGTCCCTGGGTTGTGAGAGATTCACGAAATTCTCTTTCTGGAAGTCTATACGGAGAGGAGTTGCAACACTCATCCATGTGGTTTGTTCTTTTAAGGCAAGCAGCCAAGGAACCAACGGGTGTAATGGTTGGCATTGGTGCCGTAAACCTCTCACAGCTGACGAGTTGTCCAAGGCAACTACAGTGATTCTTGTTGCTGTGCAACAACTTAACAACTTACTGTGAAATACTTACTAATTAAAAGGAGTTGGACGCTACATCCTGACTTCGCGCGTTATTTCAAGTGGAGTTAGGCTACTGCTGAATTGTGTAGCGTACACACACAAGGAGAGCAGGACAGTGGAGCACCCATATTAAATTAGGTTCTTTTGGATTCTTTAGGGCCAAGAAAGACACGGCTCAAAAGTGGTCCTTTTACTTTAAAAAATGATCTTTATTTTACATATCCAGATATGTAGACCTTAAGACAAAACACACAACCCCAGCACTGAAGCACAAACGAAAGCCTAGTTATTTATATACTTGCTCTCTACGTCATACCACACTTTAAGTTTCGATCAAAGCCTAGTTGGTTTCACTTTCTAGCTGCAAAAGCACGCTTCTGCAAAAGCATGCAGTTTCCTGTCAGCACTTTTTGGCACAGAGTGTACTCAGAGTTAGGCCTTTCTTATATATAGCAATATAATCAGCATATAAACATTTAGGATGATAAATTTAAACCTCAACATTTTGTTGTACACGTACAATGACAAGAAAGGGCTATTCTATTCTATCTCTTAGATAATGTTTATATTTAATAAAGGGGATGCTAAAATGACTTTTACACTCTAGAAATGAACTAAATGCATTTTAAGTTACTTTTTAAATGTGGTTGCAGACAGATCACAGATTCAGAGTAGACCGTAAAAAAAGAAATCCTAAAAAAACAGTAATATTCCGGCAGCTGGGGCGCCAAAATAATACCATAAAATAACTTTCTCATAGAAATACGGTTTGTTGCCCTAATTTTACATGGGATTTTGCCTTTTTCAAGTGCTTTTAAACATTAAATTAGGAACATTTTAATGTGATTAAACAATGAAATTACCTATAAACAAGGTCAATGAATGCGGCAATATGAATAATAATACTTGTACAGAAATATGCAGTTAACAGTTGGTTTAAATAATAATGGTGTCAGGGTTGGCTGAGGAGAACCCAAATGCTAGACTTTTAGAATGGAGAAAATGAGTTTATTTAACAGAACAGTGCCAACAGTCCACAGTGTGTGCTTTCCCAATTCCCCCTGTACCGTGATTCCTTTCCGTGATGCGTGGTTGTGCTTCGTCCTCCTTGGTGCCAGTGTTCAACTGTTTACTGCTCCCTCCACACGTTTCCGTAATCACCCTGGAAACAAGAGATGCCACAATGAGTACTGCCCCATCCACTGGCCGACTAAACACGTTAACTAGTGATGGCCCGCTTGAAGCTGACGCTCCGGAGCGTGTGTCGAAAAAAACAACACACTGGTTCAGAAGCACTGTGTCGAGGCTTGCTTTGTTTGGCAAAAGTCACGTGACCAGTGACGTCCGAAGCTTCATTACGCACGTAACTGCTTCGGTACCTGATTCAAACGGATATAAGGAAGTGAATTATCCAAGGGATTCGTGGAGTGTGTTGATGGTGACAGATAGCGACGAGGTGATCATTCCACTGACAGATATGGAGCCAGTGAGGAAGAGAGGACGTTCTGGCGTGTGGGAATATTTTGAGTTGATTTTGCTCAATTCATTTTATTTGCCGAAGTGAAAAACTTGAAATGTCCAAAATCATGTTTTCATAATGTAAATATCATTACAGCATATGACTTTAGGAACACTTCCATGTGAATTAAAGCTGATGAAGACTACAAAAATGTATTTGACACTACATTACATTGCTACAGTTTAGAAAATCATTTTGTTTATTGTTTTTAGGTGATAGTCTGCAGGACCCAGGAATACCTGCATATCTACCAGCTTGCAGTGTGGTTCCTGCACTCCACAGCCTCTTCTGTTCCATGCAAGTGGATTTTCTCCAGGGCAGGAGAAACTATTTCTAAGAAAAGAAACAGACTCAGCCAGCGCACAGTAACACTAATCCTCTTTTTAACTGTAAATAACAAAAGGGCTACCTTACATAGATCATGTTTTTACTTT
This sequence comes from Rhamphochromis longiceps, assembly GCF_057381845.1. Classification (NCBI taxonomy): domain Eukaryota; kingdom Metazoa; phylum Chordata; class Actinopteri; order Cichliformes; family Cichlidae; genus Rhamphochromis; species Rhamphochromis longiceps. Next base: position 37,098,844 of record NC_140565.1, read on the forward strand.
GCAAGTTCTTGATTAGGGGTGGGTTTTGATTATCGCCTTTCTGATTACAATCCATGCTAAATTGAATAAAGTGATATTGATTCATTAAAATCCCGTGTCGATTTGTAAATTAACGTTATTATGCCTGAAACGCCAGCATCTCAGGTTAAACCTCACAACATGTCGTCAAACACCATGCAGCTAAAACAGTAACTGGGAGCAGGTTTACGGATTCTGCATACAAACGTAAACACAGAGCGCGGACCCGACGCGTCAGAATCAGATTTTGGTGTGTCGTCGGGTCCGCGCTGTGTTTGCCTCTTTTTTTTTCGCTGGCTTCTGCAGCTGCAGGTTTCATAACTCTCTGTTTACATCTCTAATTAAGTCTCACGTGTGTCAGCTTCCTTTTAATAGATACGAAATTATGGATATATACTGTTAAATGATCAGAATTGTAATATTTCTGACTGAGGCAAAACTTTCCAGATTCCAATCAAATTGAATCGGATCCTGTATCGAATCAAAAATGATTCTACAAATCAGTGACGATGCAGCCGTACTCAGCTTCCTAAGCATTTTCCCTTTCCAGTTCACAATCAATCCCACCCCTAGGTCAAAAATATGTATAGGACAATTGGCCTCATCTAATATTTTGTATGAACCTGTCCAGCTGTCCAGTGATTAAATGACAAGTAGATGGAGGCAGGACTTCACAGCAGGGGCATACTCCATAATGTGCTGTGCATTATCATATGTATATTATATATATTGCTCACTTATTGTATTTACCAACATCAAGGAGTTATGAGCAAAGAAAGGCCACACCATAGTGCATGTTTAAATAGGGAAAGTTTATTGATCAAAATGTATTACGCAAATACGCATTACATTTTTTTCAGCCCCCCAATCGAGAAAACAAAACCAATTACATGTTCAAAGCAACGGAACGGTGGCCCAATATCAGAGAGAACTCCACTCTTGACTGAGCAGTGATGATTGAGCAGTCCGTTTCATTTTGCAGATTCAAGCTGCTCTTCAAAATTTTCACCACCAGATGTCACCGGAGAGGACTGTGTTGAAAAGCTTCGAGTAATGAACCGTTTTTCAATACAAGCTTCAGTGCTTCGGAAAGCTTCATTTGGCCATCACTAACGTTAACCATTCCAACAAGAAAGTATTGAAAACACGAGCTCCGCACTAACTGTATTTCTAGTTTAACAATCCCACGCCGACTGCTGCTCCACTGCTCTCTTAAGTAGAGCCCCTTGATTAGGCAGATCAGCAACAGGTGAGTTATTATCACAGGTGTGGCTGGCTCCAAGGCAGGGACTCTCCAGACCTGGTGGGGCAGCAAAACTGACACAACAACACACAGGGAAACGAGGAACGAGGAGCAGATCACACCACAACCATAAACAATTAAGAAAGACAAATAAAACTCATAATATTCTCAAAAAAATACTCAAAAAAGAACACATGATCCCTGGGTCACAGAGCCAGGCCCATGACAAATGGATTGCATTCATATAGCGCTTTATGAGACCCTCAAAGTGCTTTAAAATTCCACTTTATAATTCTCCTCTGGCCATCACCAGTAGGTGTTAGGTGAAGTGTCTTGCCCAAGGACACAACGACCGAGAGTGTCCCAGCCGTGAATGTATTTTAACATACAAATAATATGCATATGTACAGACAAATACATTTAAAAAACAAGAAAGTTATGTTTTATTACATTTACAGTGATTTTACGTTAATTTACATTTGAAATTTAAAATCACAGTCTATTTATGTGAATTTGATGATATTCTGGAAGAACAGTACAAAACTGTAAAATACACAGTTAAATACTTTTATATTACAATTTTCTTTTACAGTGTAGTTAAGGCCTGGATCCAACTATTGATATGTGCTAGTTAGAATTATTACGCTCTTGATTTTCTCTGGCTGTCTCTTTTCTGCTCTGTCCTCCTAACACATCATCCTTCGTGGAACATTAAGATTCATATGTGGGTCACAGCCAGGAGGACAGAGGTGATGTAGAGACAAGGTAGAGGACTCTCTTACTTTTGTTAACAATAAATTAACATTTAACTCATTTGTAGGAATGCAATCACATTCAGCTGTTACATGTAGGTGGAACTAGACTCTTTGCATTTAGTTTCACATGGTTGTTTTGGAAATGACCTGATTATGGAGTTTGGTGTCAGAGAGTGTGCAGCAGACTGACAGGAGCAGCTGTGTGTGTGTGTGTGCGCATTCTTCCTTAAATAGACTTCCTTCCTTTTCTCAAGCTTGATGTCCGTCTCTCTGTCAGTGCCAGATAAACAGCCGCTTGTTTATGCCATGATTTTGCCAATAGGCATTGATCCTTCTGCTCTGCGTTGCTGAAACATGTCCAGATGTGAGGTAGGATATCAAAGTGTCTGTAATGGGTTTTTTCTTCAAGTATTGTGTCATTTCTCATTATTACACATAATCTATGGACATCTGTGGTTTGATTTCTTTGCATGTGAGGATTGGATGGGTTGTTACCAACATCAGGTGATAATTTCATGTCAGCAGCACCTTCAGAAATATATTTACTTAGAAAATTGGTGACACGTGCAATGCGATCTTGCCCACTGTGTGTGGATTTTAAATCTGTTTCTAACCTACAGGAGGCAAGAAATGCAACTGACTGGTCCCAGAGATGAGAGTGGACATTTAAGAAACTTCTGAACAGCAGAAAAACATCTGGACAGACACTGGAAAAACAGCTGTCTTCAACCTTGATCACATCTGTTGATCTGAGGCCTGTTAGGAAAAAAAGATACCTGAACATCACATCACAACATCTGTATTGTAGAAATTAATTTGAAACATTAGAACAACACCTAGACAAGAGGTTCTGGCCTCTGAACACAATCACATGTAATATCTGTCCCACAGCAGAGAAACATGTGGTTTCATCACCACACAGCTGGTTGAGTTTTTGAAAACTAATCAGCTGTGTTCTCTGAACTCTGTGAACAAGGAACGTGGGAGATGGGAGGAATAGTGTGTACAGAAGAGATGAAGGAGGAGAAGAGGAGGAGCGAAGGGAGGGAAGACAGTTTGACATCAGCAGACAGAATACGAAGATTCACCGTCAAACAGTTTGGATACAATGTTCTGAGCCTGGCTCGCCGAGGTCTGAAGGTATGACAGCAACACCTGCTTTTAGGTACAAATGGCCACTGCTGCCATCTCTGTGGTTTCAATTAATAATGTACAAGCACACATCCTGGTGTCTACACTTGTACATTCAGAGTTTAGCCCTATGAGATCCAAGATCCAAGTGTTATCTCAGATGCAGGTTGAAGCTCCATCATCAGCCTGCACTGTGATCAACACCTCTTTCATCCTTCTGGGAACGCAGTCAATTATTCAGATATGATCTGATCAGATATGACAGCATCTGGTTCCTCATGCCAGCCTTAATCAATCTTCACTTATTTAAACTCCTTTGTTTGCTTTCCAACTCTTGCTGCCTATGAGCAAGTGCAAATCCACTTAGGATTGTTTTCTTTGAATCACTGCAGAGATTTTAGTTTCAAATATGAAGCGCCTTGAGGTAACTTTTGCTGTGATTTGGCACTATATAAATAAAACTGAATTGAATTGAACTGAATACCACTGGTAACACAGAACCAATTGAAACCTCACCCACTAACTATAGTTTTGAATACTGCGCAACACGTGATGAGATCCCTGTTATATACACTCAGGTCAAAAGGTTTAGAAGTTTTTTTTTATTAGAAATTATACATTTTAATATCTCTTTGCACTCTGAAATGAAAGCATAGTACAAACAAGCAGTTGCAGTTAAAAAAGAAATCATGAACTTGTTACACCCCCACCTGGGGGGAACCCAGAGGCAACCAAAAAAAACCCTCAAAACGAATAACGGCCCCACTCCCTGCTCCCAAGGAAAGATCAACGCTGCCAAGGGTTTGTGGTTTTACAACAATCAAATATTTTATTAAAGGTAGCAAGCGTCAGGTTGGTCCCAATATATAGCCATCCCCATTCAGTCTTCAACCAACGGTCGCCTCCACCTTGAGCTTCCATTAGCACAAACAGCAGAGAGATGAGGGTATGGTACCACAGTGTGGTCCAACACTGCTTTTATGCAGACAGAGGGGGCTGTAAGTAATCCAGAACCACCTGTAGGAGTTAGTAGCACCAGCTTTCATCGCCTGATCAACCTCCATTACTGCAGAACAGCTTTAAACTGTTAACCCATGTTGTGTTCCCTGAAAAAGGCCTTTTTTTTGGATAATTCTGAAATGCACGTTATTTTTCAGTTTTGGGTAATCTTACCTTTGTTTAACCTCTGAGAGTTCACCACTTACCTTTGTACAATTTCAGCTTTTCATTGGATTGAATGACTTGAACTGGACAAAAGTTCGGCTGTTCTAAAACTTTTGACTGGCAGTGTGTAAACATATTTTAACTGTAGATTTGTTTCATAAGACACTGACCCAAGTTTAAATATTTAACTTCTTTTTAACTTCTTCATCTGTCAAAATGAACACTGGCACATTTGTGAACAAGCATTAGATCAGTGCCAGCGTGACATTTATCAGTGACTTTTCACACAGTAATCACACCATGTGATGAAACGATGGGCATTTTCTCCTCACACAGTACAGCACAGTATGTTTTGGGCTCGTGTTAATAAATACTGATGACTTTAAAACAATGAAAATATGAGCTGGCTTCAACAGGAGAGGACATTTTTTTACGGTATGGAGGAGGACTCAAGCGCAGGACTCCGGTTCTGATGCTCACAAGAAGGGTTTATTTACAAGTCACCAGGTGTATATGCAAGAATGTGCGGGGGGGGGGGGTGTTATATTGTTATATACAGCGGAGTGGGGGGAGAAGGGGTCTCCAGGGAAGTCCAAGGGAAAGGACGCGTTCTTCAGAATATCCACTCACACGATCACAGGCTCACACTCCGACACTGCCACACGGGAATCACACGGGGGAAAAATCCAGGAAGCTCTGTGGACAGGGAGACAGGGTTAAGAACGACGCACAGAGGGAAACACTCTTAACTAAACTTGCTGTAGCTTGACTTCACTAACGCGTGGTAGACATCGATCCAGCGACGAACAGCAGTTACCTCCTGGCTTAAATGCTGCTCCCCTTAATGAGACCCAGGTGTCTCATCTCCCGAGGGCGTGAAACCACAGTGAGTTCCGCCCCGGCGAGAGAGAAGAGGAAGAGAGGGAGAGAAACAGAGAGGGCTGATCAGCGTGCAGCTGATTCGCCTGGCCGTGACAGTACCCCCCCCCCCCGACGGGAGCCTCCCGGCGACCCCCAGGCTTGTCAGGGTGAGCCGCATGGAACGCCCGCACCATACCCCGATCCAAGAGGGCCGCCCGCGGGATCCAAGAACGCTCCTCCATCCCGTAGCCCTCCCAATCCACGAGATACTGCAGACCGCGCCCCCGGCGCCGGACATCCATGATCCTCGAAACGGTGAAAGCCGGGTGGCCATCAATGACCCGGGCGGGTGGAGGGGATCCGGAAGGAGGGCACAGAGGACTAGAGAGACACGGCTTCACCTGCGACACGTGGAAGGCGTTATGGATCTTCATATTCCGGGGCAGTTTAAGGCGGACAGAGACAGGGTCAATCACAGAGTCGACTTCAAAGGGACCGATGAAAGTGGGAGACAGTTTCTTGGATTCAGACCTGAGTGGGATGAATCTGGTAGACAGCCAAACCTTTTGTCCAGGTGTGTAGGTGGGAGCAGGGGTCCGGTGGCGATCCGCCAGGCGCTTATTGCGTTCCACCGTGCGGAGAAGGGAGGCCCGAGTCGCTCTCCAGGCGCGCCGACACCTCCGAAGATGCTGTTGGACAGAGGGAACAAAGTGCTCACCCTCGACGGCTGGGAAGAGTGGCGGTTGATAGCCCAAGGACGCCTCGAAAGGGGACACACTGGTGGCAGAGGAGGTAAGGCTGTTATGAGCATACTCAATCCATGACAGTTGCTCGCTCCAAGTTGACTGGTTAGTGGAGACCAGGCACCGGAGAGCTGCTTCGAGCGCCTGGTTAGCACGCTCCGTTTGGCCATTTGTCTGTGGGTGGAAACCAGAGGAGAGACTGACCTGAGCTCCGAGGGCACTGCAGAACTCCTTCCAGACACGTGACGTGAACTGCGGTCCTCTGTCTGACACAATGTCCGTGGGGATTCCATGGAGGCGAAACACGTGGTCAGCTAGCAGCCGGGCGGTCTCTAGAGCAGTGGGGAGCTTAGGGAGGGCGACAAAATGAGCAGCTTTGGAGAAGCGGTCCACAATGGTGAGAATAACAGAGTTACCTGACGAGACGGGCAGACCAGTGATAAAGTCAACAGCGATGTGCGACCAAGGGCGACTCGGAGTCAGCAGAGGGTGAAGGAGGCCAGAGGGTGGTTGATGGACGCTCTTGTTTTGAGCGCAGGTCGAGCATGCGGAAATGTACTCGCGGACGTCTTTGGCAAGGGAAGGCCACCAGGCGAAATGTTGGAGGAAGGTAATAGTGCGGTGGACCCCCGGGTGGCAGGTGAATCTGGCAGTATGAGCCCAATGTAACACTCGTGACCTTACTGAGGAGGGGACAAAGAGCAACCCTGGAGGTCCCGTTCCAGGGTCTGGTTCTGTCCGCTGAGCCTCTCGAATAGCCGACTCGATCTCCCAGGTCAGGGCCCCGATTACACAGGTGGGCGGTAGAATGGGAGAGTCCCGAGTTGCGTCTTCGGAGGCGACGAATTGGCGTGAGAGGGCGTCTGGCTTGACATTACGGGAACCGGGTCTGTAAGTGATTGTAAACTGGAATCTAGTAAAAAACAGGGCCCACCTGGCTTGCGTGGCGTTGAGGCGTTTTGCCGATCGAATGTACTCCAGGTTCTTGTGATCGGTCCAGACCACAAATGGCTGGGCAGCGCCCTCTAGCCAATGGCGCCACTCCTCCAGGGCTAGCTTGATGGCTAGTAGCTCTCGATCTCCCACATCATAGTTGCTCTCTGCAGAGGTGAGACGGCGTGAAAAGTAGGCACAGGGATGCAGCTTACCTCCTTGCTGCTGGGAAAGCACCGCCCCCACTCCAGCGTCCGAGGCGTCCACCTCCACAATGAACTGCCGGTCGAGATCGGGTTGGACGAGAATGGGCGCCGAGGCAAAGTGGTCCTTCAGATGGGCAAATGCTCGTTGAGCCAGCTCATCCCAGCAGAAGGGAACCTTGGGAGAAGTAAGACGGGTCAGAGGCAGGGCCAGTTTACTGTAGTTGCGAACGAAGCGCCGATACATGTTCGCGAACCCCAGAAAGCTTTGAAGCTGTCTACGGTTGGAAGGGGTTGGCCAGGCGACAACGGCTTGAACCTTTGCGGGATCAGTCTTGAGGTTACCCCGATCGATGACATGGCCCAGGAAGGAAACAGTTGAGACATGAAACTCACACTTCTCCCCTTTAACAAAGAGACGATTTTCGAGGAGACGCTGAAGGACTTGCCTGACATGGCGTTTGTGGTCGGCGACAGATCGGCAGTGTTGGGAAGGTTACTTTTAAAATGTATTCCATTACAGAATACAGAATACATGCCCCAAAATGTATTCTGTAACGTATTCCATTACATTACTCAATGACAGTAACGTATTCTGAATACTTTGGATTACTTAATATATTATCATGCTTTTTACAACAACGTGAATGTACTATTGCTGTGTGATTTATTACTATTACTGAAGGTCCGCGGCTCCGAACTGTAGTAAAGGGACCTCTGACTAATACGGCGGGGTCCCTGTCAGCTCGTAGCCGAAAAATAGCTTTACTTTGTTGTCTGGGTCAACTTTTCTCGCGAGAGACAGAGAGAGGCGTTGAAAGGCTGCTCCAACGGAACTTATTGTTTTCGGAGGAAAACACGAACACGGTGTACAGTCGAGTCTTAATAGCTTACTTACAGCTGGGCTCGTCAGGCACTCTTCTTGGCTGCAGTGGTTATTATTATATTTACATGCTTCCAGCTCCCGTTTTTGCTCGGTGACAGCTCGTACTTTTCCACTCCCCTTTTTCTCCCTCCTCGCGCTCACAGACCCATAACGTGTATGGCAGTCCATTCTCCCTGCAACACGGACTACACTGCCCATGAAATTCATAAAATTCCATAAAATCCATAAAATCCATAAAATTCTTTAGAGCTATGCTTGTAGCATTCTGCCTGTTAGCTTAGCACAGCAACAACAACAACGAAAAGGCGCTCTCTCACCCAGGAAACACACAGTCGCAGAGAGAGAGAGAGAGCGTCGCCCTGTAACCATGGCAACCGTAACGCTGCCGCCTGGAACAACAGAGCGTAGCTGTCAAACAAAACCCAAACAGTCCTGACCCGCGACAATATGAAACAGGAAAGTACCGCAGTGTAATCCATTTAATTCAACAAAGTAACTGTATTCTGAATACCACCTTTTTAAACGGTAACTGTAACGGAATACAGTTACTCATAGTTTGTATTTTAAATACGTAACGGCGGTACATGTATTCCGTTACTCCCCAACACTGCAGATCGGGAGAAGATGAGGATGTCATCCAAGTAAATGAAAACGAAATGGTCGATGAAATCTCGGAGCACATCATTCACGAGAGCCTGAAACACAGCTGGAGCATTGGTGAGACCGAAAGGCATCACAAGATATTCGAAATGGCCCAGGTGAGTATTGAAAGCAGTCTTCCACTCGTCTCCCTCCCTAATCCTCACCAGATGGTAGGCGTTGCGCAGGTCCAACTTTGTGAAGATGGTGGCACCCTGGAGAAGCTCGAACGCGGAACTCAGCAGAGGGAGGGGATACTTGTTTTTAACTGTGATGGCGTTGAGGCCGCGATAGTCAATAGAGGGCCGTAAACTTTTATCTTTCTTGGTGACAAAAAAGAAACCAGCGGCAACAGGTGAGGACGAGGGGCGAATGAGACCAGGGGCAAATGACTCATTGATGTAGTTTTCCATGCTTTCCCGCTCCGGTCGAGACAGGCTATACAACCTACTGGTCGGGAGCGGCGCGCCTGGGAGGAAGTCAATCCCACAATCGTACGGCCGGTGAGGGGGAAGGGAGCGTGCCTTATCTTTACCAAACACTTGCGCCAGGTCGTGATAAACAGACGGTATGGAGGACAGATCAGGCGGTTTTGAAATAGTTTTATTGGGTGGTAGGCTCATGGCGGGGGTGGCGGCTTTTAAACAGGACATGTGACACTCCTCCCCCCACCCCGAAATACTTTCTTTCCTCCAATCAATCACAGGGTTATGTTGACATAGCCAGGGATAGCCCAAGACTAGTGGTGTGAATGGGGCTTTAAAGACGTACAACTGTATGGTTTCAACATGATTGCCAGAAAGAGACAGGGAAATCGGTTCTGTGACATGAGTAATGTCTGGAAGACGCTGGCCACTAAGGGCTGTGACTTTGAGTGAATGAGACAGAGGCTCCGTGCTAAAACCTAATTTTAGCGCCAGCGAGGAATCAATAAAATTCTGTTCTGCCCAGGAATCGATCAGAGCGTCGAGAGAATGAGTCTTGAGACGAACCGTTTGCTTAGCCGCAATCATGAGACGAGGAGGAGACTGAGAACAGGTGACCTCGCCCACCCGTACACTCCTCGCTACTGGCGGGCGCTGTCTTTTGGCCGCGCCTGGCAATCCATGGCAATATGGCCCTTGCGGCCACAATAAAAGCACTCACCAGCTCTCCAGCGACGATACCGCTCCTCGGACGACAGTCTGGAGTGGCCCAGTTGCATGGGCTGTTCACTTTCTTCCATGCTGTCCGATGAGTGACTGCCGCTAGGCGTGCCCCCACCTGACGTCTCCATGCGCCCCGGGGGCCTCTGGGAAATGTAGTTTCCGGTTCCCCGACGCGCCCGTAGGTGCTCATCCAGCTTCACACATAGTGTAATCACATCAGACAGGGTCTTAGGAACATCTCTCATCAACAACTCTCTCTTTAACTCATTACAAATATTATTCAAGAGAGTACTTACAGTGGGGCAAAAAAGTATTTAGTCAGCCACCGATTGTGCAAGTTCCCCCACCTAAAATGATGACAGAGGTCAGTAATTTGCACCAGAGGTACACTTCAACTGTGAGAAACAGAATGTGAAAAAAAATCCATGAATTCACATGGTAGGATTTGTAAAGAATTTATTCGTAAATCAGGGTGGAAAATAAGTATTTGGTCAATAACAAAAATACAACTCAATACTTTGTAACATAACCTTTGTTGGCAATAACAGAGGTCAAACGTTTACTATAGGTCTTTACCAGGTTTGCACACACAGTAGCTGGTATTTTGGCCCATTCCTCCATGCAGATCTTCTCGAGAGCAGTGATGTTTTGGGGCTGTCGCCGAGCAACACGGACTTTCAACTCCCGCCACAGATTTTCTATGGGGTTGAGGTCTGGAGACTGGCTAGGCCACTCCAGGACTTTCAAATGCTTCTTACGGAGCCACTCCTTTGTTGCCCGGGCGGTGTGTTTTGGATCATTGTCATGTTGGAAGACCCAGCCTCGTTTCATCTTCAAAGTTCTCACTGATGGAAGGAGGTTTTGGCTCAAAATCTCACGATACATGGCCCCATTCATTCTGTCCTTAACACGGATCAGTCGTCCTGTCCCCTTGGCAGAAAAACAGCCCCATAGCATGATGTTTCCACCCCCATGCTTCACAGTAGGTATGGTGTTCTTGGGATGCAACTCAGTATTCTTCTTCCTCCAAACACGACGAGTTGAGTTTATACCAGAAAGTTCTACTTTGGTTTCATCTGACCACATGACATTCTCCCAATCCTCTGCTGTATCATCCATGTGCTCTCTGGCAAACTTCAGACGGGCCTGGACATGCACTGGCTTCAGCAGCGGAACACGTCTGGCACTGCGGGATTTGAGTCCCTGCCGTTGTAGTGTGTTACTGATGGTGACCTTTGTTACTTTGGTCCCAGCTCTCTGCAGGTCATTCACCAGGTCCCCCCGTGTGGTTCTGGGATCTTTGCTCACCGTTCTCATGATCATTTTGACCCCACGGGATGAGATCTTGCGTGGAGCCCCAGATCGAGGGAGATTATCAGTGGTCTTGTATGTCTTCCATTTTCTGATGATTGCTCCCACAGTTGATTTTTTCACACCAAGCTGCTTGCCTATTGTAGATTCACTCTTCCCAGTCTGGTGCAGGTCTACAATACTTTTCCTGGTGTCCTTCGAAAGCTCTTTGGTCTTGGCCATGGCGGAGTTTGGAGTCTGACTGTTTGAGGCTGTGGACAGGTGTCTTTTATACAGATGATGAGTTCAAACAGGTGCCATTCATACAGGTAACGAGTGGGGGACAGAAAAGCGTCTTACAGAAGACGTTACAGGTCTGTGAGAGCCAGAGATTTTCCATGTTTGAGGTGACCAAATACTTATTTTCCACCCTGATTTACGAATAAATTCTTTACAAATCCTACCATGTGAATTCATGGATTTTTTTTTCACATTCTGTCTCTCACAGTTGAAGTGTACCTCTGGTGCAAATTACTGACCTCTGTCATCATTTTAAGTGGGGGAACTTGCACAATTGGTGGCTGACTAAATACTTTTTTGCCCCACTGTATCAATGCCGACTGCCCCCAGCCAGTTTCTTCAGCCAAGATCCAGAATTCGACCGAAAAATCCGCCATACACCGCCTCTCCTGCTTCAAATTTAACAGTCTGTGGGCAGCCGCCTCCGCTCCGGTGCCTCTTTCAAAAACACTTTTAAATTTGGTGAGGAAGTCCTCGTAAGAAATGTCTGGGGCTGTTCTTACAACAGCTTGCGCCCAGTTTAATGCCGGCCCACGTAACAATTGAACCATAAAGGCGATTTTGGCCCCATCTGTCTCATATGTTCTTCGTAACTGACGGAATTGTAGGGTGATCTGAGTCAAAAATCCACCACATTTATTGAACTCACCCGAGAAAGGCTCCGGCGCTGGTAACGATCTCTCTGGAGGTTCTGTGGAAGCCGGCGTGGGGGAAACAGGCGGAGCGGCTGCAGATGGATTTGGAGCCGATAGCTCAGGAGAAACAGACGGAGGGGGTGAGGGTGGGCTTACCGACGGTAGACGTTGAGCGAGGGCTTGAGTGATTGCGGCCAGTTGTTGATTTATGTGCCGAAGCATGTGCTCGTGGCGTTCCAGAATGGCCTCCGGGGTGAGGACGGGTTGCTGGGTGGGATTTGAGTCCGCTGAGTCCATGATGGCTGGATCGTTATTGTTACGGTTTGGAGGAGGACTCAAGCGCAGGACTCCGGTTCTGATGCTCACAAGAAGGGTTTATTTACAAGTCACCAGGTGTATATACAAGAATGTGCGGGGGGGGGGGGGGGGGGGGGGGAAGGGCGGGGGGTGTTATATACAGCGGAGTGGGGGGAGAAGGGGTCTCCAGGGAAGTCCAAGGGAAAGGACGCGTTCTTCAGAATATCCACTCACACGATCACAGGCTCACACTCCGACACTGCCACACGGGAATCACACGGGGGAAAAATCCAGGAAGCTCTGTGGACAGGGAGACAGGGTTAAGAACGACGCACAGAGGGAAACACTCTTAACTAAACTTGCTGTAGCTTGACTTCACTAACGCGTGGTAGACATCGATCCAGCGACGAACAGCAGTTACCTCCTGGCTTAAATGCTGCTCCCCTTAATGAGACCCAGGTGTCTCATCTCCCGAGGGCGTGAACCCACAGTGAGTTCCGCCCCGGCGAGAGAGAAGAGGAAGAGAGGGAGAGAAACAGAGAGGGCTGATCAGCGTGCAGCTGATCCGCCTGGCCGTGACACATTTAGGCCATATTATTGGTAACTGGTTGAAATATTAATTATTATTTTAAATGATTAAGCTGTTTTATCGAGCAACATTTAGGAGCATTCAAACATCAGGCTTTCCACATGTCAGCTGCATTTTCTGTCTTTTGTGATGTAAAAAAATTAAATATGTACACTAAAGAACAGTGCTGTGAGAACTTTTCCAGCTGTGTGGTGAATTCTGAGTGGAAAGCAGCAGCTTCCTTTTCTGTTTCACTCTACAGGAGGTTCCAGATGAACTGTGGGAGTTGTTGGAGTTGGACAAGCTGAATTTGTCTCTCAACAGCCTGACTGTTCTTCCTTCTCAGCTGGCTCTGCTGTCTAACCTGGTGGTCCTCAATCTGTGGGGTAACCAGGTAAACACACCTGATACCTGACATTCCTCCTCCACTGAACCATTTTAGTTTTAACATATGACATCGCAGGAGTTTGTCAGGATTCATTCAAAGACTGACTCCCACATGGTTACAGAATAATTCAAACGTTTGATGCTAAAATTTTTATAAACCAGATGTTTATTTTATGGTAGAACATATGAGGATGGAAATGAAAGCAAATACAAAGTTACACAAGAAAACACTCATGTAACACGACACACACATAGATATTTATCCCTCATGTTGATCAACAGTAACCCTTTATTGTACAAAAAAACTAAGGAAACACTCATGAACCCTGTTAAACCGTTTAATGCGGTGATTTTAAAAACAGCTCTTCCATGAAATTATATCATCTTATTAGAGAACAGGTGTTGCAGGGGAGAGGACAGACATACTATTCCACAAACACTAGATCCTACATTTCCCATGATGGACCATGAGAGTCTCTTGCTGAAGCCTGATAAACATCCAAGTCTTTTATTCAGTAATAGGAGGTGTTATCCAGGTGTTTTCACGAGCTCACCAGTGAGAGCATATTGATGTTCATGTGTTTAATTTAAAGTAAAAGTCATGTAATGTACCTATGAGTGAGGTACTGACCTCCTTCAATCCCTCCTTCTGCCTCCTCCTCCTGTGCAGCTGCTCAGTGTCCTGGATAAATAAAAGTTCTAATCCCCACTGAAATCTACCAGGATCCAGTTTCTGCCTCCACCCTCCTTCAACCTTCAGCAGCATAATGAGCCCTGAGTAGTGCCAGCATGCATGGCAGGCTGTTTCTGTCATATGCTGTTAGCCTTGCTTAACCTGTGAGCTAAACCTGTTTGTGAAATGTTTTGTAAACAGGAAATTTTCAGCCCTCAACACTTGATAAAGTCTCTTATTCAGAGTTTTATTTTCCCTGTGTCACGGTCTGCGAGGGCAGACCGTGAGGAGGGTGTTTGGAGGACCCAGGTGCGGACACAGACGAAGGAGGCAAAACGTTTACTGAACTTAAAGTGAGCCTTTATTAGGGCCGGTAAACAGTAAAGCAAAAAGAACCAAACATAAACTATGGCAATGACCTAAACAAAGGGCCTAAACTGGGAAACAACTAAAGACTAAGAAAAACTAAGACTGACTTGGACTGTAACTAAGAGGTACGCACATGACATGAAAAAGCAAAAGACAGTCTTCTGGACTGGTACATGAAAGGCTATGAGAACATGACAGGAGCAGATTACTATGAACATGACCAGAACAGAGACTGAAAAACTATGACTCATGACGTGTAGCTAGAATGACAGGAATGTTAACAGACAACACGACACTGACACGAAGACACACTGGGCTTAAAAACACTGAGGAAGTCATCAAGGAATTAGAGACAGAAGGGGAACACAGCTGGGAGGAATAAGACCTAATGAGACAGGGGGAACAAAGCTAGAAACACTGACATAAGACAGGAACATGAACCTTCAGAGTAAAACAGGAAACAAGACACCACTAAACAAAGACGCAGACACGACACTGAGAGACAGACTAGACACTGAACTAAACCTGCAATAAGCATGAGAACACAAAACCTACGGACTAATCCCTAAACAAGAATAACTGAAACATAGAGTCATAATCATCATTATCATCATAATAAGAAAAGAATCCAAAATGCAAAAACACACCAAAACATAACAACTCAAAATACTGGGTCAAACTGACCCAGAACCGTGACACCCTGTGTCTATAATTATTCTATATTTCAATCTGGATTTCAGGGCACTTTGTGAAGAGTTTAATTCTAACATCTTTCACTTTATTTCCTGGAATGGCTTCTCTTATATCTGTTTCCTTATATTTATGGTAAGATGCTTGTTCCTGGTGTTATTTGTGTGTTGTGTGTGTGCAGCTGAGCAATTTGCCACCAGAGATCGGTCAGCTGAGGAAACTCCGAGTTTTATTTGCCTACAGAAACAGACTTAAAGAGGTTCCTGAAGAGCTGGGCGCCTGCACACAGCTGGAGGTACTGCTGAAAATTCTTCAGCTTCTCACTTTAGTGCTACTGACATTGCTACTGTGATCACTGCTCCTGAAAACAGCTCTTTAAAATGTTGTGCAGGTTTTATTTTAGCAGGTAAATATGCTTGACGTTTTCATGCATGCTCATTCATCCAGGTAAATAAATCTCCAAAAGTTGATTCTGTTCATCTGGACGAAGCGTTTTCAGTGGGAGAAACGTTTCGTCACTTGATGCACTTTATGCACTAAGATGCACTAAATAGTTTGGGTTCAGATGGTGTTTGTGGGGTGTGGTTTCTGTTCAGCAACTGGAGGAAAGGTTGGCCACATTTATAGTGTGGCTGATACAAAAAGCTCCTCATGTTTTGCTCTGGTTGCTACAGTTGTCTGTAGTTTTCTTTGTTGCCTGCAAATACTCAGTAGTGCATAATTTTCAACCAGAAATGGGGAACGTTTGCCTTCAAAATAAAAGTTGTTTGTCAGAACTGCAGCCACTATATTTAAAAAAGGGGTAACTTTTACTTAGAAGGGGACCCTATTTTCTATTTTGTGTCTGTTCCACGATTGGTTGAAGAATACCTGGACAGTATTTGCGGACAAGTCTCTCATTTCCATTTAAATTGTGGGTATTATGCAGATATTTTTGCCAAACATGTGGGGAATACTCATTTTCCCTCACAACAGATGATTGCCATAGAATAGTTTCTAGGTCTGTGTGACTTGGGTCTCATTCACTTGATCCTGGATTGTCACACATCCAAAATGACGGAGAAGCGGTTTGTAGATGCATACACAGGGGACACATCATCAGTGATGTTTCCTGAGGTCATGAAGTGAGGACCCATCCTTTTGATCCAAATCTACCTGCAGGCTCTTTCTGCGGCTTCAGTGGCAGAAGTGATGGCCTACCACTTTGTTTGTTCTCAAGCTGCTCCACTGGCACTGATTTACATGTTCTTGGTACTTTAGAGAGGTCTATAGTGTCTTGCTAGGGTCTTGCTAATGACCTACCAATTTTATTGAGGTGCGTTGCAGCAGGGACACGTGGAAAAGTTTCAGGATACTGGCTCTCGAGGACTGGAGTTCATCCCCTATGGTCAAGAGTTTAACTGAGGCTTCTCTCCAGCCCTAACAAAGGAGATTTTCCTTTGGCTGCAGATCTGCACTGAAAATGCATTTACCACACACTTCAGCAACTGGTCCTGGCATTGGCCGGAGGCAGTGGCCCTCCTAAAAGGCTTTTTAGGATATTCTCCTTTGGGCATAGAAGACATGTTGGTGCTCACTCTTGTCACAGATGTGCAGATTTGCTGGACTGGGTAGCACATCATATGCAGCATGGCACATGAAATGAATGTACTGAAGTGCCAGCTATCATCTCAGCTTCTTGCTCTTTCTCATTTTGTCCATGCCACTCTGCTCCTGCATGCTTACCATCCTGCTGGTCCTGAACTCCTCCTGACCTAGATGGTTTCGTCCTTAATAAGGAAGAAAGGAAATTAAAAACAAAACAAACCCAATATGTCCGAAACCATGGCATAAACAGAAACAATGCCACTGAATACAAAAGAATAAAGAGACCTTTAGGAAACAACAGAACAGATGATTGTCAGTTAAAGGTCCTTAACTATCATACACTATACACTATATTTTCCAGCAAGTCTTTTCCCTTAAAATAGCACAAAGTTTGCTTTGCTTTTGGTTTGGAGCTAAACAGTGCAACACAAGATTTTGGATACACCTAAAAATAAGACAACGGTATTTTTGATCCACTTATTCTGAGGTTTACTGGATTTGCAGTGGAAAACAGGAGTAATATATGTGGTTATCTAAACCACCTGTTCTAGGTGCTGAGTTTAGCCAACAACCAGCTGTCATCGCTGCCGGCTTCTCTCTCTAATCTGACCCAATTGAGGAAGCTCAACCTCAGTCACAACCTCATCACTCACATCCCGGGCTGTGTCTACAACATGAAGGCTCTGGTATGTTCATGTGGGGCTAATATCACAAATTCGAAATACTGTGTATGTTTACGTGTGCTAAACTCTGGAATGAGTAGTCTGGTTATTCAGTACAACTACCTGTAGAAGATTCAGAGAGGATTAGCTAATATGTTTAAAATCCCCAGGTGTTCCTTCACTTGGCCTTTAACCGTCTAGAGAACCTGGCAGAGAACATTCAGGCTCTGGTGGAGCTCAGAATTCTCATTGTGGAGGGAAACAGCATCCACTCATTGCCCAAGGCCCTCTGCTGCCTCACCAGGTAACCACATCACCAGGTAACCAAATCCACGTAACTCCGCCCCACTGGAGTGGCGTGTGTGTATCACATTTGTATTTGATTTGATTTCAGGTTGGAGTTACTGAATCTCGACTTTAACGACATCAAGGATGTTCCACAGGTAAACAGCTCCACTGGTGAAGGATGATGATGATGATGACACTAATCATTTTGATAGTAATGGTCATCGATATCTTCAGAGATGATGGTGATTATGATATTGATGACAACTGGTGCCCTGGCATCTCCAGTACAGGGCTCCAATCCAGGCTTCACATTAAAGCTTTGTGATCAGCCTGCCTGTCTTTAAACCTGCTAACAGATGCTAACAGAAATTATCAATGAAAATTAGTTCAACACTTTCACCATTAATTTATTCTAACTCTAGTTTATTTCACCCTGCCCTGTGCGCATTACCCTAGAACTGTATGAAGCATGGCTACGTGAAAGGTGAGCTCACAGGCAGTCTTTCTCAGAAAAAGGAAAAAGACTCTCTGCATGTTGTGTCAACTTTTTGGTCCACTCTACTTCAACAGCAAAAGCTTTCAAGCGTGTCTCTATTAGAGATGGGCCGGTCCGATATTACGTATTGGTATCGGTCCGATACTGACCTAAATTACTGGATCGGATATTGGAGAGAAACAAAAAATGTAATCTGAACCATTAAATATCAAAAAAGCACCTCACAAAACTTGCGACATGCCGTAACTCAGCTCATAACCATAGCACGTCGGAGCAGTATGCGTAACGTGATAGAGCAGCTGTGGCGTGTGAGACCTGTCAGTGGTCTGGTTGAGTATTTGGAGTCTCGCTACCAAACATGTAAACAAACATGTAAAGCATTCCCACCTTAAGCTTATCAACCGATATATGGAGCGACTGCCTCTCATTCTCTCTCGCTCTCCTGCTGCTACTTCAATCATGAAACTGATCAATGATCAGCTGATCGGCTTTTCTGTCGAGTCCGTCTCTCTTCTTTGTTTTTGGCCCACTTTGCACCAGAAAGAGGAAACCAGCATTTGAACAACAGCAGCACGTTTAAGCTTGATAAGCTGTTGATAGAATTTATTTAATATTACTTTCTCCACCAGGATCTTTTTCTACGTAGATGACAGCTGGTAACTGTGCAGGGGCGGGTCTAGCAAGGTTTAGCCAGATGGATAGGTAGGGCATTAACAGGGAAAGGGGGGCACAAAGACATACTTTTCTTTCTTATTCTCATTTAAAATGTCTAGCTTTTATTAAATAATTATCTGACTCTTACACCCAAAGTTTTAATCTGATGTAAAATGAATAGAAGTCCATTACTGTATATAGTAACTGTTAAGTCTAATATACCCTATTAAGCTATAGTACTTTTTCCTTTGGGAAGGTACCATCTGTGCAGTCTGCAATTCTGTTGAAGAAAGATGTTGAATCTATTTAATTATTGTAGAAAAATAATTGATTTCTGTGCATTTTTTTTTTTACACGTGCATTAAATTAAAGTTGATTACATCAATTAAGCATCACGAGGCTGAGGGTGGGGGGTAGTTCCCTATATTTTTTTGCTAGGAGTTTGCAACCCTATTAGTTAGGTTTGTTTAATATTTCTGCTAAGTACTCTTTAAAATACCAGAATAGGGAGGATGGTGCAGGTTTAAGTTTATTGAGTTGATCAGTGTTGCTGGACTATGAAATATTTTGGGTGCAGTGTATTTTTTGCATACAGGTATAACAGAATGGCTTTAGTGTTTTGTTTTTTAAACTTGAGTATTGTCAGGGTTTCTGGGTCGTTGACTCAGTATTTTCAGTTCATGCCCACTGTTTATCCTCTGTACGTTCCACTTCCTGTTTTGTGTTACGTTACTCTGTGTGCATTATGTTCTAGTTCTTATTCCATGCATCGTTAGTTCAGTTGTGTTCAGCTGCTCACTCACCTGTCACCTATCAGTCATTGTTCAGCCAGTGTATTTAAGTCCTCAGTTCTCTCCGGGTCGGCGTTGTATCATTAATGTTGTCACTGCTGTCTATGCACCTTGTTTGCCTTCCAAGTCCAGATCAGCCAGCCAGCCAGCCATCTCCTGTTTTCGTCATTCCTCCCTCACAATAAACACCCTGCATCTTCACCGTGACTCCTGCATTTGAGTCCTTCTCTCCACATCCACTCAGCAACCCCTAACAAGTATGAACTTATACAAAATGCAGCAAGATATTAAAAAAACAGTTTTATTGATTAAAAAAAACACTATATTGGATTCATATCAGTATCGGAAGATATCCAAATTTATGATATCGGTATCGGACATAAAAAAGTGGTATCATGCCATCTCTAGTCTGTATACATATCCGCATTCACACAACAGCATTTCTCACGCTAACGCTTAATTCTCACATGTATTTCAAGTTCAATGCCATGAAAAACGTATTTGCTCCGTTCTTTATTTCCCCACCTTTTTAAGGACACACTGACGTGTTTATTTAAACAAATGTTAATATTAGACAAAGGTAACCTGAATAAATGCAAGATGCAGATTTTTAAATGGACGTATTCATGGCACTGCTAACACTGCGCAGCTATTTCTTTCCAATATTAAACCTGGACCCTAACACCATGTAAAGGGTTAGGTATAATGAAGCATAAGATGTATGTCTATCTGTCTCTCCATAACCTTCAGTCTCTTTCACAATTCTGTGATAATATTACTAATAATGGTGATAGTGGTGCTGGAAGCATGGTGATGACTTCGATGATACTGATGATGATAATGATAATAGTGATGACTTTATTGGTGATAAACACAATGGTTACTTTCAGGAGATGCACCAGCTGTCCCGGCTGGAGAAGCTTGCTTGCCATCCTCTGGATAAAGGACTTCACATTGTCCACAACCCGCTGCTAAAACCAGTGAAGGAGGTGCTGGAGGGCGGGCTCGGTGCACTTTTTAACTACCTGAGAGCAGGGTAGCTTGTAACAACATAAGAAATGGATTTAGAACTTTTTCAATACATTTTAACTACTTAAAGTGTTGAATAGGGAGCAGGAGTTTTTAAACTACATTAGAGCTGCAGAATGGACTTATAGCCACCCCAGTGATTTGTGCGAGGCGGGGCTTTTGTTGTTCTTAAACAACCTGTGGGCTTGGAACAGGGGCAGGTGACTGAGATGACTGAGCATGTGTCCAAATGGATGTATGTAGACTAGTAAAATTTTTCTTAAAGAGAAGTAACTTTGAATCCCTGAAGAGGTTCACACATGACTGCCAGCACTGATAAGTGGACTGGACAGTATGGTCCAGCACCTATTAACCCTCCGACCAGTTTCCCCAGGAAACAGGCTCAGCCCAGTCAGTCCTCATGTTCTGATCTTACATCATCAAACAAGATCCAGATGAATACGATCAGCTAGTGGTTCTTATCCCTGTGCTTAGGACTCATTCACTGACACTTCCTGTCATATTTCTGCTCATCTGAATTTATTGAACTGGATATTTCTTTTAACTGTATTGATTATGCAGAACTTGGCACTGCATTTACCCCTTTTATAGCTCTTCCAAAGACCTTTAGATAATACTGACATCATATGTTAACCCTCTGCTCAGGTTCTAACTAGTCTCCTTACTCAGTGAGATAGAGTTCAACTGTCACAGTTGACCAATATATGGACTGGTTATATTTAAGTAAATCTATACCTGCATAACCACATATGCATGTGACATTTCTACAAGTTCAGAAAAACAAAGTAGAAGATTGTTTTAGTTTCTTGTTATCTCACATTTCTACTATGGAGGACCACAAGAGCCGCGCGCATCGAAATAAAGAATTCTGTGCTTAAATAATGAATTGTAGAACAAAATCTGCATTTGTAAATTCATTTTTGAATTCCAATTTAATAAACTGATTTTTAAAATGCTTTTTAAGTCTTCATTTCAAAAACATTTTCAAGTTCCACTTTGATAAACTTCATTTCAAAAATCTTTTTCGAATTGCACTTTAATAAACTGCATTTCAAAATCCATTTCCCTGTTCGCTCAGGGATTAACATGTGGATTAGCAATTGGATTAACAACTTCATTTTAAAAATCCTGCTGCTATTCAAATTAGCCACACTGTGGGATGTAAGGAACTCTCTGATTGGTTGGACAGATGTTGGCTGCCTGCCAGCCTGGATTTTTCTAGCTCATAGCTTTGCCCTGCTGAGAAGCCTGTGTGCTTGTACAAAGGCCAGAGGTGGGACCAAGTCATTGTTTTGCAAGTCTCAAGTAAGTCTCAAGTCTTTATCCTCAAGTCTCAAGTCAAGTCTCAAGTAATGTCAGGCAAGTCAGAGTCGAGTCTCAAGTCACTGGTGTAAAAGTCCGAGTCAAGTCTCAAGTCTGAAACTTTGAATTTCAAGTCCTTTCGAGTCTTTAAAAAAAAAAAAAAAAAGCATGTTGCAGTTATATGCTAAATGTAAATATTAGACCATGTAATTTTAAAATCTGTGTTTTTCTCAACACATGACAAAATAGTGAACTTAGAAAATATACACAAATTGTAAAATTGCACCTCTTTAAAATGCAGCTCAATTAAACCTAGCTCCAAGAATAATTTTCACCGACGGTTCTGAGATAAGCTGCATGTTATTCTTGGATGCGGTTGTAGGACCAGCTTTAAAATCGCATGACAAAAATATCATACATATTAAAAAAAACTGCATCACCAACGTAGCCTGGACAACATTTGCTAGTTAGATGAAGTCAGCTATCTCATCGTAGCATATTTATATGCATATTTATAATCATACGGTTCTTGGAGTGAGTGCATACACTCATGAAGTTTAGTAACTTCAGGTCACTGCAACAAGCCCAGGTACAGTTTACCGACGGATGGGTGCAGGACCTTGAAATGCACCGTGTAGAACGAAAGACCATCGTACATATCATAAGTTTACCAGTCTCACAAATCGTCGTCATAAATACACATTCCTTAACCGTTTATTAATAGGACCTTTGAGCTCAACGGTAATTAATTAGCAGTGGAAATAATTTCTGGTACCCATCACAGAAATGTAGCAGTGACAATAATATTGTATGCTGTAATCGTACTGGGCAATTAGTGATACAAAACAACTGTTTTATCCTGTGAATAAAAGTATATGTTTTTGTCAATGTACCATAATAACAGAAGCGAAACGCAATATTGTGTCAGGACAATTCACTATTTATGCACAATAAATAAAGGAGCATAGCGCGACAATTTCTGTTCAGCGCCAGACTTGCTTGTAACCTATATCACCAATTATGTTAAGAAAAATTACGCATTAACTACAACAGCAGACTGACCTTCGTGTAAATGCTTGGAGCAGACTAACCTGTGAGCTGGAGTGCTCTGGGACGTTATATTTGACCTTTGAATGGCTGCAATCCAGGACACCCGTCGCCTCTTTGTTACTTCGGAAACATGGCTCGAACAATTTCTCTTCAACGACGTAATCCGATAACAACCGATCTCTTTACCCGTCGGCTTCCCGTGGCTGTCATGCGACCGGCTATTGCAGTTAATAATACAACAGCTTCTTGACATTTTTGTGTTTCTTTTTATCGCTGTATAACTGATTTTAATTGAAAGCCTAGTACCGCTTGCCACGAGTTCCCAGAATCCTTTGCGGTTCTACCCGTGAATGACGTCACATTTTCAATCTCTATATAATATGCATGTTAAATTTTATATTTGGGGTAAAATATCAAGTCTTTTCAAGTAAACCGGTTCAAGTCCAATTCAAGTCCCAAGTCATTGGTGTAAAAGTCCAAGTCAAGTCACAAGTCTTAGAACATTTTTTCAAGTCAAGTCTAAAGTCATAAAATTAATGACTCGAGTCTGACTCGAGTCCAAGTCATGTGACTCGAGTCCACACCTCTGACAAAGGCCGTTCAGCCTCGGGATTTACATTCGGCTCGACATGGATATGTGAAGGATGAAGGGACCCTGCAGCGAAACAGAGAGCCCAACCTCTGACTGAGTGCCTGTTTAGGCAGTCTGACCACCTGTGAAGGTAACGTGCTAACATGGCTAACGCTAGCATCACCGCATGTAGCCCCGTTATTTTAAGGTCATTTTAGCTTATGAAAATTTTACGTCGCAGCTGTACGAGCTAGCTACGTGTTTTGTAAGCTGCTGTGCTCTTCACAAATAAAGCTGGAAGCAGGTCAGACTATTAGAACCAGCACTGAGCCCTGTTACATTCATACAGTGTTAGAGCAACGGCTGCAGCCTACAGCCTTTAAACTAGGATTAAAATGCTGACAGTAAACTCGTCAGTCCAGATGTTACCACATTATTTTGTGATACTTAAGAGTTAAAACAACTGAGACAGGCTGATTAAAATAACAGCTGTCAGTTCTCTCATTCAATATATCAAGACTGGAGATCACACTACTGATTTCAGTTCATTTAATATGTGAGTGCACAGATTAATTCTCAACTGGACATAAATGATGATCAAAGGTTGTATATATGATGAGTTCATCCAATCCCAGCCTCTAAACACAGTGCGCTGAATCTTAGCTTTGAATGTCCAGTATATTCTAATCAGTGAAATGTAAGCATTCACTGAACCTACAGTATCTCAAATCACTTTTATTGTCACATCACATGTGCAGGAACATTGGTACAGCACATGCGAGTGAAATTCTTGTGTGCGAGCTTCACAAGCAACAGAGTTGTGCAAAATACAATAACATTAACAGGCAAAATATACGAATGGCTAAATCTGAAACTAATAAATATATGTACAATATATAATAGTATATGCAAAAAAAAATTTCTGGATGTGTATACTAAATGTTTTTCTACGTGTGTGTGTGTGTGTGTGTGTGTGTGTGTATACACATATTTTACAAATTAAATAGAGTCAACAATAAATAAAATAAAATAAAATATACAGAGTGAGACATGTGCAAAACAGTGGCATTACTGTACAGTATGGAGTGCATAATGTTGAAGTTCCAGTAGTGAAGCTGAGGTGTCTATGACGTGTTCAGCAGTCTGATGGCCTGGTGGAAGAAGCTGTCTCTCAGTCTGCTGGTACGGGACCGGATGCTGCAGAACCTCCTTCCTGATGGAAGCAGTCTGAACAGTTTATGGCTGGGGTGACTGGAGTCCTTGATGATCCTCCCCGCTTTCCTCAGGCACCGCTTCCTGTAGATGTCTTGGAGGGAGGGAAGCTCACCTCCAATTATCCGTTCAGAGCACTGCACTACTCGCTGGAGAGCTTTGCGGTTGTAGGCGGTGCTGTTGCCGTACCAGGTGGTGATGCATCCAGTGAGGATGCTCTCAATGGCACAGTGATAGAAGGTCCTGAGGATGCGGGGGTTCATGCCGAATCTTTTCAGTCTCCTGAGAAAGAAGAGGCGCTGCTGCGCCTTCTTCACTGTTTTGTTTGTGTGTACTGACCACGTAAGATCCTCAGCCAGATGTACACCAAGGAACCGGAAGCTGCTCACTCTCTCCACAGCAGCGCCGTTGATGGTGATGGGGGTGTGTACTTCTCTGCACCTCCGGAAGTCCACTATCAACTCCTTTGTCTTTGCGACGTTGAGGGTGAGATGGTTGTCTTGACACCAGTGGGTCAGGGCGCTGACCTCCTCCCTGTAAGCTGTCTCATCACCGTTGGTGATAAGACCCACCACTGTAGTGTCGTCCGCAAACTTCACAATGATGTTGGAGCTGTTAGTGGCTGTGCAGTCGTAGGTGTAGAGTGAGTACAGGAGAGGGCTCAGTACACACCCCTGTGGAGCACCAGTGTTCAGTGTGATGGGGGATGAGGTGATGCTGCCCAGTCTGACCACCTGGCGTCTGTCAGACAGGAAGCTAAGGATCCAGCTGCAGAGGGAGCTGCTCAGTCCTAGATCCTGCAGTTTCCTGTCCAGCTTTGAGGGAACGATGGTATTGAATGCTGAGCTGTAATCTACAAACAGCATTCTCACATACGTGTCTCTCTTCTCCAGGTGTGACAGGGCAGTATGTAGTGTCAGGGCTATGGCATCATCAGTGGACCTGTTGTGGCGGTATGCGAACTGTAGAGGGCCCAGTGAGTCGGGTAGTGCAGAGCAGATGAAGTCCCTGACCAGCTTCTCGAAGCATTTGCTAACGATGGGGGTCAGGGCTACAGGTCGCCAGTCGTTCAATGAGGAGATGGTGGAAGATTTGGGTACAGGGACGACGGTGGCCATTTTGAAGCAGGCTGGGACTACAGACAGAGAGAGGGAAAGGTTGAAGATGTGTGTGAACACTCCAGCCAGCTGAGCCTGAGGACTTGAGGACGTGGCCGGGAATCCCGTCCGGACCAGTAGCTTTGCGTGCGTTCACCTTCCTGGAGCACTTCCGCACATCCTCCTCAGACACAGTGTGCGCACTGACGTCATCCGCGGTGCGCACACTGTCCGGTCTCATGGTGTTCGCTGTGTCGAATCTAACGTAGAATACGTTTAGATCCTCACACAGAGAGGCCGTGGTCTGCGGTGTGCTGGTTTTCCCTCTAAAGTCTGCGATCGTGTTTAGTCCCTGCCACATACTCCGAGGGTTGTCAAACTGTTGCTCCACCCTGTCCCTGTACTCACGTTTGGCTGCTTTGATCGTCTTCCGGAGTTGGTAATGTGCGTGTTTGTAGTCCGATGTGTGGCACATGTGTGGTAAAGATACAGATAATGAAATTTAATTATTGATGCAATATACATCATGAGAAACAAAAGCTGAAATTGATTCAGTTTAGTACTTTTCTCTGTATGCTCTGTGATTATAAAGGCCTTAAATTCTGTGATATATACTGTAAATGATTTTCACACAGGTCTTAAAGTACTTAAATCACTGCTGATAGTCTGGTTGTTTATATTTTCACGTTTTTGTGTCTGTAGAGCTGTTTGATGACGGTTTGGACTCCTCCACTCTCTTGAAGGCTTTCCTTACTTCATGCTCGGAGATGACGAGCACGTTTCCGGTGTTGGCAGTATCTTCCTGTCTGCAGCCGTTAGCGCCGCTAGCACTAGCATCGTTGGAGTCCTTAGCTGCAGCCTCGAAGCGAACATAGAAAGTGTTCAGCTCGTCTGCCAGAGTCACGGCCGCGTTCGTCATACCGGTTGTTGGTGCTTTATAGTCCGTTATTGTCCTTAGTCCCCGCCACAGGCTCCTAGAGTCACTCTGTTGGAGTTGTGACTCTAGTTTCCTCCCGTAGCGCTGCTTCGCCTCTTTCACCGCCTTCCGCACATCATATGACGCTGTTTTTTTTTTTTTTTTTTGCCTGTCCCGTTTGGCTCTTTTGCCATCAGAATTGTTGTCTAAAGGCAAAGAAAGATGCCCAACAGATTTACTTTACCAAACTGACCATCCCAGCCTTGCCGTAATGGTCCATTTGATTCACCTTTTATTGTTTATTTTATTTTCACTTACTGAATACGGGACAGACTTGACTGGGGGAAAGAAGGGGAGAAAGAAAGAGGGAAAGAGAAACAGCTGAGAAGAGGGACAGGGGAGAAGGGCAAAAGACAAAAACCAACAGAACGGGCAGAAAAAAAAATGCATATATCGATCACCTGGATCACCTGCTGAGAAAGGAAAAAGAAAACAAGCAGAAGAGAACAAGAGTAATAGAATAAACAGCATCACAATGATATATGGGAATATGACAGTAAATACTAAATATTAAACATTATTGTGCAGCACATAAGATCAACAGAACACAGTGTGCTTTGAGGTAGGAGCCAAAAAGGGTGTAGTTTGTGGGTGTGATCACCCGTGTGTACACCTGTGAGCATGGACGCGCTTGTTTTTTTTTTTTGTTTTTTTTAAAAGGTTCCTTCATGTAATGATCTGCTAGAGGGTGTGGGGGGGGCATGATGCGGTTTTGTACGGGTCCATGTCCCCCGTCGTGAGTCCCGTGTTGTAAGCAGCGGTGCGGGTTCTCAGAGCGTCGCGGATGGTTTTATCCACCCACGGCTTCTGGTTGGGAAACGTTGTGATAGTCTTTGTCTCCACGGTATCATCCGCTAGTTTCCCGATGAATCCCACAACCGCTTCCGTAAACACGTTGACGTCATCATCGGAGCTGTTCCTGAACATGCCCCAGTCTGCGTCGTCGAGTGCGTCCTGTAACGCGGCAAGCAGGATGCTAGGCAGAGGTGTGCGGTGTGCACGAGTTCTCAGCCTGTTCCTGACGCCGGCTCGTTTCCCTCGCGGCCGCCACTTCGCGTCTTGTCCTTTGTTCTCCCTCAAGATCTCACTCGGCCAGCTCGGATCCAGAGTTAAAAACTTCGAATTGTAAGTACATTGTATACCAATAGAAACAAGAGTGTCACTGTCATACCTAATGTACCCAATGGTGATGATTTTGCCGATTTAAAAACTCTGAAAACTAACTTGAAAAACAAAAACAAAGAAAAGGTGGTCGGAGCAGTCGTGACGGCAGCCGACCTCACCGGCGCCATCTTTTCACAATACAGTCACAAACAAATACAGAAAAACAATTCACATATTTCAGTCACATTTTTCCAAACTCTCAGTCGCACACATATTTAGGAATGGAAGGGAGTGAGATCCTGAGGTAAGTGACGGACAAGGTAAGCGACTCATGTTGTAACTGACGTCAGACGCCGGAGGTTTTGGCGGAAAATTAAAGCGAATGGTAGTTTAGAATTGAACAAATTCCTTTAAGCCTCAGTATTACCAAATACACTTATCAATTGTCTTATAACTTACAATACTTGTCTAAATCATCTCCAACACCCTGGAGAACAGCGGGGAGAGTTTAGAGGCTCTCCAAGATGACATCAATCAGTGCTTCCAGGATCTCGTAATGAAGAAGGCTCAGAGTGCATCTTCCCTGGCCAAATCTGAGACGCCGTCGTCGAAAAAATGTCGCCCGGCAGATTCCCCCGGCACAACATCGCCAGCAGACAAAGATATTGCCAACATACTGGAGTAAATCGACAAGCGATTGTCCAGTTTTGATGCAAGCCTGTCCTTGGTGGAGATTCTTCACCAGGAATTTAAATCCTTGTGAGAATCCCTGGGGTTCAGCCAGCAGCAGGTGGAAACCCTCGCTGCTGAAAATGCCACGCTAAGGGAGTCAGTGAAATGTCTCACAGACAATGTTACCCAGCTAAACAGAAAAAATAAATAAATAAAAGAGACAGCTATTGATCTACCAGCTTGTGGCATGCATGATAATCTTGTATTTTCTGGTATTCCAGAAGCCGCTGGAGAAGACACGGAGACCACGGTGAAAAGCTTCATCAAAACCCACCTAAAGCTGCCGGAGGACATGGTGAAGAACATCGCCTTCGATAGGGTACATCGCATCGGCCCCATGCGGGCTGCGACCGGGAGACCACGTCCTATTGTGGCCAAATTCAGCCACTTCAAACAAAAGGAACAGGTGAAAAGTCGTGGCAGGGAATTAAAAGGAACGGACTTCAGCGAAAACAACTAGTTCCCAAAAGAGATCCTGGAGCGACGCAGGGTCCTCTTCCCAATCCGACGCGGCTTCATCCAGAAGGGCTCCCGCGCTGTCATCGCTGTACATGGACGGACAGCTCCACCGAGACCCCAACATCACTCCGTGGCTGTATTAACCTCACACCAGATAAGAATCCGCTACACCCTTTCCCTATCCACTCACACTAACTTGCATTAACATCTGTTTAACTTACCGGTATCAAATCGCATCTTAAGTGTGATATCATAGCAGAATTTACACCGTCACTCTAGTCAGACTCATAGTCAGACTCAGGGAGCATCTCGCCACACATTTTTTTCTCTCTCTCCTTCTCTTTATTTATGAACAAGTGATGTATTCTTTCCACCTGTCTAAGCGACACACACAGCGTACATCCCTAGTTATACACACACATCTATGGGTGCACTGAGGTTCATTACATGGAATATAAATGGAGCTGGCTCCAGAGAAAAGAGGTTAAAAATATTTAACCAACTCAAAAAACTACAGGCAGATGTTGTCCTTTTACAAGAGACCCACAGACCTCTTAGAGGTTCGAATGAACTTAAAACACCTGAGTTTCCCAACGTGTTCTCAGCTTGTTATAATTCTAGACAAAGGGGAGTAGCAATTTTAATACATAAAAATATTAATTTCATGGTACTCGATACAGTTATAGATCCAGAGGGCAGATTCTTAATCATTAAACTATCTATACTTGATAAAAAAAGCTATGTATTGCAAGTGTATATGGTCCAGATGTTGATGGTCCCTCATTCTTTCACGTTTTTTTTCAGTGCACTCTCTGAACACTTAGATGGCACACTTGTTCTTGGAGGCGACCTCAACCTTCGACTAATGAAGAAATGGATAGGCTCAATACAGCGGGAACTCAGCGTAATTGGCAGTCCACAAATATAATCAAACAGTATATGAGCGACTTTGGTCTTTGCGATGCATGGCGCTCCCTTCCCCCCAACAGTAAGGAATATACTTTTTTCTCACATCTGTGCATCTAGCCACCTGGGGGACTCTTCAACTGGTGGGGGAGGCTGTTACATGTTGCAGGAGGTCTCCTCTCTTCGGGAGATATAGGAGAGGTGGAGGAAGATCTCAGCCCGGGCATCTATTGTCCTGTGTAGTCTGGAAGATGAGTGGATGATGGGGTGGGTGCAGGTTTTCTGTGGTGGGGTCGGGTGGGCTGTCCCGGGCTCTGTGCCCCTCCCTTCCCTCCCCATCTCCAGCTGCCTCCCTCTTCCCGCTCCACCACAATCACCCACACATGCAGGGCCTTGGGGTAAAGGTGTGTCACCAGGGTGCAGGAGAGGCATCCCCCCCCTCTGTCCCCTTTTGGCTTTCTCTGCCTCAATTTTATCTCACAACTTAGACATTCACATTACTCACACTCTCATAACACATACATATAGGATCTTGGGGGTGGGCACACTGCAGGGTATCCAAAAGACCATCAGGGTTTACAACCTGACCCCTGGCGTCATTGCCCACCTCTCAATTTTAAATACATGTAGACATCGAGGGCTATCAGGAGGGGCTATGCGCTTACCTGCTGCTCTCTGGCAGGTGGCTCCATGCCCTCCTAGGTTTTAAATGCACCTTACGAACACACATGCATCAACACTACATTTGAGCGGGCTGAGGGAGGTTTGGAGTCTTCACACACCCCCGTTCTCTGCGGCCTGCTGGAGCGGGGGGCTAGGAGGAGGAGATGGCCGCCCGATCGGGGTCTGCTTCTCTCCACCCCAGGAAAAAGGGTAACACCACCTGGGTCTAGGTGCAGTTCCCCCCCCCGGGGGGCAAGGGTACGTAGACCTGGGGCTTAGAGTACACTTGCGGAGTGTGATTGTGTGTACAGTGTCTCTTTATGTCTGTCTCCATGTTGGGTGAGTGTTGAGTAATTGCATATGAGAGCATGAGGGTGGGAATGGATGTTTGTATCTGTGTGTGCCTATATGTCTGTGTCTATATGTCAGGTTGGGTATCAGACGCCACCTCTCTAGGGACATCTCAGGCCCTCCAAGTGAGCCCTCATCTGGGACTCTCCTCAGCTCTTTCTGGGATAGTGGCGCGGCTGCCCCTCTGTTGGTCTTCCTTGGTGTCTTGTGTTCTGAGGGTCTGAGGTGTTCTGGATGTCTGGAGTCTTGATCTCCTCCATACCGGCTTCATGCCCTGGAGGACGGGGCTGTGGTGCCCCACACCCCCTAGCAGATCATTACATGAAGGAACCTTTTAAATACAAGCGCATCCATGCTCACAGGTGTACACACGGGGACTCTCACACACAAACTACACCCTTTTTGGCTCCTACCTCAAAGCACACTGTGCGCTGTCGATCTTACGTGCTGCACAATAATCTTTAATATTTAATATTTACTGTTACATTCCCAGAGATCATCGTGATGTTGTTTATTATGTTGCTCTTTTTTTTTTTCTTCTGCTTGCTTTCTCTTTTTTCTTTCTCAACAGGTGATCCAGGTGATTGATATATGTATTTTATGTCTGCTTATTTTGTTGTTTTTTGTTATTTGCACTTTATCCCCGTCCCTCTTACCTGCTGTTTTTCTTTCCCTTTCTTTCTTCCCTTTCTTTTCACCAGTCAAGTCTGCATTTAACAAGTGAAAATAAAATAAAATAAACAATAAAAGGTGAATCAAATAGACCATTACAGCAAGGCTGGGACGGTCCATTTGGTAAAGTAAATCCGTTGGGCAGCTTTCTTCGCCTTTAGACAATAATTCTGATGCAAAAGAGCCAAACGGAACAGGCAAGAAAAAAAAAAAGACTATATAAATACTTTTTTTTAATACACTTTTGTGGTTTTTCCAACAGTTTCATGGCAGATTTTGAAATACTTACAAAGTATAATGTCTCGATAAGTGTTCTTACACACATGATATATACTTTTTCACATGTTAGGATTTTATAGCTTCAGTTTAATGTTATGTCCTCTAATCTTCATCCCAAACATCTTTCACCAACACTAAAGGACATGTTCTACAGTTGAACCATGAAAATGAACATCTATTCAGCTAGATTATGAAAACAAGTTCAATGTAAATGAACATTTGTCTTTTCAAATGTTAACTGTGACTGTTAGCATAAAACTCTCTGATGACAATGAAAAAAACTCTTCTTTACATACCTGATCTTGATGACTCCTCAAAAAGCAACAGGCGCTCTGTTCGACTAACCTGAAGTACAGGAAACTGTAGGAGGCGGAGCTTCATTGATATCCAAGGTTTTTTCACAATCCCACTGTCACATCTGAAAAATTAATCTGAAATTTCATCAGAGCAGAGTTGGCAAAGGTACAGACACTCTGTACAAACTTTTTAATATCTGTAGAAAAGATGGAAAATACAAAGACATATGTTCTTTCTATTGCCTACTTTGTAGAGGGTGACTGCCTCTAAACAGATGAACAGGTAAAGTATTTTGGATGAACAGTACTGCTGTGTTTGTTGCGTGAAGTGTATATATTTTATAAACGTTGAGGTACGTTTTGTTATGTGTCTCTATCATCTCTGCCCTGCTCGGTGCTGTTTGTTGGAGACGTTGAGGGAAGATTGGGAATTATGGGAAAAATTACTGCTAAACAGATTTATGGATGAATGGTCACCATTGACAAAAACAATGGTAGTACAGGGCGTGTACATCTTTTTTGTGTACTTTCTATTATTTTTTTTCTTCTTTAATGCCTTTCCATTCTTCTTCTCCTGTGGTGATGGTACTCATGAAACAAATATGCATTCATTGTGCAAATGATCACAAATTGTTTATACTAATTTATATAAAGATGAGGTTTAATGTGTTTATTCCCATGTTTTGTACTTTGTTGGTGTTTGGTTATACGAGTGGGTGAATAAAAGTAAGTAAAATAAGTCTGCATTTTATTGATAACCGTCAGCCTTTGAAGGAATGCTCGAGTGTGTCTGTGCCACTAATACAAACACTGCCTGGTTACCTCCGCCTCCTGCTGTTGATGGCCCCTCCCCCATGCTCTAACTGTTTGAACACATGTTTGAATCACTTCCTGGAAATAAAGGGAGCTGCCACATGAGCTTAGAGGACGCAGGTTAGTGTTTTCTCAGCTTTCTTTTTATTTCACTCACACACACACACACACACACACACACACCCCGTCGATATCACACCCCTCCTTCGCTCATGTTTAACAGCAGATTTTTATCAGTGATGTCGTCAGCTCCTGGCACCAACATCAAACTTGACTGTGAGTCTCTGTGGATCTGTTCTTCTCCTGTTTTCTGTTCATATCAAACATGTCCAGAGCTTCTAATAAGGAGCTCAGTGTTATACGTAATCAGTAAGAAAACCCAGGATTGCCTGTGAGCTCAAAGATCAGACTGCTTTACAGACTCACAGTCTTTCATATGTTTAGTGTCACGCAGAGGCGACAGACGTATATCGTCAGTGCACTTTGTGTTTAACCCCTCTGTGAGATCAGCCAATTAGAAGAAAGCTTTCTAAAAAAGGGGAGGGGCTAAAACTTGTTTAGTGAAACAGATGACAGTTTCTGTATTCACAAAGATCTCAGTGGGCTGAGGAATCCTGCATCAGTGATTGGACAGGAGACAGGCAGCTGTTGGGTGAAGATAAACAAACCCTGCTCTTTATTCATTGGTTCAGTCACTTCAAGTGGACCAATCACAGAGCCCCACCTGTTAGCATCAGAGACTTTCTGTTTGGCACTCACAGCCGGTTTCCCTCTCAGGCTGACTCAGGGAAGATGAAAATAAATGATGTGAAGAAAGAGGAGGGACCAGCAGAGTTTCCAGGATGCAGCTATGTTGCAGTGAAGAGTGATTGTTCCAAAGAAGAACCTCCATACTTCAGTGCTGAACCAAAGTAAGTGTTTTTGACACACACACACACACACACACACACACACACACACACACTCACCCTCTCTCTCTCTCTCTCTCTCTGCGTACACAGTGTTCGGAAGGTTACTTTAAAAATGTATTCCACTACAGATTACATGCCCCAAAATGTCTTTTGTAACGTATTCTGAATACTTTGGATTATTTCATATATTATCATGCTTTTTACAACTACATGAATGTCCTATTGCTGTGTGATTTATTACTATTACTGAAGGTTAGTCGCCATACCAATACCAACTAGATGTTTAAATCTTAATATAAATGAGTAACAGTAGGGTGGACATTAGGTAAGGCTGCACTTCACAGAAAGTATAGAAAACTATTCCGTGCGTATATAAAACAGGTCCGCAGCTCCGAACCATAGTAAAGGGACCTCTGGCTAATATGTCGGGTTCTTGTCGGGCTCGTAGCTGAAAACTAGCTTTGCTTTGTTGTCTGGGTCAACTTTGCTAGCGAGAGACAGAGAGAGGCGTTGAAAGGCTGCTCCAACAGAGCTTATTGTTTCAGAGGAAAAACAAGATTTTTCTCCCCCTCGCTCACAGACACATAACGGGTATGGCAGTCCATTCTCCCTGCAGCACGGACTACACTGCCCATCAGGCTACATTCTTTAGGACGATGCTTGTAACACTCTGCTATTGCCTTCATATTAAATCATTTTTTGAATAATAATTAAAAAAAAAATATTTCTTCACATCATTATGTGGCCGCAATTAGAGGTGACATGGGCTGTTAGATTGAGACACGGGCATTAGAGCCTCTTAATGTGTGTTTTGTTTGGGTTTCCACTGGTGTGGAATTACCAAAACTAGAGAGGGTATAGCCTAACATATGAAACAGGAAAAGACCGCTGTGTAATCCATTTATTTCAACAAAGGAACTGTATTCTGAATAGCACCTTTTAAAATGGTAACTGTAATGGAATACAGTTACTCATATTTTGCATTCTAAATACGTAACGCCGGTTGATGCATTCCGTTACTCCCAAACACTGTGCATACATCATCTTTTGTCGTTTTGTGAAAAAAAAAAAGAAAAAAAAAAAAAGGTTCAATGACTGATTCTGT
The DNA here is from genome assembly GCF_057381845.1 of Rhamphochromis longiceps. NCBI lineage: Eukaryota > Metazoa > Chordata > Actinopteri > Cichliformes > Cichlidae > Rhamphochromis > Rhamphochromis longiceps. Next base: position 37,133,783 of record NC_140565.1, read on the forward strand.
GGGGTCAAAGGTATTTTCTGGCTGCAGCTGCTATTAGCAGTGATGGAAATTTGAAACCCTTTTTGTCATGGCTGCAGAAGCACTTATGTATTCACACGAGCGTTAGGGTTGCAAACGCCTGTCCTAAGAAAGTAGAATTTAGTCAAACAGAAAAGCAAAGTGGCTTCCAAAAACAGAACATATGAATTTCATACTGTAAATTACAATATGAACATATTAATCAAAATTTAACTGCAGCGAAAAAAGTTCAACCTAAAGCATTTACTTTCTTCTGGCACTGCTTAGAGAAAAGGCATTGATCCTGCTGTTCAAGTCCAAATCAGAAAGTTCAGACTGAATTTGACAAGTGGATTTCATCATAAGCCTCTCTGTATTATCCTGTATTAATTGTCAACATCCTGAACATTTGTAAAAACCCGAGTCTGTCAGGGCTCTGTGTGCGGGCAGGTGGAGATGTGGATCCAAGTGCAGGACTCTCAGACGGAAATATAACTGAAAACCACAGCTTTATTGCTGGCACCAACAAATCAGAAACCAAACATGAAAACACTAACTGGAACACACAGGCAGGATCTGAGGGTACGACGCGACACTGAGCACAGGAAAACACAGGGCTAATATACACAGGGTGGTAATCAGCGAATGGGCAACAGGAGGGAGACACAGCTGGGAGAGATCAGGGTTAACGAGACGGGGGGAACCAAGCTGCACACACTAACATAAGACAAAGACTTTCACAATAAACCAGGAAACATGAATTACTAAACAAGCATGCAGACTTTACACTGAGAGACAGACAGACAGAATGACACATGGAACCTGAACTAAACTAAACGTGAGATATAACTGAGAACAAATCCTTAAGCACGGATAAACAGAAACAAGAAACTAATAATAATCATCATCACTACGAGAATAAGAAAACAATCCATGAAGCAGAATTAAACCGAAATATAATAAACTCAAAATACTGGGTCCAACGGACCCAGAACCGTGACAGAGTCGGTAACTATGGAAAATGTTGAAAATAATATGCAATCAGCAACTAATTACACCCATGCGGTGTGCGTAAACCAGAAAGACTATCATGAGAAAACGTTGTCACTGCTCAGAGACAAAAATACTTAAGAGCCCCTGAAACGAGACCCAGGAAGTGGTTACAGGAAGAGGGTGATAGACTGTCTGAAGCAGTTAGAACAAGACAATCCTATTGATTGATCTCATACCACAGGTTATACGCAGGGGAAGCTACACCAAGTTTGTATGGTTTACCGACGATACATATATATCTACATATATACATATACCTTTAAGCCCGATTGTCTGTATGATCAACTTAGTCACCTATAACATCTCTAAAAGGAAACAATGGCTTTCTGGCTTCGATCCTCAACCCGTGGGTGGGCAGCTCTGAGCACCACATCCAGAACACTTTGGATTTTGTTGAGAAGGTGAGAGATGTCATGGAGGCACATGAAACCATGGTCTCGTACGACGTTACATCTCTCTTCACTTCCGCGTTGGAGGGAGTTAGTAAGAGATTACTGGATGACCCCAATCTCAGCAACAGGACCACTCTCAGCATCGACCAAGTGTGTTTGCTTTTGGAACTGTGTCTTAATTCCACATATTCCATATACAAGGGCATAACGTTGGGGCCAACTTGTACATGGAAGAAGTGGAAAAGAGGGCTTTGCTATCCCACCCTGGAACACCACCAAGCCATTGGTTCAGATTTGTGGATGACACCTGGCTGAAAATCAAATCTCAGGACGTACCACATTTCAGGGTTGACCGACACATCAAATTCACCAGGGAGGATATGAAAAGTGTCAGGTTAGCCTTCTTAGACTGTGAGATTTCCATCAGTAATGGGGGACATCTAAAAGCTGATATGTACCGTAAACCTACACATACGGATCAGTATTTAAGTTTGTTTTTTTTTACTTTCTATTTATTTATTTACAGTATGAGAATACAGTCATTTATAATTATTCCGTACAAAGGGTATACACAATCCATTTTTCCCAGAGCTTCTTGAATTTCTCCAGCTCCAGTCTAAGGACAAACGTAAGCCTCTCCATTCCAAAAATTTCTTTCACTATCCCATGCCACTGGGCCAGAGTTGGAAGATTGGCCTTTAGCCATCTTCGGGTTATGGCCTTTCTGCTGCTAGCCAAAAGTATTTTCAATAAATAATTATCTTTATGTGAAAGTGTCTTAGGTATCTTGCCAAGATACAAGGTAACAAATGAATAGTCCATTTTTATCCTGATTATTTTGTTTATCTCAATGGCCACCTCCCCCCAATATGGCTGGATTCTTGGGCAGGCCCCTAAGACATGGAAATGGTTTGCCATGGGCGAGCCACAGCCTCTCCAACATAGGCATTTAATGAAGCCATCTCTTGCTAGTACCCTAAATAGATATTCCCAACCCACCAAGTCAAAAGCCTTTTCGGCATCTAAGCTAATCAACATTGCACTAATATTTCCTATGTTATGTGGTTCATCACTTGTAATGTTCTCCTTAAGTTATCTTGAGTCTGTCTATTTGAAACAAAGCCTGTCTGATCTAAGTCTATCAGCTCCGGAATAATTGATTCCAGTCTCTTAGATAATATTGAAGCAAATAATTTATAGTCCACATTAAGGACGGATATTGGCCTATATCATGGCTATTCAACTACGAAGTTAGTTGGGCCAAATTTTCAAACCGAGGAATTTATCTGGGCCAGATTTTTTTTTTTGAAGCCAGTAAGCAGCAGATCATGATCAATTTCAAACCCACACAACTGTACTGAAAAACAAGTAATTTTTTTATTCTTTTTCCCCTGTAAATCACAAATGCACACCAAAAGGTCCATTTAAAAAAAGGGAGCTATAACTGAACTATTTTTTGCACATTTGAAATAATAATAATAATAACAAAAAAACATTTTGATAATTCCCTTTCAAATTAAAATAAATATTTCGCTGACCACTCACTTTTCCTGCCATGGATGAAGCCTCCTCCGTCACAAGTATACAGACACGCTTCATATCCAGACCATTTTCCTCAAAAAGAGCTGAAATCTTCTCAAACATTATTTCGCCAGCTGTGTGTCCCTCTAACGGTAGTAAGCCGAGCAATTTCCCATCCAAAAAATGGAGATATACGCACAAATTCCTGTTGGATTTGTGTTAGTACTGATTTCTCATTCAAAATACTGGTGTTGAGTCTCCAAAGTGTATTTTTCCGTTGTTTAGTCCGAGTACGGTGCAGGGTTAGGTACACACGTGAATGATCAGATAAATCTCTGACCACTATTTTACAATCTTCAACCTTATGCCAGTATGATTTATACATAAAAAAGTAGTCAATTCTTTTTTTTTTCTTTTTTTTTTTTTGCCTGTCCCGTTTGGCTCTTTTGCCATCAGAATTGTTGTCTAAAGGTAAAGAAAGATGCCCAACGGATTTACTTTACCAAATTGACCATCCCAGCCTTGCCGTAATGGTCCATTTGATTCACCTTTTATTGTTTATTTTATTTTTACTTACTGAATACGGGACAGACTTGACTGGGGGAAAGAAGGGGAGAAAGAAAGAGGGAAAGAGAAACAGCTGAGAAGAGGGACGGGGGAGAAGGGCAAAAAACAAAAACCAACAGAACGGGCAGAGAAAAAAAAATGCATCTATCAATCACCTGGGTCACCTGCTGAGAAAGAAAAAAGAAAACAAGCAGAAGAGAACAAGAGTAATAGAATAAACAACATCACAATGATATATGGGAATATGACAGTAAATACTAAATATTAAACATTATTGTGCAGCACATAAGATCAACAGAACACAGTGTGCTTTGAGGTAGGAGCCAAAAAGGGTGTAGTTTGTGGGTGTGATCACCCGTGTGTACACCTGTGAGCATGGACGCGCTTGTTTTTAAAAGGTTCCTTCATGTAATGATCTGCTAGAGGGTGTGGGGGGGCCACAGCCCCGTCCTCCAGGGCATGAAGCAGGTATGGAGGAGATCAAAACTCCAGACATCCAGAGGCCCCCAGAACACAAGAGACCAAGGAAGACCAACAGAGGGGCAGCCGCGCCACTGTCCCAGAAAGAGCTGAGGAGAGTCCCAGATGAGGGGTCACTCAGCAGCCGCGGAGCAGAAGCCAGGGGGGGTTGCAGTGACGGGCCCGTGAGCTCCGCCGGCAGCCAGCCGTGCCTGAGTGACCGAGCGCCAGGCCGAGAGGCCGGGGGCACCCCACCTCCGAAGTGGCCCGAGCGAGCCCCAGGCTCCAGGCCCCGATAAGCGGCCGCCAAGGAGTGAGCCGGTGTGTACCTGGACGCCCATCCCCGGACACAAAGAACCACCAACGCACCGATGTCTGAGGGAGTCCGCCACTGGCAGGGGAAGTGGTGGTAGGGGGAGATAGGCCTCCAAACCTTGGAGGGCCTGAGATGTCCCCAGAGAGGTAAAAGTAGTCAATTCGAGTATATACAGAACAGTGAGCAAAATAATAGGTACCGTATTTCCCGGACTACAAAGCGCACCTGAATATTAGCCGCACAAGCTAAAATCAGGGGAAAATCCTGTTTTGTACATACATTAGCCGCACCTGACTAAAAGCCGCAGGTGTTTCAATGTTGACTTATCATATGTAAGAGAATATGCACAAAGGGAATTGTCAGGAAAGAGATGGCTGTTTGGAGACACACCCCTTTTATTAATATTTTGAAAAACAAGTTATGGGTACATATTTGCACAACTTTTTAGGTATATGTAAAAGTAGCGGTAATTACAAGTACGAAACATGTACTGTGCTTCATAAATGAGTAACAAATGTAGTACATAACAATAACCTACAGCACACCGGAAAAATAGATTCGGACTACCTTTTAGGCTCAAGAAAAGTCAGTCATTCACCACCATCTTCCTGCGCACTAAAACCACCAAAGTCCTCTTCTCCAGTGTCAGATACGAACAGGCTCAGGATGGCTTCGTCATCCACTCTCAGCTTCTTTCCTTCGTTGTCACTTTCAAAACCAAACAAATCCTCGTTGTCAGTGTCAGAGTCGAACACCCTCAGAAGGGCCGTGGCGGTGTCCTCTCCATCATGCAGCAGTCCAGCCCTTCGAAATCCGTTGGTGATCATGAATGTTTTCACACTTTTCCACGCTGTCAGATTCCACCGGTGGAGTTGAGCATAACTTGCTTTTCGCAAGTTTATTGCCGCTCGTCATCCACGCCTCCCGCTGAACGCGTGGCGCTACTTTGAAGTTTGTTTTCCGCGCTACTTGTACGGCACTATGTTGCCTGGCGGATGGACATGTGACCAACATACCACTCTTGAACCCCGATACTGTGTGTCTGATCACATGCCCTTCCGCCAGGCAACGTAGTGCCGTACAACAGCGGAACAAACAAAACAAATCGTCTTACGATATGACAAAAATCATGGATAATCCATAGAAAAGCCGCACCTGACTAAAAGCCGCAGGGTTCAAAGCTTGTGCAAAAAGTAGCGGCTTATAGCCCGACAATTACGGTAAATTGTTTTTCACCTGGATGAGAGGCTCTCCACAAATCAATCAAACCCAGTTCTGTAAGCATGTTGGACCCTAATGGCATTCGAACTTTTCTTTTGCCGGTGGTTGGATGCATCCAGTTTTGGTTGGAGTTGAACATTAAGGTCGCCACCAAAAATAAGAACTCCTCGTGTTTTCAAGACCACTAAATCGAATAACTTCTCATAAAAAGATTTGGAGCTTCCTGGCGGGGCATATACATTGAATAATGTTACTTCCTCCTCTTCTAATTTACCCTTTTCCAAAATGAACCTCCCTTCTTTGTCCTTTACCTCTAAATAGAATTCAAAGTTAACAGCATTGGGGATCAGTATGGCTACTCCTCTTTTGTGGCCTGATTTATGAGACAAGTAATAGGTAGTTTGGAAACCAAATTTTTTAATTTTTCATGTTCTAAAGAAGATAGATGTGTCTCCTGCCAAAAGATTACCTGCAGCTTCTCACGTTTCATTTTAGCTATTATTTTACTCCTTTTAATCGGATTATGTAGCCCTTTTACATTTAGCGTCATTATTTTATTTTCCTGATGATGCATATAACTTTTTCAGTCTGTGTACCTTTGTGCAACATCACCCATGCTAACCAGAAAATGAACAAGAACAATGAACAAGTAAACCGAAAAAACAAAACCAAAGACTTCCAAATCCGAAGTTCAGGTGAAACCTCAAGTTGAGAGGAAATCCTCGTGCCAGTCGAGGGCCTCTCATCAGTGTCAGGGAAAATACCCAGCACCAGTATCCTTCTTTGAAGCCAGGGTTACCCAACCGGTATAAAGTTCCTTCTTTAACAAGCTCAGGGAGTAATTGCAAAAAGACTCTTCACAGAATACATGGAGAGCAGAGGAACACATGTCATTTGAGAAGTAAAAAGCCTAAGTGTATTCCTTCTCAGGTAAAAATAAAAGTAAAATAATCACTTTAGGCAGGCTCATAATTGGAGTGCTTGATGAACTGGTTGAAATAGTAACAATAAAATATTTAATTCTTAAATATAGAATTCAGCTTATACAATCCTGAGCAAAACAGTTTTCAAATTCTTGGTAGATTTACTAAGGAGTAATATGAAGTCCTCCTCTCTGCATGAGAGCAGGATGCCTCACTTTAAAGCTCCAGTGGAGACGTAATGACCCTCTTGATTTCAGTCACAAGAGTCGGATGCTCCCCGGTGGGGCCCGATGGAAGCTCCGTAGCTTCTCTCTTATCCGCCGCTGGTCCACTCCCTGTCTGCGGCGATCTGCGCCGGCCCTCTCCCACATTGCTAGTCTCTGCTGTTTTGGCGCCGTGGAGCCTGGTTCCTTGATATCATCCAGGCAGAATCCTCCGGCCCTGTCTGCTCCAGGAGAAACTAAACAGGATGCAGGTGGACCCCATCATCTGGGATGACCAGGAAGAGGAGTACAGGAGCCTGGTGAGGAACTTTGTCACATGGAGTCACACAAACCACCTGCAACTCAACACTTCAAAGACCAAGGAACTGGTTGTGGATTTCGGGAGGTCCAGACCAGGTCCACTTAGGGCTGCTCAATTAATCGAATTTTAATCACGATTACGATCTGGGCTTTCAACGATCATTAAAAATGACTGAGCCGATTATTAGCCCCTCCCTCATGCTTTACTCTCGCGCTGCTCCGTGTGGCAAATCAAGCGCACTGCTCTGCATTTCGAACACGCGTCACAACAATTAAGAGGACCCGAGGGAAGCTCGGAAAGCTAAGCAGAAGTTATTTGGAGAGGAGAGTGACTGCCGTTGGTTGAAAAGAGAGGTAAAAAAAAAAAAAAACTTCAGTGGTGTGGAAACATTATGGGTTCGCGGAGTCAGACGTGGATCAAGTAGACACAGTGTGTAAACTTTGCTATGGTGTCGTAGCTGCACCACAGAGCAACACTGCAAAGTTTACATTTTTCATTTCAGAATCATCAGAATCAGAATCAGAATACTTTATTGATCCCTGGGGGAAATTATTTTTTGTTACAGTGCTCCATTTTAAACCAACATTAAGACAAGACAGACAATACGCTAACTAAGAATAGTACAATATTTATTTATTTCTTTCTTTCTTTTATTGCAAACATTTGCACTGTTATCAGTATTTGCACACTATTTTATATTATTTTTTAAAGTAATTATTCAATACATTGTTATTGTTAACCCTTTAAAGCCGGTCAGAGCAGCATGCTCGTTTTGTATAACTATTTTTAAATCCCTGTAGAACCTGAACCGCTAAGCTAGCACAATAAATTTTTTTCCATATGAAACCAGAGGAGTTGTACTTACATCTTATGCCATCAGCTTATCCTAGGTCACGGTTTCCTTCCACATATAGCTTTGCAAAAATTGCATAAAAAGCGCTTGCAGGAACAAAAACATAATATTCCAGAAACACGCTTTGCCGATCCGATCAGCTGTTCTTAACACTTCCCACATTGAAAAAGACGTCAACGCGAACTATCGCAACTGACGTCATTTTCGCGGAAAATGTAGTTTTTTACTTGTAGGCCTTAGAACTCGAATTGCACTGCTGGAAATAGTTTATTTTGATGCACATGCACATTCTTTGCAAATTTGCATCATAGGATTGTTTTTTTGTTTTTCCTGCAGTATATAAAAATTGCTGTATCTCCAAAAATAAAACTATGAAGACACTCAAAATAAATTTCCTGTTGTTGTAAACTATTTTTTGCAACTTTTTTGTATTTAAAGTTTTGAGGGATAAGCCTCTTAAATTTCTCCAAGTAGAAATATATGTAAAAAAAACAAAAACGATTTTCAATTTTTTTGTAGTTTATTGCACTTTTTTGCAATTAATGTAGTTACTATGGACTTAATACATACACATTTTTAAAATATGGGCTATAACAGTTGTATTGATGTATAGCAACTTGAAATGCTCCCACAAATGGCACTACAGCATGTAAAAAAAATATTATAAGCTCTGGCGGACTTGGTTCTATGGTAGATCTTAAAGGGTTAAATAAATATCGTCAAATAATCGTGATCTCAATTTCAGTGAAAATAATCGTGATTATCATTTTTGCCATAATCGAGCAGCCCTAGGTCCACTGCCAGTTCAGATAGAGGGAGAGGAGGTGGAGGTGGTCAACACATACAAGTACCTCGGGCTGTGGGTGGACAATAAACTGGACTGGTCATGCAACACGCAGCACCTGTATAAAAAAGGCCAAAGCCAACTGTACTTCCTCAGGAGGCCGAGGTCTTTCAACATCTGCAGGAAGCTCCTGAGGATGTTTTACCAGTCAGTGGTTGCTGGAGTACTTTTCTATGCTGTGGTGTGCTGGGGGAGCAGCACAGCAAAGAAGGACTCATGCAGGCTGGAGAGACTGATCAGGAAGGCTGGCTCTGTGGTCGGCATGAAGCTGGACACTCTGGTGACAGTGGCAGAGAAGAGGACCTTAAAGAAACTGATGGACATTAATCAAATCAAATCAAATCAAATCACTTTTATTGTCACATCACATGTGCAGGCACACTGGCACAGCACATGCGAGTGAAATTCTTGTGTGCGAGCCCCACAAGCAACAGAGATGTGCAAACACAACAACACAAACGAGCAAAATACAAGAATGGCCAACCTGAAACTAATAAATATATGTACAATATATAATAGTGTATGCATTTCTGGATGTGTATACTAAATATTTTCCTACGTGTGTGTGTGTGTGTGTGTGTGTGTGTGTGTGTGTGTGTGTGTGTGTGTGTGTATACACATTTTTACAAATTAAATAGTAAAAAAGAAAATTAAAATAAATAATAATAATAATAATAATAAAATATATAAAATATACAGTGTTGAATATGTGCAAAACAAGTGGCATTTATATACAGTGTGGAGTGCATAATGTTGAAGTTCCAGTAGTGAAGCTGAGGTGTCTATGACGTGTTCAGCAGTCTGATGGCCTGATGGAAAAAGCTGTCTCTCAGTCTGCTGGTACGGGACCGGATGCTGCAGAACCTCCTTCCTGATGGAAGCAGTCTGAACAGTTTATGGCTGGGGTGACTGGAGTCCTTGATGATCCTCCCCGCTTTCCTCAGGCAGCGCTTCCTGTAGATGTCTTGGAGGGAGGGAAGCTCACCTCCAATTATCCGTTCAGAGCACCGCACTACTCGCTGGAGAGCTTTGCAGTTGTAGGCGGTGCTGTTGCCATACCAGGTGGTGATGCATCCAGTGAGGATGCTCTCAATGGCACAGTGATAGAAGGTCCTGAGGATGCGGGGGTTCATGCCGAATCTTTTCAGTCTCCTGAGAAAGAAGAGGCGCTGCTGCGCCTTCTTCACTGTTTTGTTTGTGTGTACTGACCACGTAAGATCCTCAGCCAGATGTACACCAAGGAACCGGAAGCTGCTCACTCTCTCCACAGCAGCGCCGTTGATGGTGATGGGGGTGTGTACTTCTCTGCACCTCCGGAAGTCCACTATCAACTCCTTTGTCTTTGCGACGTTGAGGGTGAGATGGTTGTCTTGACACCAGTGGGTCAGGGCGCTGACCTCCTCCCTGTAAGCCGTCTCATCACCGTTGGTGATAAGACCCACCACTGTAGTGTCGTCCGCAAACTTCACAATGATGTTGGAGTTGTTAGTGGCTGTGCAGTCGTAGGTGTAGAGTGAGTACAGGAGAGGGCTCAGTACACACCCCTGTGGAGCACCAGTGTTCAGTGTGATGGGGGATGAGGTGATGCTGCCCAGTCTGACCACTTGGCGTCTGTCAGACAGGAAGCTAAGGATCCAGCTGCAGAGGGAGCTGCTCAGTCCTAGATCCTGCAGTTTCCTGTCCAGCTTCGAGGGAACGATGGTATTGAATGCTGAGCTGTAATCTACAAACAGCATCCTCACATACGTGTCTCTCTTCTCCAGGTGTGACAGGGCAGTGTGTAGTGTCAGGGCTATGGCATCATCAGTGGACCTGTTGTGGCGGTATGCAAACTGTAGAGGGTCCAGTGAGTCGGGTAGTGCAGAGCAGATGAAGTCCCTGACCAGCTTCTCGAAGCATTTGCTAACGATGGGGGTCAGGGCTACAGGTCGCCAGTCGTTCAATGAGGAGATGGTGGAGGATTTGGGTACAGGGACGATGGTGGCCATTTTGAAGCAGGCTGGGACTACAGACAGAGAGAGGGAAAGGTTGAAGATGTGCGTGAACACTCCAGCCAGCTGAGCCGCGCATGACCTGAGGACGCGGCCGGGAATCCCGTCCGGACCAGTAGCTTTGCGTGCGTTCGCCTTCCTGAAGCACTTCCGCACATCCTCCTCAGACACAGTGTGCGCACTGACGTCATCCGCGGTGCGCACACTGTCCGGTCTCATGGTGTTCGCTGTGTCGAATCTAGCGTAGAATACGTTTAGATCCTCACACAGAGAGGCCGTGGTCTGCGGTGTGCTGGTTTTCCCTCTAAAGTCTGTGATCGTGTTTAGTCCCTGCCACATACTCCGAGGGTTGTCAAACTGTTGCTCCACCCTGTCCCTGTACTCACGTTTGGCTGCTTTGATCGTCTTCCGGAGTTGGTAATGTGCGTGTTTGTAGTCCGATGTGTTCGCGGAGGCAAAGGCGGTGTTCCGTGCCGCGCGAACATCTCCGTTAATCCAGGGTTTTTGATTTGGGAAGGATTTGACATTATGAACAATGCCGGGCATCCTCTGCACACGGTCGTAAACAATCAGAGGAGCCTATTCAGCGACAGGCTGCTTCTCCCAAAGTCAAAAACCAACAGACTTAAAAACTCCTTTGTCCCACACGCCATCAGACTGTTTAACTCCTCACTGGAGGGGAGAGGGAGGGGAGACAGGGGGACAAGGGAGGGCGGGAACAACTGAGCTGTAGGTGCTTCTCTACACTGTGCAATATTTGCAATATTTGTTTTTTGTTTTTGTTTTGTCTTTTTTCTTATATTTGACTGTCCAATAATCACTGTGCAATATACTCACTCAAATGAGCAATCCTATTTATCCATATTGTATATTCTGTATCTATATATGTGTATATGTGTATATATGGTGTATTTATACTTATATCCTTACTCTCATTCCCCTTAATGTATCTGTAACATGCAACTTCTTTCGGTGCTTTGCTACTGGAAACTGAATTTCCCGGAGGAACCCACCCGAGGGACTAATAAAGTTTCATCTAATCTAATCTAATCTAATCTAATCTAATAATCCACATTTCACTGTTTTACTCTTTGGTTCAGATGTGGATACTGTATTGTTCTTTCTTTGTGATTTTTTTTTTTTTCATGTTCAATCAAATGGTGGGTTTAATAAATTTGTCCATATTTCTAGAAATGAGAGCTGCTCCATCCAAAGTGGGATGGATGCCGTCTCTCCTAACAAGAGCAGGTTTCATCCAGAAGGTTTGCCAATTATCTATGGAGCCCACATCCAGGTGTCATTACTGCCGCCGTGAATCATAATTTTACTGAATTTACGTTTACCCTTAGCCAGCAGTTTTAAATTTTCCTCAATGTTGCCTGCTCTGGCCCCTGGAAGACAATTGTCTATGGTTGCTGGTGTCTCTAGCTTCACATGTCTGAGAACAGAATCGGCAATTACAAGAGTTTGACCCCAGTGGGTGGAACAGGAAGTGACACTCTACTGCAGAGAGCGAACCCCAAGTGACAGTGCCACCAAGAGCTTCCAGTCAGCCCTGGACTGATTGAAGAATAGTAACTATTGTGAGAATCACTTAAATACATCAGAGCTTATGTGTGCTATCTTAGATTAAATAAAAGTGCATTATTACATTTGGCAATACTATATAAAACATACTGATGCATGCTCATCATCCAGGTAAGCCAATCCCTAAAATTTGATTCTGTTCATCTGGACATAGTTTTTATTTTTCCTGAATTTTCACAGAGACAATAACAGGAGTCCTGATGGTGGGGGTCAGCAGCTGCCTATGTGTGCTTTGTGTCAGGATGTCCTGAAACATCCCGTTTCTACTAGCTGTGGACACACAGAAGATGACTCCTGTCCCCATAATGGAGAAAGATCGAGCAATGGACTGCAGTCAACTGGACAGAGGAGCTGTATACATAGTAAGATTGAACATCTGTCTACTAATAGATTTTTCAAACATTGAAGTTTTCTTCCTTTTTGGTCTTAAATATTATCATGTCTTTCAGCAGATGTTGATCTGCAGGAGGCTTTAGATAAACATAAGATCAGTCTGAGGAGGAGATGTGAATGTGTGACTGAAGGAAGTGATGAAACAGAAAGTAGAACCCTCCTCAACAGGATCTACACTGAGCTTTACATCACAGAGGGACAGACTGAAGAGGTTCATACCCAACATGAGGTGAGGCAGCTGGAGACAGCTTCCAAGATGGACGCCCTCCATGACGCTCCAATCAGGTGCCAGGACATCTTTAAAGCCTTACCTGACCAACAGAGACCCATCAGAGTGGTTCTGACCAACGGCGTGGCTGGTGTTGGAAAAACCTTTGCAGTGCAGAAGTTCACTCTGGACTGGGCAGAGGGCTTGGAGAACCAACATGTCAGTGTGGTGGTTCTGCTTTCATTCAGGGAGCTGAACCTGATCAGAGATGAGCAGTACAGTCTTCTGGAGCTGCTCCATGTTTTCCATCCAACATTACAGAAGGTCACAGCAGAGAAGCTGGCTGTCTCTCAGCTTTTGTTCATCTTTGACGGCCTGGATGAAAGCAGACTTTCATTGGATTTCACCAACAGGAAGCTGCTGTCTGATGTCACACAGAAGTCATCAGTCAGCCAGCTGCTGACAAACCTCATCCAGGGGAATCTGCTTCCCTCGGCTCTCGTCTGGATAACTTCCCGACCTGCAGCAGCCAATCAGATCCCTCCTACATGTGTTGACAGGCTAACAGAAGTACGAGGCTTCACTGACGCCCAGAAGGAGGAGTACTTCAGGAGGAGATTCAGTGATGAAGAGCTGTCCAGCAGAATCATCTCCCACATGAAGACATCCAGGAGCCTCCACATCATGTGTAGAATCCCAGTCTTCTGCTGGATCACTGCTACAGTTCTGGAGCACATGTTGACTACAGAGCAGAGAGGAGAGCTGCCCAAGACCCTGACTGACATGTACTCACACTTCCTGCTGGTTCAGACAAAGAGGAAGAAGAACAAGTACCCCGAGGGACATGAGACGAGTCCACAGGAGCTGACGGAGGCTGACAGGGAAGTTCTTCTGAAGCTGGGGAGGCTGGCGTTTGAACATCTGGAGAAAGGAAACATCATGTTCTACCAAGAAGACCTGGAGCAGTGTGGTCTGGATGTGACAGAGGCCTCGGTGTACTCAGGAGTTTGTACAGAGATCTTCAAAAGAGAGTGTGTGATCTTCCAGAAACCAGTCTACTGCTTTGTTCATCTGAGCATTCAGGAGTTTCTGGCTGCTGTCTACATGTTCCACTGTTTCACTAACAGGAAGACGGAGGTGCTGGAGGACTTCCTGGAAGATGAAATGAATGAAGAGGAGGAAGATGATGATGAGGATTATGATGAAGACTTGTATTACACATCTGTAGCTGACTTTTTGCACATGGGCCTAAACAAATCTCTTCAGAGTAAAAATGGCCACCTGGACCTGTTTGTCCGCTTCCTGTATGGCCTATGTCTGGAGTCCAACCAAATAATATTATGTGGTCTGCTGGGTCAGACAGAGAACAGTCCAGAAGTTATTGAGAGAATCATTAACAACTTGAAGGAGATGAAAGCTAAGTTTATTTCTCCTGACAGAATCATCAACATCTTCCACTGTCTGATGGAGATGAATGACCTCTCAGTACATCAGGAAATCTTGGATTTCCTAAAGTCAGAGAACAGATCAGAGAAGAAACTCTCTGAGATCCACTGCTCAGCTCTGGCCTACATGCTACAGATGACAGAGGAGGTTCTGGATGAGTTTGACCTGGATGAATACAACACATCATGGGAGGGTAGACTAAGGCTTATTCCGGCTGTGAGAAACTGCAGGAAGGCTCGGTGAGTCCAGATGTTAATATCATCCTAAAAACTGTAAAGATGCCATCAGCTGTCTGATATATACTCTAAGGTCTAGAAGTATGTGAATGGTGACACAACTTTATAGTTTGTTCTCTTCACACTAAATTTATTTAAAATGAAAATAGTGTGATAATTTCAGATTCTGAGCTTTAATTTGAAGTTTCAACAAAAACGTTGAAAAGGTTTTTTTTGGTCATTTTCATACAAAATCTTCTTTTCTTAATGGTAAATAAGGAATTTTGTTAAAGCTCTTTGGAATAATTGAAATCTGAACCTGTGGAGTATAGAATGGATTTCCTCCTGCCTTTGGTTTGCTCTTCAGCCGTGACATGCAGCTGCATAGGCTTCACATAAACGGGTTTTATATTCCTCCTGGGTCTGTTGAGTTTACACAATATTTTAGATCACTGTCTATGTGTCTTGTGAAGCTTTGGTACATGTTAGTGACTGGGAGAGTAATATTTTCCTGTACATCTGACAGTAGGGCTGGGCCATATTGTACCGTTCACGGTAATACCGATACAATGTTAGGCAACGATAAGAAAATGAAATATCGCGATAGAATATGGGTAAAACGCGCCTTTGTTTTCATACGCACATGGCCGATTGAGTGAAACGGATGAACCAGAATTGGTTTGTAAAAATGGTGAAACTTCAGTGATGTGGAAGTGATTTGGTGTTTGTCCATCAGATACCCACCAAAGCACATTTTTCTTTGTAGAACACGCAAGCGGGCCGTCGTTATTGCCGTATTTGTCGGACTAAGGTGCTCGTAAATCTGGGAGTGATCTGGGTCCTAAACTCCTTTCCCTTCAGGTTCCAAAGTCAAACGAACACTGCAGCATCACTGAGAGTTAAAATCAGAATCAGAATCAGAATCAGAATACTTTATTCATCCCGAGGGAAATTAGGGGTTACAGCAGGCAGCACGCTAATGGCGCATGCGCACTCACAAAGGAACCTTCTGACCAACTTTACACAAACATCACATTGGGCAGACATGTCAGAAAGGTAGGCTGATAGGAAAAAACAACGAAAATACACTACATGAGGTAAGAGGAGGAGAAAAAAAAACTCCACTCAGACTGAGCTCCTGGTGGGAGAATAGTTTGATAACAGAAAAAACACCTCAGCACAAAAGCACATGACTATCAATACACCATAGAAACACGAGACAAGCAACAGGGGCGGGTAAAGGGTAAGAGAGAGCCGGCGTAGACAGCGCATCCGGTCCTGCAGCATCTGCGCTGGTCCAGTTGACTGCTATCTTCCCCGGTAGGGCACAAGCATCGAAGGCGTTGGAAAGGGAGGGGGATGAGTGAGTGCTTGTCAGTGTAAGTGTGTGTGTGTGTGTGTCCAGAGTTCAGCGGAGACAGTGTCCTTCGCACTATCAGGCTAAGTAAACAGTCTGCCAGCCAACCCAGGTGGCCTTCATGGGACGGGAAGAATAGTCATCACACAGTCGTTATCAGGGAGTTGTTTTGGTGGGCTCCAGCCTTGGGCCTGCAGCTGGCGCCGTGGTGTCCGAATGTTGAATATTGTTGATTTCTGTTTTGTGAGCAGCTCGAATTTTAGCACTCTGAGACTGGTCCCTCAACTTCGCGTTGGAGAGCCGCGAGCCTCCCCATGATGGTATCAAACTTCAGTTCCAAGGTGTTGTCAGTCTTTTGATTCTGAGACTTCACAACTGCAGTGATCCGTTCCGCGATGTTTTCCAACTGTCGCTCAAGGGTGTCATTTTGAGCAGGCCTCTCTCTGATGTTTCCCCTCATACGCTCAATGGTGTTGTTTTGAGCCTTCACAGCAGCAGTAAGCGTCTCCAAGGTGTTGACCATATTACGTTCGTTGTGAGAGGTCGCACCTCGTCCCGGCGCTTCGAATCCAGCGGGCAGCCATGTGGGGGTTTGAACAGCCGGTTCCGCTCTCTTATTTCTCTGATAAAGCAGGGCTAGGCCAACGCCGATCAGCATGAACCCTGTTATCATGGTTCCGAATAGGTAGATATCTTCAGCGTCCTCGATCGACAGTCCCGCCAGGCACACGGTCCTCCAGTTCTGCCACCCGTCCATCGTGTAACCGGCAGGGAAAGTCCCTCCAGGGCACTCAGGCTCTCCCGAGCCCCGACTTCTCGTTGAGAAAAGGGTGTCAATAGCACTCAGAGACCAGTTGATCAAATCCATAATTGTCTTTTAGGTTTAGAGAACGACAGTGAGAGACTGTTCCAGGGAAAGTAATGCACGCAAGACAAGACGAGGACATAGAGGCAAGCAGGGAAGATAAGGGTGAGGAGGAGAGGAGAAGTGCGACCGCCTTCGCTGAGAGCTGAGAGAGCTAAAAACTGTCTAAATTCTTTCGTCTTTAATAAAACGATCAGCATTGCTGCTTTACCAGGTGTAACTATGAAGTTTGACATCCAGGTAGAGCTGGGCGATATGAGATTTTTTCATATCACGATATGTTTTTTTCATTTCAGTCGATAACGATATCTATCACGATATAAGCCAAATAACTATATTTGTAAGATTTAAATGTGCCGTTGCTCACAAGTAAAATGTGAAATAATCAGCAGCTTGTTTTGATTTAAATATTTATTTCTCATAATAAGTTCAACAGGGTAGATGTACTTAAGGAACATGAGACTTTTTCAGATAAATAAAGGCAAATATTGCAAACTACACAAAAGGCAGCTGCTAAAGCGTTTAAGTTTCAAAATAGAACAAACGAAACAGACTAAATTGTCAAATCCACTTAGAAACAAAATATTAATTCTAAAAATAAATCTTAGTTTGTTTTACAGAAGAACAGACAAAACTGACTAACTTTTGTCAATATCAAATAAACTGAGAACTAAAAGGAAATTCTCAATCTCTCCTTGTTGTATAGCTTATCTTTTCAAACAGTTTTAACAGTTACTTTAGTCTGACAAAAGCCGAATGACGAATCAGCGCTTCCAGTCAGAGACTGAGGCTACGTCCACACGTACACGGGTATTTTTGAAAACTGAGATTTTCCGTTTTCGTTTTAAAAAATAATCCCGTCCACACATAAAGGCAGAAATGAAGGAAAACGCTGCTATGAACATGCCAAAGCAGCAGGTGGCGCTAGATTCCTAACCGTGCAGAAATGTTGGCCAATCAGAAGTCTAGAAGCCTCGGTGGGAAAAAGTAAACAAAGCTGGGGCATAGAAGCAGAACCGAGTCGTATGTGTGGAGGGACAGTAACTGTGTGTATATGTAAGCATTTAAAACACTGCAGAGAGTAGAATTAACAGTAACAGTATTGTAGAAATTCATTTCACCGAAACAATAACGTGGCGCACAGTGTGACGCATGCACCAGTTTATTGTATTTCCAGACTTGTTTTCGGCACAATTTACAGTGCACGCTACTCTATTTTTTGTCAGACTTGAAATAGCCAAAATACCTTCACACTACGGAGCTTCTATGGCTCTTCCGTTCGACAATCTCTCCGGCATTGGAACCATCATCTGTTTTCTCTTAAGGTCACGCTCGGTTGATTTTTCTAGTCGGCACACTCATTTCCTCCATTACGCGCTGGCTCCATTACCCGCTGGCTGCTTCCCAAACAAACACACGTGCGGCTTGGCACTTGTGCTGTACGTAACAAGTCACGCGACGTGACGCTGCGGCTGTGATTGGTTCGGCTCTGCGCTACTTAATTTGGATTGGCTGACCTTTTTTTTTTTTAAGAGGACAAGCGCGGCGAGGTCTATCGCGATAGCTTAATTTCTCTATCGAGTAAAAGTTATATCGCGATACATATCGTTATCGTTCTATCGCCCAGCTCTACATCCAGGCATCCATGAAAAAAGAATTTATTACATTTAACGAAGTTAGAAGTTAGCAGGAAGCTAGCGGAAGTTAGCTCGCTAGTTTCGCTAGTTACCTAAGCATGATAAAGCATGTTCTGACTGAGAGATTTCTGAAAAAATTCAAACGTACTGCTCTGCTATCACTTCCAACATACATGAAGACAGGAAACTAAACAGCAGTGACGTTTGTAGGGTTACTGAAGTTGGGCTAGCTGGTATATAATGATGTGCTACGTGATCGCTAGCGACACAGCTATGTTAGCATAACATAAACAGTGAAGCTGGAGGAATCAACGCTAACACTTTTCCCCTCGATAAAAGTTAACGTGAGGGTTCCTGGTGGTTAGGGACAAATGCAATTGCACGGCAGGATGCTGTAAACGGACCAAACTTCAGTCAGGAGAACAACTGAGATAATCCATCCACATTACGAAGTTAGCCATTAATATACTGCAACATGGGAATAGAGCAGCTGTGATAGAATACAGCATTAATGAATCAATAGTACAGAAGTGGAGGAAGCAAGAAGAATGAGTTCAATAAAGTTTGATTTATCTGACTGCTTTGTTTCGCTTAATGTGTCTTATAATCCCGTGCACCCTATGGTCCGAAAAATACATATTTGACCTTTTTTATTTGGCACACTGCAGTTTAATGTAGCAAAGCACCTCTTTTTAACTTCAGTGGACATTATATATGGTTATGCTCAGGATATGTCAGCCCATTTCTACTGGAAATGCCTTTTGGTTAAACTTTCAGCAAGGAATATGCATTTTCACTGTTAAATTTTTATATAGCTTTAATGCACATAAAAAAAACAGCTGCTTGTTTAAGTGAAAATAAATGGATGGGGTTTTTTTTGCGCTAGTAAAGTTGTGGAGTTGTATTTTGTCTCGCATCAATTATATTGTCAGTTATATCATTATCGCAAATTGTCAAATATATATCGTGATAAATATTTTTGGCCATATCGCCCTGCTCTATCTGACAGTTCTGTTGTGGTGTCATTTTTGACATTTAGAGGTGTCCGCTCCATCTTTTGTTCTTCCATCCATTATCTTGGAGGTTGATCTGACTTTCATGTGTTCAAAGAATGTTGTTTTAGAATTGATCAGCCTTTCCATTAATTTGTTTTTGTAAATTACTTGTTATGTTTTTTGTTTTTGTCTTGAGGCTAACGAGTAGTTGAATGTTGTGCTTTGCTCTGTGAAGTTTTCTTTAGTAGTGTTGTTTACAGTCCGAATGGGCCAGGGGAAGAAGCTGTTTGTGAGTCTGGAAGCGCTGACCAAAGGCCAGTGGGTCAAACAGGTGATGGGCGGGATGTAAGGGGACATATGTGATGGCCCTGGTTTTCCTGAGACAGGACGATCTGGCGATGGGTTCCAGTCTAACTATATCCCTGAAGGAGTTTCTCAGTGTTGTTCTCTAAAATCTAAATAATTATGGATTTGATCAACTGGTCCCGTAACAGAATTGACACTCTCCTGGGCTTGGGAGAGTCCGATTGTCCTGCAGACACGTTTGCTGCCGGATACTCAATGGTCGGTTGCGTCGTGTGTCTGGTGACACTTTCGATGGAGGACATCTACCAATGCGGAACCACAATAACAGATTTCTGGCTGACTGGAGCTGGCTCGGACCTGGCTTATTGAAGAACAAGAAGCGGCTACAGCTGTTCAAAATCCCATAAGGCTGGCCAACATGATAGACGATTGGCAGGGCTGTGAGTACTCAGACTGTGTTTTGAATGCAATATGGATAAGATCTTGGAGAAGAACAATGGGAATTGAGAGAATTGGGGACCAGTGATGGACATTAGACCAACTGTAAAAAATTGGATGCAGTTGTTCGCACTAAACCCAAACATTCACCATCTTCGCTCATGCAACTATCCCAGTGGCGCCAGCTGAAGGCTTGCCATGGTCGAAGCTGACTAGAACAACAAAATTCTCCATGATAACAGGATTGTTGTCAGAACTCTTTGTACCTCCTTCAAGGCCACCTGGGTCCACTGGAGACTGTTGACCTTCGCTTAACCGGGCGTGGTGACACTTTCTCTCAGCTGAGCATGGGATACACGCACACGCACAAAACATGTACACTGATACTGATACACCCTCACTATCACCCCCACTCCCCCGAATCTAACGCCTCCTCCCATGCTTTGGTTCCCTCCCGGGGCAGATGGCGGGTCAACTGGACCAGTGCAGACATGCTGCAGGACCGGATGCACTGTCTACACTGGCTGTCTCTTACCCTTACCCACCCCTGTTGCCCGTCTTGTGTTTCTATGGTGTATTGACAGTTAGGTGCTTTTTGTGCTGGGGTGTTTTTTTTCTGTTCTCTTTTTTTTTTTTTTTTTTTGTGTCCCGTTTGGATCTTTAGCCATCAGAATTGTTGTCTTAAGGCCAAGAAAGATGCCAAGCGGATTTATTTTACCAAGTGGATCATCATGGCCTTGCCATATTGGTCCATTTGATTGACCTTTATTATAATTATGAATTTATTTTATTTTCAGTTGCTACAAACGGGACAGACATGACTGTGGGATAGGACAGGGGGAAAGAATGAAAGAAAGAGAGGGAGAGAAAGAAAACCAAAGGGGAGAAGAGACGGTGAGAAGGGGGGGAAGAAAGAAAAAAACAAAACAAACAAACAAACAAACAAACAAAGAAAACAAAACACCTGGGTCACCTGTATGGAGAAAAAAAACAGAAGAGAAAGCAAACAACAAAGAGCAACATACTAAAAAAAAAAATGGCAGCATCACAATAAACTAGCTAGCAGTAGATATCAGTAGATACTAAATAATAAACGATATTGTGCAGCACGCAAGATAGACAGCGCACAATGTGCTTTGAGGCAGCAGCCAAGAAAGCTGTAGTCCGCGTCTGTGAATACCCGTTGGTACACCTGTGTGCATACCTGTGTGGATCAGCATGCTTGCATTCCAAAGGTTTCTCCATGTAACGATCTGCTAGGGAGTGTGGGGAGCCACAGCCCCGTCCTCCAGGGTATGAAGCAGGTATGGAGGAGATCAAAACTCCAGACATCCAGAGGCCCCCAGAACACAAGAGACCAAGGAAGACCAACAGAGGGGCAGCCGCGCCACTGTCCCAGTAAGAGCTGAGGAGAGTCCCAGATGAGGGCTCACTCAGCAGCCGCGGAGCAGAAGCCAGGGGGAGTTGCAGTGACGCACCCGTGAGCTCCGCCGGCAGCCAGCTGCGCCTGAGTGACCGAGCCCCAGGCCGAGAGGCCGGGGGCACCCCACCTCCGAAGTGGCCCGAGCGAGCCCCAGGCTCCAGGCCCCGATAAGCGGCCGCCAAGGAGTGAGCCGGTGTGTACCCGGACGCCCACCCCCAGACACAAAGAACCACCAACGCACCGTTTCTGTTCTCAAACTGTTCTCCCATTAGGAGCTCAGTCTTAGTGGAGTTTTTTTTTCTTCTCTTCTGACCTCATGTTATGTATTTTTGTTGTTTTTTTCCTATTAGCCTACCTCTCTGACATGTCTTCCCAATGTGATGTTTGAGTAAAGCTTGGTCAGAAGGTTCCTTTGTAAGTGTGCATGCGCCATTAGCGAGCTGCCTGCTGTAACCTTTAAAATCCTTTGGGATAAATAAAGTATTCTTTTTCTGATTCTGATTAAGAAAAATAATTAAATAAAGCAGTGGGGGTCGCACTCTTGACTAGAGCATATGTATCCAGTAAGGGTCCCCAGGCTAGGCCCCTCTAATTCCCATGCCTATCTCGGATATGTGTGAGATATATATAACTGAAGCCAGGCTTGGATATTGTCTGGGTTAACAAGTTACATGTCAGGTGTCCTGGTGTCCTGGCTACTGGAACAAGTAAGCATAAAGGGGTCAAGGAATGAGAATAGGAAGATATAACATGAAGAGTATGTGGGACCCATGGAATCTTTAACACCTGGCAAGGGGGAGCCAGGATGTCAAGTAAGCGGGGCGATGTCATTATCCCCACCCTCTGAGATTGGGTACCAAGTCCCAAGAACATCTGGGCATTGAAGGTGTTGAGTGTGAGAGCAGGATTATAACTAAGCTGGAAACCTGGGCCCTCCATGGCTGATTACCAAGACTGTAGGAAGTGTCCTTTGAAGGTCTACTAAAAAATCCTACAGCGACCATCACCAAAACCAACCAATTAATCTACACCACGGCAGCAGTGATCACTGAGATGCTTGGCTACAAGATCAACAGCCACAACGAGCGGTACCCTCCATGGAGTAAGAGACTAGAGGCCAAGATAAAGGCAACACAAAGGGAAGTTAGCCAACTACTAGTGCTGCAGAAAGGTGTGATGAAGACAGGGATGCCTAAGAAGTATAGCAAGCTTCCCATACCTGAGGCCTTAGTCTTTACTTGGTCTTTGAAGTCTTTGCTTGGCAAGTTCTGAGTTCAAAATGGGATACATCCCCAAAGGTGGTTGAGAATGACGACCAGAGATCCTGTGGCTAACCAGCTGGACATGGTGTCTGTCTGTGTGAATAGTTAGATTGCTTTATTTTCACTGAAAGGGACAGCATATAATACTTATTGTATTTTTAGCATATGACAGTAAAAAGATTCTCTCAGCCTCATGTGTCCCAAGACAAATCCTTCACAATGTCTGCTTTCCTTTGACTGATTTTTAACAAACTTCGTTATTTCATAACTTATTTACTCTTCTTTGTTTTTCATCACGATTTCATAGTTGCTGTGCATGCTATTAATTGCACATAAATGCACTGAAATTTCGTTCTAACCTGCAGTAACCGGTGTATGCACTAAATGATAATAAGTTGGCTATTCTATTCTATTCTATTCTATTCTATTGTAGTATAAGGCCCTTACCAGCCTTATACCAGCCCTTACCAGCCTTAAGGGCCTCAATTACCTTTATGATGTTCCATCCATTCATTCTCTTCCACTTATCCTTTATAATGTGTATTTTTTATTATTAATGTACTAACAAACATGACCGTGAGAGGCCACAGTGGGTAGGTAGGTGTCCGTTGACATCCACTCACTTTGGTCTTCCATGAGATAAATATGACTCAACAGCTATGAGTGCTCCACAGTGCACTTTTTTAACTTTCCATTTACAGTGATTGCCATTTTTGTTTTCTGTCCTTAGTATTTAGGATAAATCCCTGACTTCCATTGTTTCTTCAATCTCAGACTTTCTGAATGTTGGCTGTCAGAGACTCACTACAAAGTTGTGGCCTCTGCCCTGAAGTCTGACCCCTCCCACCTGACGGAGCTTGACCTGACAGGAAGTAAACTGCAGGATTCAAGACTGAAGCAGCTGTCTACTGGACTGGAGAGTCCAAACTGTCGACTTAAAACACTGGTGTTAGTTTAATTTTTGCCTTTTGAACCTCATAAATCACAACTTTTAGTCACAAATAACTTTTTAGTGGTGATTTGGGGCTGTGTGGAAACCTGTGTTTACGACTTTCAAGTTTAAAACATAGTGTATCCAGAAAGTATTCACAGTGCTTCACTTGCACATTTTGTCATCTTACATTCCAAAAGTGATTAAATTCATTTTTTCACCTCAAAATTCTATATACTTTGTTGAAGCACCTTTGGCAGCAATTACAGCCTCAGGCCCTCTTGGGTATAATGTTACAAGCTTGGTGTAGCAGATTTCAAATGGTTGACTGCGTTGTGACGACAGACACAGACTGGCTGGAAACTGGATTTATTTCTAAAAGACAAAGTGCAGCAGCAAAATCAGTGTCACTCAGCAACAGCAGGCCTCTCCTCATCCCAGTGTGGAGTCCATGCAGCTCTGCTTACAATATATAAAAGAAAATACAATCTATCAAAACAACGGTGTGGATTCTCCCAACAGCCACTTTAAAATCAAATGTTATAGTGGGGTAAAACAGAGACAAATATGAAGCCACTAATAATAACTTGTAATATTTAAATCCCCACTAAGATGGATCAATTACACAATACATATTCAAACAACTTTAACTTTTCTCAACATGGCTGAAAATACTATTCAGTGTGCAGCCTCAGGTCATGAACTCATTATACACATAAAACAAAACCTATACATTTACTATACAAGACAAAGTGCAGCAGCAAAATCAGTGTCACACAGCAACAGCAGGCCTCTCCTCATCCCTGTTTAGCACAAGTAAGGACCACATAAACGGATGGTGTAACTGATAAAATGAAGTTCCAATTACTATTTGTCTCGTTCAAAGCAATCAAAAACACTTTGGGAGCTTTTAGCCATAAGAACTAATACTTAGCAAAGAAAAATACAACAAATTTAAATGTACAATTTAGTACAGGGAGAGGAGCTACAGAAAGTGTGCCTCACCAGTGTGGAGTCCATGCAGCTCTGGCTGGGAAACCCCACACATGCAACATGTTTACAAGTGGCATCACACTGATTAATGCCCCACTTCAACAGTGACACATGGAACCTTAGTTTTACAAAAATTTAATTTACACAATAAAAAATAAATAAACTGTATACAGTTTATTTATTTTTTATTGTGTAAATTAAATAAAATAAAATAAATAAACTGTATACAGGGCAGCACGGTGGCACGGTGGTTAGCACTGTTGCCGCACAGCAAGAAGGTCCTGAGTTCAATTCCACCATCAGGCCGGGGTCTTTCTGTGTGGAGTTTGCATGTTCTCCCCGTGTTTGCGTGGGTTCTCTCCGGGTACTCCGGCTTCCTCCCACCGTCCAAAGACATGCAGCTTGTGGGGATAGGTTAATTGATTATAATCCAGCAGCAATGTAGCCATTGCTGCAGAAAAACCACAGAAATGTCGAAAACATGATGTTTCCACAACCGGCACGTTGTTGTTGCTGTCATTGCTGCTGCTGCTCGTCTCCTCCCACACTCTACTTCTGAGTCTTGGCGTGCTGCTTAAACAGGGAAGGCATGATTGAACAATGGTTACTAGCTCTTGACCTCCCTTGATCATCCTTGCTCAGTACACTTACTCAAAGGATATCCTCAGTGTCACAGGGAAGCTGAGAGCTGCTACCTGGGCCCACTCCCACCGGCAAGGGCAACAGCCGCAGCAACCACTGTGTGGGTGGCTGCCAGGTGATGTTGCCACCACCAGCACATTGTTGCTGTCATTGCTGCTGCTGGTTCTCTCCTCCAACTCTCCACTCATTTGAGTCCCGACGTACTGCTTAAATAGGGCAGGCATGATTAAACCAAGGTTACCAGCTGTCTACCATCCTCTCCTGGCAATTCCCCCAAAACCGACTGCACTGCTGGAAAAAGTAAAGCCCTGTGAATATTTTCTGGATGCACTTCAAATTACTTTTAATAGTTTCTAGTTTTGGTTTGAAAGTACATTACTTTTTGTGCTGTGAGTAGTATTCTTCTTGAAATTGTGCAGGCAAATATACAAAAAAAGTCCTCAATTTATTTGTTGTACATTTGTTACAATATATAGATCAACTTCTATTACTGATCAGTGAAGCATATTTGAGTAATTTTACATGATAATAATGTTAACCTTTTCTGCTTGGTATTATTCTGTAACAACAGACTTGCTAACTGTGGACTAACAGAGATCAGTTGTGATTCTCTGGTCTCAGCGCTGAAGTCTAACCCCTCCCACCTGAGAGAACTGGACCTGAGCAGAAACAACCTGCATGATGTAGGAGTGGCAGGACTTTCTGCTGGATTACAGAGTCCTGACTGGAGACTAGAGACTTTGAGGTCTGAAACAATATTTAGATATTTTTTTTAATGATATGCATGAAATAATTTTATTTGATTTCTAAAATGGTAACTAAGAGGTACTGTATACCCAAAACCAAAAGCCTGGAATTTGATGCACATGCTGGCAAAAGTTTGTGTCTTTTTGGAAGACTCTATCATATGAATGTATTAGTTGACAATAGCTGGCTGGCTTTAAAATGTAAAGTATTATTCACAGTTTCTTCAAATTGCCCAAAAGCATCAAACAAGAAGAAAGGCGGAAAAAAGCAAGATTTAACCTTAACATAAATAAATAAACAAACAAATAATAATAAACACATGCAATTCAATTCAATGCACTTTTATTTACACAGCACCAAATCAAAACAAGAGTTTTATATTGTAAGCTAGAAGCTACAATAATACATGCAGAGGGGAAAAAACCCCAACGATCATATAACCCCCTAAACAAACACGTTGGTGACAGTATAAACGAAAAAGTCCCTTTCAACAGCAAAAGAATCATCTTCTGCAACTGGTTGGGGAAAGGGAAGAAAGACTTTACAGACATGCTGTGGAAGAGAGACAGAAATTTATAAAAACTAATTATTCAATGCCGATAGGTCTATTAACACATATTGGGAGAGAGAAGGGTGAGTCCAGAAGAAACACCCAGTGCAGCATGGAAATCCTCCAACAGCCTACACCTATTGCAGCATAACTAATGGAGGATTCAGGGTCACCTGATCCAGCTCTAACTATATGCTTTAGCAAAAGGAAAACAAAGGAAATTTTGAAGCCTAATCTTAAAAGTAGAGATAGTGTCTGTCTCCTGAATCCAAACTGGAAGCTGGTTCCACAGAAGAGGGGCCTGAAAACTGAAGGCTCTGCCTCCCATTCTACTTTTAAATACTCTATGAACAACAAGTAAGCCTGCAGTGTGAGAGCGGAGTGCTCTAATAGGTTGATATGGTAATATAAGGTCATTAAGATAAAATAAGGGGCCTGTTAAGAAAGCAGTCCTAAATATTTGTTTAGTATGTGCGTTGAAGGACATATCCTGGTCAAAAATGAATCCAAGGTTCCTCATAGCATTACTGGAGGCACAGGTAATGCCATCCAGAGTAAGACTCTAGTTAGATACCATATTTCTAAGATTTTCAGTTTTGGTATCTTTTCATGTGTGAATTGGATGCGTTGTTATCGATATCTGGTGAGATTTCATGTCAAAAGAACCTTTTTGAAAAATATTTACTTAGAAAAATTTGTTGTTGTGTTTTTGATATTTTTTCCTTTTTTTTCTTTTATAAACTCAGACTAAGGTCCTGCAGTTTGTCAGAGATCAGCTGTGTTCATTTAGGTTCAGCTCTGAAGTACAATTTGTGCTATCTGAAAGAGTTGGACCTGAGTCAAAACGAGCTACAGGAATCAGGAGTGGAGCAGCTTTCAGCTGGACTAGAAAGTCCAAAATGTAGACTGGAAACCTTGAGGTCTGTGTTTGACAGTGTCACATATCTATAATCTCATCCAAAGTAATCTAGGTTTACTATAAAGGTCTCCTTTATAGTAACCTTTATTCAATAATTCTAAATGTAAAGAATTAATAATAATTCTTCAAATTGTTCTGCAGTGACTTGTCTATTCTCAGACTCACCAGACAATTAAAAAAGTCAGGACTACTGCCAGTAACATTACATGACGAGCAAAATTTTGTGACTGAATTGTAAATAAATGTACTGTAATTTCAGACTTACTCACTGTGAACTACCAGGAAGCTGCTGTACATTTCTGGGCTCAGTTCTGAAGTCAGTCTCTTCCTGTCTGACAGAGCTAGACTTGAGCCACAACAAATTGCATGACTCAGGAGTAAAACTTCTGTCTGCTGGGCTGGAGAATCGAAATTGTAGCCTGATGACTTTAAGGTAAAAAATCAAATTTCTCCTTTTGCAGAGTCTGAAACCCAGGAATAATTATTTTGCATATATATATACATATATATACATACATACACACACACATATACACACACACACACACACTCACACACACACACACACACACACACACACACACACACACATATATATATATATATATATATATATATATATATATATATATATATATATATATATATATATATATATATCACTTACTGCTGCGCAATCCATTACAATGGTCCCTCATTTATCCCGGGAGTTACATTCTAAAAATAGCCTGCAAAGTAGTCAGCTTTATTTCTTACAATTATTATAGATGCTGTAATGCTGTAAAATCCCTACACATTTCTCAGACAGGCATGACCATTTTCACACTTTTCTCTCTTGTTTAAACATTCTCAAAGTTCAAACCTTCGTAGAAGAATAGGTCCAGTATTATAGAATTAAACAAAAGCTCAATCCCTGTTTTCATTTCCAGAACATGGGAAGAGTGTAGCTGAGAGAGAATTCAATATTAATGAATCAATGGTAGGGAAGTAGAGGAAGCAAGAAGAATGAATTGAGTAAAGTTTGACTTCTCTGACTGTTTTTGTTTCGTCTTATACTCCAGTGTGCCTTATAGTCTGAAAAATACGGTAACTTCTACCTTCCCTTAACATTTCCAGAAGTCCTACTTTTTGTTCGATGGTTATCATCTTCCTCTGCCTTTTGGGTGCTACCACAGGTGCCTTTGATGGTGCAAAATGTTTCGTCGACATTGTTGTGTTTGTTGGAGAGAAAACCTACAAATATATAGTACGGTACTTCAGTAGCGATCAAAGATTTATGTAACTTTGACAAGCATAACGCATTCTGTATTGTACAGGAGACGCGGAATGAGATTGATTGACAGTGATCTATAGCCTATCACGTCGCAGAACACAATGCGCTGTTTAAAAAAAAAAAGTATGCAAAAATGCACAAAAAATCCGCGAAAGAGTGAGGGCATGAAAGGTGAACTGCGCTTTATTGTATTTTTTTTTTTTATATTTCCATCGGCTGAAGGACTGTCTGATTATGGAAAATGGCTGTGCTTCTTTGGCTTCAGCTCTAAAGTCGAATCCCACCTATCTGAGAGAGCTAGACCTGAGTCACAACAAACTACAAGATTCAGGAGTAAAGCTTCTGTCGATTGGATTGTCGACTCAAAACTTTAGACTTAAGACTCTAAGGTATAATATCTATTTTCCCTATGTGGAGACTATAAAAAACAGCAGTCACTGTTAAATAAAAATCTTTCCTTCTACAGGATAAAGGACTGTCAGATTACAGATAAAGGCTGCGATTATCTGTCCTTAGCTCTTAACTCGACCCAATGTCCCCTAAGAGTGCTTGACCTGAGTTTGAACAAGTTAAAGAAAACTGATGAAGAACTGAAGCTGATGTTTTGGTCTCTGAAGGCACTTCATTAAAGACTCTGGTCAGGTCAGTAAAGTAATAGACTTGCCTATTTTGGACAGATTTCAAAACTAGCCACCAACAGAAAGTCGTTTGTCAAATGTTTATTTTGAATAATTTCTGAGTTGACCCAAAAGTAATTTGTTGTTTTGATCCATGCAGGTTTACATGAACCTGGAGTATGGAGGAGGAGACATCCTTCATTAAGCTGCCTATCACCACCCTGAGTTCATATTCAAACATCCTAGAATTACTTATTATTTTATTTTGTCTTCCTTCCCTTAGATAGTCATTTGATGTCTTTATTTAAATTTATATAAAGGCTTTCATTTGATTCAGTGAACTACAGTCGTAAGGTCTATAAGAAGATGTGAATGCACCATTATGGGAAATCCCTACCGTGACCAACTACACCCTACACCTTGTTGGCAGGGATCACTACTATGCTTGGCTACAAGATAAAAAGCAGTACTTTTAATGGAGAATGAAACTAGAGGCCAAGATCAATGTAGCATGGAGGGCAGTTAGCCAACTATCAGAGCTGCACAAAGATGTGATGTAAAAAGGAATGCTAGGTACAGCAAGCTGCCAATACCTGAGGCCTTAGAAACTGCCAAGCAAAGACTCATTCACTTGAAATGGTAAACCAGAGAGATAGAAGCCATTATAACAAACAAGATGTTCTCCACTGAACCATCCAAGGTGTACTCTCAGTGTCAGATGAACAATATGAGAAAAGCCCCACCAAGGCTGGAGACAGAACAATACTGGAAGACCTAATGGGAGAAGGATGCAACCTGTGGCTAGCAGAGCTGGGAGAAGATTACAGCAAGGTCCCTGAACAGGATCCAGTAACATCACAGTTGTAGACATCCAACACAGAGTAGCTGCTAATGGTTAAACGCAACCATAAAAGCTAATCGAACAGTGGGCAGTCCTGATCCCCAAGGGTCCTCAGAAGGGATCTGTCCAATCCAACTACCAGCCAATAACCTGCCTCAGATTTTCAGTACCACATGGAAGCTCCTGTCGGGCATCATAGTGGCTAAGATGAACAGGCATATGGCTCAATAAAGGCAGAGATAGAAATTAGCAGAAACACCAGAGTGGAAAACTCAACACCATGCAGATCGATAGTGGAATGCGTAGAACTATACAACATCAACAGGACCCTAAGAGCTTTCATCAGGAATTCAGTGGTAATGTTGTTAACAACAATGCAGAACAACTTCAAGCCGATTACACAGGTCACCATCAAGTGCATGATTTACCAAGGCAATTTAAATGTTATCTGGAAATTACTAGACAAGAGAGGGTTTTCAAGAAAAATTCTTAAATGTTCATTTTCTATGCCATATGTTAAAACAAGATCTGGAATGTGTCATTTTTAGCATCTACATGGATGTTAAAAGTATTCGGCCACCTTGAACTTTTCCACATTTTGTCACATTACAGCCACAAAGATGAATCAATTTTATTGGAATTCAATGTGAAAGACCAATACAAAGTGGTGTACAGGTGAGAAGTGGAATGAAAATCATACATGATTCCAAACATTTTTTTATAAATAAATAACTACAAAGTGGGGTGTGCGTAATTATTCAGCCCCCTGAGTCAATACTTTGTAGAACGACCTTTAGGTCCAACATTTAGAAAAAAGGAATTGAATTCATTTACTACTTCAGTCTTGTCTTCGACAACTTGATTATTCTTAATAAAATAATTAGGCCGATCTAAGGGTGTGTTCTTGTTACCCAATACCTCCTTAAAAATATTCCAAATGCCCTTAATATTATTCTTGTTTTCCTGAAAAAGTTTATTATAGTAGTCTTTCTTGGCTTTCCTCAATATTAATACCAACTTATTTTTATAAACTTTATATTTCATTTCCGCATTCTTAGTTCTCTGTGTTATATAATTCCTATATAAATTATTTTTCTTTTTACATGCATTTGCAAGACCCTTAGTTATCCAAGGTTTCATATTCTTATTCTTTTTCTTATACTTAAATGATACCAATGGACAATGTTTATCATACAAGGCCAAATATGTATTTAAAAATGCACCCAGGTGTCATCCACATGCCTGAACCAATGGCTTGGTGTTGTTTCAGGGTAGGATAACAAAGCCCTCTTTCCCACTTCTTCCATGTACAAATTGGCCACAATGGGTGAAACTAGGGAGCCCATGGCACACCCATGTTTCTGCCTGTAGTACTGACCCTTGTATGTGAAGTAGGTGGAATGAAGACACAGTTCCAAAAGCAAACACACCTGGTCGATGCTGAGAGTGGTCCTGTTGCTCTCATGAGAATTTGCATAATTCTGATGAAGGAACTGACCTCCCAGCCCATTGTTCCTTCACTGGGCTGGTTTCAGTCATTATGCAAATGTACTGTTTATAAGATTGGTTAAGCTTGCAGTCAGCTGAGACTGAAGAGGTCACTTGGATGAGTGACAAAATGTTTCTCCCACTGAAAACGCTACATCCAGATAAGCAGAATCAACCTTTGGAGATTTACTTACCTGGATGCTTGAGGATGAATTGTCAGTGGGTACTGTGTGGGTGAGGAAAGGAGGACCCAAACGCTGGACTCACAGGTAGGTGAAGGCTGGTGTTTATTATCACGAGCAGCTGAACCGAACATAGGATGACTGGCTGAACTGAAATGACTGGCTGAACCGAACACAAGTACAGAGTAGACCACATTAACATCAACATCAATTCAATTCAATTCAATTTTATTTATATAGCGCCAAATCACAACATAAGTTGCCTCAAGGTGCTTCATAGATACAGAGAAAAACCCAACAATCATATGACCCCCTATGAGCAGTGTTGGGAAGGTTACTTTTAAAATGTATTCCATTACAGAATACAGAATACATGCCCCAAAATGTATTCTGTAACCTATTCCGTTACGTTACTCAATGACAGTAACGTATTCTGAATACTTTGGATTACTTAATATATTGTGGCGAGTTCAGACAAGGAGGAGACGGAGGTATCGTTTGGTCTTGCTTCCCGTGAGCTAGCCAGGGAGCACAGCCGTTTATTACATTTGCAGAAGAACACACTGCCACTAGCTAACTGCTCAGCGCGGCAACCACAACACACATAGGGCGCCCTCTGACCCCGGAAGGACACACCGTCGCAGCGAGAGGGCGTCACCCGTCACCATGGCAACATACACAAAACATAACTGTACAAGCAGAACCCCGAACAGCCCTGACCCGCTACAATATTATCATGCTTTTTACAACAACGTGAATGTACTGTTGCTGTGTGATTTATTACTATTACTGAAGGTCCGCGACTCCGAACTGTAGTAAAGGGACCTCTGACTAATGCTGGGCTCACACTGTGCGATTTTTGGCCCATTTTGAGCCGATTTTTGAGTCGTGCGATCGTTTTGGCGATCGGCCCGATTTTGGCCTTCATCGTGCGTCGTGCATCGTGTAGTATACGTGGGGTAACGAGAAGCGATTGACACCTCACGACCAGCTCCCGATCATCAATCGCTTGGTCGTGAGGGTGTCACCGCAGTTTGCCACACTGCGCACGCGCAAACACAAATGTCAGCGAAAAAGACGGCGTAGCACGGCAGTGCAGCGTGTGATCTGGACACAAGCGATGGAGGCACAACCTGTAGAACCATCCGAGCCCTTTCGATGTGGCCTCACAAAATTATCACGACCACAACAACCGTGAAAATAGTTGGATCGACACTGCTGCTCAATCACAGCTGCCTGACCAATGTTTTTCATTAGCAATTTAGCAAAGTTGATGGTGGTGGTGTGTCTGTGTGAGTGAAAGACGGAGAGGGAGAGCGAGCGACAGAATTTCTGTTATAACCTTCATTTTATGGACGCACAGTGTGAGCACTCAGGTCGCATCAGAGCATCAGGCCGTATAGTGTGAGACCCTGCATCGTGACCTATGAACTTCTAACCCCTGCGAGTCAATCGTACAGTTTGAGCAGGAGCTGAATCGCGCGACTGAAAAAATCGCACAGTGTAAGCCCAGCATAATACGGCGGGGTCCCTGTCGGCTGGTAGCCGAAAAATAGCTTTACTTTGTTGTGTGGGTCAACTTTTCTTGCGACAGACAGAGAGAGGCGTTGAAAGGCTGCTCCAACGGAACTTGTTGTTTTCGGAGGAAAACACGAACACAGTGTACAGTCGAGTCTTAATAGCTTACTTACAACTGGGCTCGTCAGGCACTCTTCTTGGCTGCAGTGGTTATTATTATATTTACATGCTTCCAGCTCCCGTTTTTGCTCGATGACTGCTCGTTCCTTTCCACTCCCCTTTTTCTCCCTCCTAGCGCTCACAGACACATAACGTGTATGGCAGTCCATTCTCCCAGCAGCACAGACTACACTGAACATGATGCTACATTCTTTAGAGCTATGCTTGTAGCATTCTGCCTGTTAGCTTAGCACAACAACAACAACAACGAAAAGGCGCTCTCTCACCCAGGAAACACACAGTCGCAGAGAGAGAGAGCGTCGCCCTGTAACCATGGCAACCGTAACGCTGCCGCCTGGAACAAAAGAACGTAGCTGTCAAACAAAACCCAAACAGTCCTGACCCGCGACAATATGAAACAGGAAAGTACCGCAGTGTAATCCATTTATTTCAACAAAGTAACTGTATTCTGAATACCACCTTTTTAAACGGTAACTGTAACGGAATACAGTTACTCATATTTTGTATTCTAAATACGTAACGGCGGTACATGTATTCCGTTACTCCCCAACACTGCCTATGAGCAAGCACTTTGGCAACAGTGGGAAGGAAAAACTCCCTTTTAACAGGAAGAAACCTCCGGCAGAACCAGGCTCAGGGAGGGGCGGCCATCTGCTGCGACCGGTTGGGGTGAGAGAAGGAAGACAGGATAAAAGACATGCTGTGGAAGAGAGACAGAGGTTAATAACAGATATGATTCAATGCAGAGAGGTCTGTTAATACATAGTGAGTGAGAAAGGTGACTGGAAAGGAAAAACTCAATGCATCATGGGAATCCCCCGGCAGCCTAAGTCTATTGCAGCATAACTAAGGGAGGATTCAGGGTCACCTGGTCCAGCCCTAACTATATGCTTTAGCAAAAAGGAAAGTTTTAAGCCTAATCTTAAAAGTAGAGATAGTGTCTGTCTCCTGAATCCAAACTGGAAGCTGGTTCCACAGAAGAGGGGCCTGAAAACTGAAGGCTCTCCCTCCCATTCTACTTTTAAATACTCTAGGAACAACAAGTAGGCCTGCAGAGCGAGAGCGAAGTGCTCTAATAGGGTGATATGGTACTACAAGGTCATTAAGATAAGATGGGGCCTGATTATTTAAGACCTTGTATGTGAGGAGCAGGATTTTGAATTCAATTCTGGATTTAACAGGAAGCCAATGATGGGAAGCCAAAACAGGAGAAATATGCTCTCTCTTTCTAGTCCCTGTCAGGACTCTTGCTGCAGCATTTTGGATTAGCTGAAGGCTTTTCAGTGAGTTTTTTGGACATCCTGATAATAATGAATTACAGTAGTCCAGCCTGGAAGTAATAAATGCATGAACTATTTTTCCAGCGTCACTCTGAGACAGGATATTTCTAACTTTAGAGATGTTGCGCAAATGGAAGAACGCAGTCTTACATATTTGTTTAATATGTGCATTGAAGGACATGTCCTGGTCAAAAATGACTCCAAGGTTCCTCACAGCGTTACTGGAGGCCAAGGTAATGCCATCCAGAGTAAGAATCTGGTTAGATACCATATTTCTAGGCTTTTCAGGGCCGAGTACAATAACCTCAGTTTTATCTGAATTAAGAAGCAGAAAGTTAGCGGCCATCCAGGTCTTTATGTCTTTAAGACATTCCTGCAGTTTAACTCATTGGTGTGTGTTATCTGGCTTCATGGACAGATAGAGCTGGGTGTCATCTGCATAGCAGTGAAAATGTATGCTATGTCTTCTAATGATGCTGCCTAAGGGAAGCATGTATAATGTAAACAGAATTGGTCCTAGCACTGAACCTTGTGGAACTCCATAATTAACCTCAGTGTGTGAAGAGGACTCTCCATTTACATGAACAAATTGGAGTCTATTAGATAGATATGATACAAACCACTGCAGTGCAGTAACTGTAACACCTACAGCATGTTCTAATCGCTCTAATAGGATATTATGGTCGACAGTATTGAACGCTGCACTGAGGTCTAGCAGGACAAGCACAGAGATGAGTCCACTGTCAGAGGCCATAAGAAGATCATTTGTAACCTTCACTAAAGCTGTTTCTGTGCTGTGATGAGCTCTGAAACCTGACTGACACTCTTCAAATAAACCATTCCTCTGCAGATGATCTGTTAGCTGTGGGTCTGCTGGGTCTAGAGATGGCTTTTTGAGTAAAGGTTTAACTACAGCTAGCTTGAAGGCCTGTGGTACATAGCCGATCATTAGAGATAGGTTGATCATATTTAAGATTGAAGAATTAATTAATGGCAGGACTTCTTTGAGCAGTTTTGTAGGAATGGGGTCTAAAAGACACGTTGATGGTTTGGAGGAAGTAATTATTGAAGCTAACTCAGAAAGATCAATTGGAGAAAAAGAGTCTAACTTAACATCGATGGTACTAAGAGTAGCTGTAGATAATATTACATCTGTGGGATGATTATTGGTAATTTTTTCTCTAATGATAAAAATTTTATTTGTGAAGAAGTTCATGAAGTCATTACTAGTTAACGTTAAAGGGATTGTTGGCTCAAAAGAGCTCTGACTTTTTGTCAGCCTGGCTACAGTGCTCAAGAGAAACCTGGGGTTGTTCTTATTTTTTTAATTTTTTTAATTTATTTTTTTTGCCTGTCCCGTTTGGCTCTTTTGCCCTCAGAATTGTTGTCTAAAGGCAAAGAAAGATGCCCAACGGATTTACTTTACCAAACTGACCATCCCAGCCTTGCCGTAATGGTCCATTTGATTGACCTTTTATTGTTTATTTTATTTTCACTTACTGAATACGGGACAGACTTGACTGGGGGAAAGAAGGGGAGAAAGAAAGAGGGAAAGAGAAACAGCTGAGAAGAGGGACGGGGGAGAAGGGCAAAAGACAAAAACCAACAGAACGGGCAGAGAAAAAAAAATGCATATATCAATCACCTGGGTCACCTGCTGAGAAAGAAAAAAGAAAGCAAGCAGAAGAGAACAAGAGTAATAGAATAAACAACATCACAATGATATATGGGAATATGACAGTAAATACTAAATGTTAAACATTATTGTGCAGCACATAAGATCAACAGAACATAGTGTGCTTTGAGGTAGGAGCCAAAAAGGGTGTAGTTTGTGGGTGTGATCACCCGTGTGTACACCTGTGAGCATGGACGCGCTTGTTTTTTGTTTTTTAAAAGGTTCCTTCATGTAATAATCTGCTAGAGGGTGTGGGGGGGCCACAGCCCCGTCCTCCAGGGCATGAAGCAGGTGTGGAGGAGATCAAAACTCCAGACATCCAGAGGCCCCCAGAACACAAGAGACCAAGGAAGACCAACAGAGGGGCAGCCGCGCCACTGTCCCGGAAAGAGCTGAGGAGAGTCCCAGATGAGGGCTCACTCAGCAGCCGCGGAGCAGAAGCCAGGGGGAGTTGCAGTGACGCGCCCGTGAGCTCCGCCGGCAGCCAGCTGCGCCTGAGTGACCGAGCCCCAGGCCGAGAGGCCAGGGGCACCCCACCTCCGAAGTGGCCTGAGCGAGCCCCAGGCTCCAGGCCCCGATAAGCGGCCGCCAAGGAGTGAGCCGGTGTGTACCTGGACGCCCATCCCCAGACACAAAGAACCACCAACGCACCGATGTCTGAGGGAGTCCACCACTGGCAGGGGAAGTGGTGGTAGGGGGAGATAGGCCTCCAAACCTTGGAGGTCCTGAGATGTCCCCAGAGAGGTGGCGCCTGACACCCAACCTGACATATAGACACAGACATACAGGCACACACAGATACAAACATCCATTCCCACCCTCATGCTCTCATATGCA
Organism: Rhamphochromis longiceps; assembly: GCF_057381845.1. Taxonomy (NCBI): domain Eukaryota; kingdom Metazoa; phylum Chordata; class Actinopteri; order Cichliformes; family Cichlidae; genus Rhamphochromis; species Rhamphochromis longiceps. The sequence continues at coordinate 37,171,250 of NC_140565.1, forward strand.
CTTACTCCACACTCAACCAATGTGGAGACAGACATAAAGAGACGTTGTACACACGATCACACTCCCCAAGCGTACTCTACAAACCGGGTCTAGGTGCCCCCGCCCCTGGAGGGGGGAACTGCACCCAGACCCAGGTGGTGTTTCCCTTTTCCCTGCGGTGGGGGGAGGCAGACCGCCCCGACTCCGCAGCAGCAGGAAGGCTCCACACTCCAGACCGCAGTCGGACGGCCAACTCCTCCTCCTAACCCCCCTGCTCCAGCAGGTCGCAGAGAATGGGGGTGAGAGAAGACTCCAAACCTCCCTCCAGCCGCTCATTGTAGTGTTGATGCATGTGTGTTTTAAGGTGCATTTAAAACCCAGGAGGGCTTGGAGCTACCTGCCAGAGAGCAGCAGGTAAGCGCATGGTCCCTCCTGCTAGCCCTCAATGTCTACGTGTATTCAAAATTGAGAGGTGGGCAACGATGCCAGGGGTGGGGTGTACACCCTGATGGTACTTTGGACTCCGTGTATCGTGCCCACCCCCAAGATCCTATATGTATGTGTAATGAGAGTGTGAGTAATGTGAATGTCTAAGTTGTGGGATAAAATTGAGGCGGCACCCTGCTCCAGGGCTGGGCCCCCATGCACCCACCCGCCCACAACCCCGGCAACACACCAACCAGGACCCAAGCCCCCGAGGCCCGGTCCGGGTCCCAGCCCAGAGACGGAGCGCCCCCAGAACCTCACGCCCATCCCGGACCCACCCAGGGGCAGCCAGGCTACCAGGTCAGTAACCCACGTCCGTCAGCACAGACCCTCCCCTAGCCCCGCTGCACGCAGCCGTGAGGAAACAGTCACCTGAGAGCCAACAGAGCTCCTAACCGGACATGAACGCTACCCCGGGTTGAGCCCCCCAAGGAAGATGCCTCCGGGGAACCCCCCGACGCCCTAAGCCTGTCCCTACCCCCACACCAATCACAACAGTGAAGGCGGGACCAAACTATGACCCCCCACCCCCACTAGGTGATGGAGCTGATCAAAGGAGCCCAGAGCAATTGATCTGATGTGGTGGCAGAGGCTGTATCAAGACTAATGTAATCTAATAGATAATTTCTATATTGGTTAGAATTAAGATTATTTTTATTTTTCCAGTTCATGAGGACTGTTTTCTTGGCTATGCATAGGGCAGTGAAAACCATATGGGCTATATTCTTTTCTGAAGTGACATTATCTAAGCTGCCCAACAAACACACTAAGGGGGAAGTTGGAATGTTACATTTCAGACACTTCGATAAGTCTTCACATATCTCATGCCAAAACTTCTGAACTGGTGGACAGAACCAAAGAGCGTGGATATAATTGTCCGGTAAATTGGTTTGGCAGTGTGAGCAGTTGTTGGTAGACGTAAAGCCCATCTTGACCATCCGATGACCTGTATAGTGCACTCTATGTAATATTTTGTATTGAATTAATTGAAGACTGGGATTTCTAATTAGATGAAAGGTTTTTAAGCAAATCTGAGACCAGAAGTTTAGGTCTAAGTTAACTGATAAATCCGCTTCCCATTTTGCAATAGGAAGTGATATTGATTCATCTGTTTTAGAAAGCATTCTGTATATTTTGGATAGTAATTTGGGGGGTTTAAGAGTAAGAAATTGAACCACACTTGGTGGTGTTTGTAGTTCAACTTGACCCGGTTTAAATTTCTTTTTTACTATGGATTTAATTTGTTGATATTCTAAAAATCTTTTCTTGTTGATCCCATATTGTGTAACTAGTCTGTCAAATGAAATAAATTCTGTTCCTTCTAGTATATGTTCTAAATATTTGATTCCTTTACCACTCCAATCTGAAAAGTTTATCATATTATTGTTTTGTAATATGTCAGGGTTGTTCCAGATAGGTGTACGTTTGCATGGGATTAATGAAGACACCGTCAATTTTAGAAACTCCCACCATGCTGTCAGAGAAGAGCTGATGTTGATGCTTTTAAAGCATTCATGTCGTTGGATGTTTGAGCTGATAAATGGTAGGTCTGAGATCTCTAGATTATTGCAGAGTGCTTGTTCTACATCTAGCCAAGGTTCATCTAAGAGGGTGTGTTTTAGCCATCCTGAGATAAACTGAAGCCTGTTGGCTAAGAAGTAGTGCTGAAAGTTAGGCAGTTCTAGTCCTCCTTTATCCTTGGTCTTTTGTAGTGTTTTTAAGCTTATACGTGGGGGTTTATTTTTCCAAAGGAATTTGGACATACATGAATCTAGAGATCTGAACCAATCTTGTGGCGGTTTAGTTGGGATCATTGAGAATAAATAATTTATTTTTGGTAAGACCATCATTTTTATAGCGGCAACCCTTCCCATGAGTAATATGGGTAGACATTTCCATCTAGCCAGATCATCTTCTACCTTCTTTAAAAGTGGGATATGGTTTAATTTTGTTAGATCTGCAAGCTTGGGAGAAACATTAATACCTAAATATTTTATATTTCCCGATTGCAGTGGTGTAGAAGAGGAATTATGGAAGGAGCAATTAATCGGTAGGACTGTAGATTTTGACCAGTTAATTGAGTAATCTGATATTCTTGCAAAAGAGTTTATCAATTCAATCACCCCAGAGATATTGGTTTGTGAATTTTGGAGAAAGAGTAACACATCATCCGCACAAAGGCTGATTTTATGTTCCACGTTCTTGCATTTTATGCCCTTAATTACTGAATTCTGTCTAATTGCTGCTGCTAGTGGTTCAATAAAAATTGCAAATAGTGAAGGGGAGAGTGGGCATCCCTGCCTGGTGCCCCTCAAGAGACAGAAGCTGGAGGATGTCTGGTCATTTGTTCTAACACAAGCTGTTGGGGAATTATATAATATTTTTAACCAGTTTATGAAAGAGGATCCAAAACCAAATTTGTGTAAAGTTGCAAATAGAAATTTCCAGTTAACTCTGTCAAATGCTTTTTCTGCGTCTAAAGAGAATATTGTAGTTTCTAGGTTTTTACTGTATGAGTAGTCTATCAAATTAAGTAATCTACGTGTATTTGTTGATGAGTGCCTACCTTTTATGAAACCAGTTTCATAGGATGAATTAAGAGGGGGGTTATTTTCTCCAGTCTCTTTGAGAGAGCTTTGCAGATTATTTTAAGGTCTACATTTATAAGGGATATTGGACGATAGCTTGAGGGATATACAGGGTCTTTGCCTGGTTTTAGCAGGAGATTAATGTTTGCAGAATTCATATTTGATGGAAGTCTGCCCTTTTCTTTAATTTCCAACAACGTTCTGTAGAAAACTGGTGCTAGAATCGACCAGAATTCTTTGTAGAATTCTGCAGGAAAGCCATCTGGACTTGGAGCCTTATTATTGTGCATACTTATCAGGGCTTCCTGGAGTTCACCTGGTGTCAGTGGTGAATCCAGTGCCATTGCTTGAGTGTCCAATAATTTTGGAAGAGTTATGTTGTCCAAAAACTGATCAATTTCTTTTTTAGATGGGTTTATTTGTGGTGAATACAACGTTTTATAGAAATCCCTGAAAATGTTGTTTATTTGTATCGGTTCATATAATGTGTTCCCAGATGAATCTTGAACAGCACATATAGTTGTTTTTTCTTTATTTATTTTTAGCTGGTTTGCTAGAAATTGACCGGATTTATTACCATGTTTGTAATTTTGTAGGCGTAGTCTTTGTACTAAGAATTTAGTTTTTTTATCAATTATCTCATTTAATTCTAGTTTTGTTTTGCGTATTCTCCATTTACATGAACAAATTGGAGTCTATTAGATAGATATGATACAAACCACTGCAGTGCAGTAACTGTAATACCTACAGCATGTTCTAATCGCTCTAATAGGATATTATGGTCGACAGTATCGAATGCTGCACTAAGGTCTAGCAGGACAAGCACAGAGATGAGTCCACTGTCAGAGGCCATAAGAAGATCATTTGTAACCTTCACTAAAGCTGTTTCTGTGCTGTGATGAGCTCTGAAACCTGACTGACACTCTTCAAATAAACCATTCCTCTGCAGATGATCTGTTAGCTGTTTGACAACTACTCTTTCAAGGATTTTTGATATGAAAGGAAGGTTGGAGATTGGCCTATAATTAGCTAAGACTGCTGGGTCTAGACATGGCTTTTTGAGTAAAGGTTTAACTACAGCTAGCTTGAAGGCCTGTGGTACATAGCCGATCATTAGAGATAGGTTGATCATATTTAAGATCGAAGAATTAATTAATGGCAGGACTTCTTTGAGCAGTTTTGTAGGAATGGGGTCTAAAAGACACGTTGATGGTTTGGAGGAAGTAATTATTGAAGCTAACTCAGAAAGATCAATTGGAGAAAAAGAGTCTAACTTAACATCGATGGTACTAAGAGTAGCTGTAGATAATATTACATCTGTGGGATGATTACTGGTAATTTTTTTCTCTAATGATAAAAATTTTATTTGTGAAGAAGTTCATGAAGTCATTACTAGTTAACGTTAAAGGGATGGTTGGCTCAAAAGAGCTCTGACTTTTTGTCAGCCTGGCTACAGTGCTCAAGAGAAACCTGGGGTTGTTCTTATTTTCTTCAATCAGTGATGAATAGTAAGATGTTCTGGCTTTGCGGAGGGCTTTCTTATAAAGCAGCAAACTATTTCTCCAGGCTAAATGATGATCCTCTACACAGCAAATTCAAAAGTGTTAAATGTTTTGGTGTTAATAGTCTTCTTGCAAAAGTAGAGTTAATTTTACTCTAAGTAGAGTCACATTCTTTTAATGTAACTCTGAGGTGTAAAATGATAGTAGTTAAAATCGAGTGTTAAAAATGAGTGTTTCTCTGTCAAATCTGGAGGTGTTACAATGGAAACATTAACTCTTGACCTCTTAACTCTGAACTCCTAGAGGGGCTATGACACCAACAGAGTAAATTCACAGACTCCGCCCCCAGCACGGCTCCAATCGAAGCTGAAGTGAAGCCGTTTCAGAACATTTTGCTCTACATATTTGAGTTGTTTGCCATGCTTGGTAAGTCATTTTTCAAAGATTGTTTTAATTATTATTATGAGCTTTTACTTCTGTGGCTCTTTGGAGTTGAGACAAAGCTGTGTGAAAGGCATTAGCCATGTTGCTCGGTGATAGCATAATATTCTGTTTTAGCTAGCTGAAAGGTATTGTTTGCGGGCAAATACCACAGCCTTGAAAAAAGCTTGCATGTGAATTTTCAGTCAAACGTTTGGTCAAATACACCTAAAACAATGTCTAGAATGTGAAATGTTGGTATAATGGTGCTACTTGAAGCCTGAAAACGATCGCCCATAAAAAAAAAACGAGCAAACAGCAGTAGCAGGCGTCCTGACTGGGTTCTACGTTAGAATTTAGATCCCTCCAGAGTTTTGTGCACACGGTTTAGGTAAAAATGAAAAAGGTTGAGGTTTTACATTTAGTTCAGTATTACCTGTTGCCTGTGTCCTTGTCTTTTGGGAAAATACTTTACACAAGTAATGGCTCAAAGAGGATTCCTTTTTTTTTTTACTGTGCTGCAATTGTTTACTGGATTATTTGTGCCATTAATTAGTGTCAACTAATTTTTATTCAATCTCCGCACAGGATATGCTTGTGAAGATGGAATATGGGGGAGAGCAGAAGTGCGTTGAAGTTCCACAAAGGGATGAATGAAGGACATGCATATTGTATTGAAGAAATAAGTGATGAGAATGCTGTTATTTGCATTTACCATGTCAGACCTTTTGATAAACAAAATTCTAATGAAGTGAGAACATGTACACTGTTACATCTTTCAGAAAATGTTTTGAAATTGTGGTGCACAGTTCAGAATAAATGTTTTTCAAAAACCATTGCATCTTTTTAGTAAATGTTTATTTCCAAAAGAAATTTCTAGAAGTTCAGAACAGTAAAATTCCCGCTTTTTAGAATGAATTAGAAGATAACTCTTACATAGTTAAACTAAAATACTCTTTGAGAGTTAATATATAAACTCTTAACACCAAGTGTTAAATTATCAACTCCAGACAGATTTGGTGTTTAACACTAAATCAGAGTTAACGTACCAACTCTCCAAAAAGAGTTAAATTAACACTCTCTGGTGTGGACCCATATAGACACTTTAATAGTGTTGAAATCAAATCCGACAGTGTTAATATGGACATGCTGGATTTGCTGTGTAGATTTGTAACATGCCATTTCCTCTCCAGATTACGAGTCATCTGCTTTAGGGTACGTGTTTGAGAATTATACCACGGAGTCAGGTACTTCTGATTAGAGACCTTAGTTTTCACTGGAGCTACAGTATCCAGAGTCGTACGTAGTGAGGAGGTGAAATTATTAACAAGATAATCGACCTCTGTTGGAGTAGCGTTCAGATAGCTGCTCTGCTCTGTGTTGGTACAGGGCATTGAAGATGATAACAGTGGGTGGATTATATTCTTAAACTTAGTTACAGCGCTTTCAGAAAGACATCTACTTTGATAAAGTCTACTCTCCACCGCTGTGTAATCAATTATTGTAAGTGTAAATGTTATCAGGAAATGATCAGACAGGAGAGGGTTTTCAGGAAACACTGTTAAATGTTCAGTTTCTATGCCATATGTTAAAACAAGATCTAGAGTGTGATTAAAGTGGTGGGTGGGTTCTTTTACATTTTGAGAGAAACCAATTGAGTCTAATAACAGATTAAATGCCATGTTGAGGCTGTCATTTTTAGCATCTACATGGATGTTAAAATCACCCACAATAATTATTTTATCTGAGCTCAGAACTAAATTAGATATAAAGTCTGAGAAATCAGACAGAAACTCTGTGTAAGGCCCAGGTGGACGATAGATGATAACAAGTAAGACTGGTTTCTGAGTTTTACAGCTGGGGTGGACGAGGCTAAGCATCAGGCTTTCAAATGAATTAAAAGTCTGTCTGGGTCTTTCATTAATTAATAGGCTGGTGTGAAAAATTGCTGCCACACCGCCCCCTCTGCCTGTTCTTCGAGATTTCTGGTAGTTAGAATGACTCGGGGGTGTTGATTCATTTAAACTAACATAATCATCCTGCTGCAACCAGGTTTCTGTAAGGCAGAGTAAATCAATTTGTTGATCAATTATTAAGTCATGTACTAACAGAGACTTGGAGGAGAGAGACCTAATATTTAATAATCCATATTTCACTGTTTTACTCTTTGGTTCAGATGTGGATACTTTATTGTTCTTTCTTTGTAATTGTTTATGTTTAAGTTGTTTGTTGCTGGTTTTTAGTTTGTTTTTTGTCTGTTTGGGAGCTGACACAGTCTCTATGGAGATGGGTTTTTGGGGGGTAGCAGGAGGAGAGAAGCTGCAGAGAGGCGTGTAACATCAATGACATGACGCTGAACAGAGAGAAACCGAGGGTTTAAATACACTGGCTAATGATGATGATTAGGGAACAGTGAGAACAAAGCTGAACATAACTGAACTAATAACACACAGGAAGCAAACATGAAAACAGGAAATGTGAACAGGTGAATAAACTGAACATGAAACTGAAAACCCTGGGTGAACACCCAGGACTGGGACAGAGACTGGACTGACTGGAGGACAGGAGACTGGACAGGAAAAGACTGGGTGACAGACTGGATTACAGGAGACTGGACAGGAGGAGACTGAACCACAGGCGAGAACGGGAAACTGAGCTACAGGGGACTGGACTGACTGGACTGGAAGCTGAACAGCAGGTGACTGAATTGACTGGACTGTGGCTGAGGCTAATGGCTGAGCAGAGGTTGGTGAGGCTAATGGCTGAGCTGAAGACTGGGTTAATGAAGGGGACAAAGCTACAGCCTGGGCTAGAAAACCTGGTGCTTGAGCTGGAACTAGGTCGGCTAGCCTAACTAAAGATTATGCTAGGGCGTGGAAAGGTGGATGAGGGAGTGGATAAGATGGTGAACTGGAGGGTGGACAGGCTAGCTCTTCCGAGCCTTCAGAGCGTGAGGCCAGCGGCTGGAGAGCCTCAGCTGAGCCTCTAGGGAGGTCAGGCTGAATTCTGGCTGCCCTCATCCTGGGTGCTGGGACAGGCAAGGGAGGTGGCTGGACACCAGTCATCCCCACCCGAGAAACAAGAACGGGTGTGGGGTTAGACTGGGTCCCAGCTGCCCTCATCCTGGAAGCTGGAAAAGGCACCGACAATGGCTGGGGAGCTTCCGTCCCCACCCGAGGAGCTGGTACGGGTGCATGTACTGACAGTGCCTCAGCCAGCCTGGGAGCCCGAGTAGGGACCAGCTGAACCTCAGCTTTCCCCACCCGAGGAACTGAAACGAGTGCGGAGAAAAGCCAGGCCTGAGCTGCCCTTGGAGCAGGAACACCGGGCAATGAAAGAGCAGGCTCAGATAAAACAGTCTTGGAATGAGCAGACCTAGGGTTTACATACACAGGAACCGTAATAACAGATTTAAAGGAAATTGTTTTGGCCCTTCTGCCGCAGTCTTTAACTTAACAGTCTTTGGAGGTGTTGAAGTACAGTGATTGTTCTTCATAAATCCCAGCTCAGAGGGAGCTGAACAGAAACAGTTTTCCCAGTCTATGTCATCGTCCAGTAGAGAAGCACCGAAGGGATCGGCGGTGAGTGTATTGTTTTTAATGTTCAGCAAAGCGGGAGAAAAACAGTCTTCACTCACCATGGGGATTTGGTCAGCAGAGTCCAGTTTATGGCGGTGTCAGCGCCGCTTTCTCTGGGAAGAAGAAGCGGGCGGGGTAAACAGCTGAGCCTCTGGCACGGGAGCCTCCGTTGAGCCGAGGGGGGAGGCAGAGTTGCTGTGCAATGGCGGAGAGGCTGGGGAGTGAAGCGGATGGCGGGCAAGCGAGGAGCGAAGAGGCGAGAGAGTGAGCGGCCGAAGATTGGCCAGTGACGCCCACTCTCCGCGGCGAATGCTCCGATGCAGGAGAGGCAGCAGGCGGAAGAATGCGGCGTCCCCGAGGCCCGCCCAGAGCCAGACGAGTCCCTGCGAAGACGGGCTCACGAAGAGCTGCTGTTTTGCCCTAAGCTCCTTTGTCCAGCAAAGGAGCGCTGCCTCCTGCCGCTCAAAATGTTCCAAGTCCGCTGGGTCCACAACACGGGGTCAGTGGTTGCTATGTGGGTGAGAAAAGGAGGACGCAAATGCTGGACTCACAGGTAGGTGAAGGCTGGTGTTTATTATCATGAGCAGGTGAACCGAACATAGGATGACTGGCTGAATCGAACACAAGTAGACCACATTAATATCAACATCAATGACACGACGCTGAACAGAGAGAAACCGACGGTTTAAATACACTGGCAAATTATGATGATTAGGGACCGGTGAGAAGAAAGCTGAAAATAACTGAACTAATAACACACAGGAAGCAAACATGAAAACAGGAAATGTGAACAGGTGAATAAACTGAACATGAAACTGAAAACCCTGGGTGAACACCCAGGAACCCTGACATGCATCAAGATGTGCTGTGTGTAGCTGCTGCATCGTGGTCCAATTCCTCAATGAATATAATACAATGCCTTTTATTTTCACGTTTTATTGATGCCAAGGAACCAGAAAGTGGACCCTCTCCACACTCCCCGTTGATGTAAAGGGGGGCTATGTCAGTGCTGTGCCTCCTGAAGTCAACAATGACCGCTTTTGTTTTCCGCTTTGCGGGCCCACATTACACCGGTTTTAGAATCGCTGCATTGGCTCCCCGTGTGTTTCAGGATCAATTTTAAAGTTCTTTTATTGGTTTTTAAATGTCTTAATGGTCTTGGGCCTTCTTATCTCTCAGATCTGCTTTTACCATATGAACCCTCGCGGACCTAGAGGTCCTCTGGTACTGGCCTTTTGATTGTCCCTAAATTCAGGACACATACTCATGGAGAGGCAGCGTTTCAGTGGTATGGTCCTCGTCTGTGGAACAGCCTGCCGGAGGACCTCAGGGCTGCAGAGAACGTACATGTTTTTAAGAACAGGCTCAAGACCCACCTTTTTAATTTAGCTTTTACTTAGTGTTTATTTATTTTATGCTTATTTATTCTATCCTGTTATTCTATTATTAATTTAGGCTTTACCTAATATTTATTGATTTTATTCTTATTCATTTTTTAATCTTCTTACTCTATTTATATTTATATTTATATTGTATCCCGTTCTTATTTATTTTATCGTTTTACCCTGTATATATCCTATTGTGGCATATCTCCAGTGTTTCCTCGTAGGGCGCTCTCTGCACCGGGGCTGTGATCGACCGTGGCTGCTGGGTCTCTGGGGGTCCTCTCAGCTTGGCTGGGGGGCTCCTTTGCCTCCCTCCTGCTGTGTGCCCAGCCTGGAGGCTGCGGTCTGTGACCGGCTCCTGGTGCAGATGGCTCCCTGTTATAGTGTTTCCTCACTTGGCTCATGCGAACCCAGCCCAATTTTTACTCTTTAAGTGTGCGCGTGTGTGTGTGTGTGTGTGTGTGTGGGGGGGGGGGGGGGGGGGGGGGGGGGGGATATGTGTGTATTCACATCATTTATGTTAATGAGAGTGTGGAGAGTGAGTTGGAGGGTGGGGTGGGCTGCTTTTAACTATGTAAAGCACTTTGTGCTACATTTTTTGTATGAAAAGTGCTTTATTAATAAAGACTGATTGATTGATTGATTGATTGATTGATTGATTGATTAAACAACGTTATCACTCAATTAACAAGTATGTGGTGCAATATTACTTCCTTCTAAATAACAATGGAGCGTGGTGTCCACTAACTGCAGGAGGACCTAAATTAATTGAGAAGGTTTACGCTGTACGCCAGCTTACAGAAGCTTAGAAGCACTAAATCAAGACTTGGAATATGACTTCGATTGAGACTCAAAATATAGTTTACTCAAAAGTATTTTTGCACAAAATACAAAATGCATGTTAGCTTGAAAAGTTAACAAATTGACAACAGCTTAAAGAAAACAATTATCAACTGTAATAAAGAAGTAAAACTTTTAATAAAAACCTTTTTTCGCACGCACGAGATTGGCACGTGCGTGCTTTTTTACTTTTTCACTTTTTTAACATTCATCATGACGTAGGTCCTCTAATGATACTGAGCAAAGGTTTTCTCTAAGGTGCAATAAAATCTTTTCTTTACCAAACACCACTATGTTAAAATTCTAATAATGATTCAATTTAGTATTCAGTGCTTGAAACTTACATCAGTTCCTGACCAGATTAGAGCACTATTTGTTTTTAAGAATGATTTCTTAGTTTGCTACACAAAGAAATCTGTCTAGAAACTTTTTCAGTACAAGTTTATTATTAACAGTCAGAGCTGAAGCCGCTCCTCTTACTGGAAGGCAATAAATTCTGTTTACTCCCCTTGCTGTTAACTTATTGGTGCTGTTTTTTCTCAGAGATCCTACATCTGTTTGCTGTGATGAGGAGCTGAACAGTCCTGTTCACTGCATATATGCATAACATATGGCATAGAAACTGAACATTTAACAGTGTTTCCTGAAAACCCTCTCCTGTCTGATCATTTCCTGATAACATTTACATTTACAATAATTGATTACACAGCGGTGGAGAGTAGACTTTATCAAAGTAGATGTCTTTCTGAAAGCGCTGTAATCCACCCACTGTTATCATCTTCAATGCCCTGTACCAACATAGAGCAGAGCAGCTATCTGAACGCTGCTCCAACAGAGGTAGATTATCTTGTTAATAATTTCACCTCCTCACTACGTACGACTCTGGATACTGTAGCTCCTGTGAAAACTAAGGTCTCTAATCAGAAGTACCTGACTCCGTGGTATAATTCTCAAACACGTACCCTAAAGCAGATGACTCGTAATCTGGAGAGGAAATGGCGTGTCACAAATTTAGAGGATCATCATTTAGCCTGGAGAAATAGTTTGCTGCTTTATAAGAAAGCCCTCCGCAAAGCCAGAACATCTTACTATTCATCACTGATTGAAGAAAATAAGAACAACCCCAGGTTTCTCTTGAGCACTGTAGCCAGGCTGACAAAAAGTCAGAGCTCTGTTGAGCCAACCATCCCTTTAACGTTAACTAGTAATGACTTCATGAACTTCTTCACAAATAAAATTTTTATCATTAGAGAAAAAATTACCAGTAATCATCCCACAGATGTAATATTATCTACAGCTACTCTTAGTACCATTGATGTTAAGTTAGACTCTTTTTCTCCAATTGATCTTTCTGAGTTAACTTCAATAATTACTTCCTCCAAACCATCAACGTGTCTTTTAGACCCCATTCCTGCAAAACTGCTCAAAGAAGTCCTGCCATTAATTAACGCTTCGATCTTAAATATGATCAACCTATCTCTAATAATCAGCTATGTACCACAGGCCTTCAAGCTGGCTGTAGTTAAACCTTTGCTCAAAAAGCATCTCTAGACCCAGCAGTCTTAGCTAATTATAGGCCAATCTCCAACCTTCCTTTCATATCAAACATCCTTGAAAGAGTAGTTGTCAAACAGCTAACAGATCATCTGCAGAGGAATGGTTTATTTGAAGAGTTTCAGTCAGGTTTCAGAGCTCATCACAGCACAGAAACAGCTTTAGTGAAGGTTACAAATGATCTTCTTATGGCCTCTGACAGTGGACTCATCTCTGTGCTTGTCCTGCTAGACCTTAGCGCAGCATTCGATACTGTTGACCATAATATCCTATTAGAGCGATTAGAACATGCTGTAGGTATTACAGGTACTGCACTGCAGTGGTTTGTATCATATCTATCTAATAGACTCCAATTTGTGCATGTAAATGGAGAGTCCTCTTCACACACTGAGGTTAATTATGGAGTTCCACAGGGTTCAGTGCTAGGACCAATTCTGTTTACATTATACATGCTTCCCTTAGGCAATATCATTAGAAGACATAGCATACATTTACACTGCTATGCTGATGACACCCAGCTCTATCTGTCCATGAAGCCAGATAACACACACCAATGAGTTAAACTGCAGGAATGTCTTAAAGACATAAAGACCTGGGTGGCCGCTAACTTTCTGCTTCTTAATTCAGATAAAACTGAGGTTATTGTACTCGGCCCTGAAAAGCCTAGAAATATGGTATCTAACCAGATTCTTACTCTGGATGGCATTACCTTGGCCTCCAGTAACGCTGTGAGGAACCTTGGAGTCATTTTTGACCAGGACATGTCTTCAATGCACATATTAAACAAATATGTAAGACTGCGTTCTTCCATTTGCGCAACATCTCTAAAATTAGAAATATCCTGTCTCAGAGTGACGCTGGAAAAATAGTTCATGCATTTATTATTTCCAGGCTGGACTACTGTAATTCATTATTATCAGGATGTCCAAAAAACTCACTGAAAAGCCTTCAGCTAATCCAAAATGCTGCAGCAAGAGTACTGACAGGGACTAGAAAGAGAGAGCATATTTCTCCTGTTTTGGCTTCCCTTCATTGGCTTCCTGTTAAATCCAGAATTGAATTCAAAATCCTGCTCCTCACATATAAGGTCTTAAATAATCAGGCCCCATCTTATCTTAATAACCTTGTAGTACCATATCACCCTATTAGAGCACTTCGCTCTCGCTCTGCAGGCCTACTTGTTGTTCCTAGAGTATTTAAAAGTAGAATGGGAGGGAGAGCCTTCAGTTTTCAGGCCCCTCTTCTGTGGAACCAGCTTCCAGTTTGGATTCAGGAGACAGACACTATCTCTACTTTCAAGATTAGGCTTGAAACTTTCCTTTTTGCTAAAGCATATAGTTAGGGCTGGACCAGTTGACCCTGAATCCTCCCTTAGTTATGCTGCAATAGATGTAGGCTGCCGGGGGATTCCCATGATGCATTGAGTTTTTCCTTTCTAGTCACCTTTCTCGCTCACTATGTATTAACAGACCTCTCTGCATTGAATCATATCTGTTATTAACCTCTGTCTCTCTTCCACAGCATGTCTTTTATCCGGTCTTCCTTCTCTCACCCCAACCGGTCGCAGCAGATGGCCGCCCCTCCCTGAGCCTGGTTCTGCCGGAGGTTTCTTCCTGTTAAAAGGGAGTTTTTCCTTCCCACTGTTGCCAAAGTGCTTGCTCATAGGGGGTCATATGATTGTTGGTTTTTTCTCTGTATCTATGAAGCGCCTTGAGGCAACTTATGTTGTGATTTGGCGCTATATAAATAAAATCGCATTGAATTGAATTGAATATCTAAACCAGAGCACAGGGAACAGACTCACATTTTGTCTGTTGTAAAAAGGAGAAAATAACTGAGCGAGGACTTCAGCTTGACAAGGAGAGGTTTTCCTGTTCAATCTGTTTGGATCTACTGAACAAACCAGTGACTACTTCCTGCGGACACAGTTTCTGTAAGAGCTGTATTTGGAGCCACTGGGATGCAGAGGATCAGAAGGAATCCTACACTTGTCCTCAGTGCAGACAAGCCTTCATGTTGAGGCCAGTCTTGGGGAAGAACACCATGTTAGCAGAGTTAGTGGAGGAGCTGAAGAAAGATGTACTCCAAGCTGCTCCTCATCCTCAGCATTATGCTGAACCTGGAGATGTGGCCTGTGACGTGTGCACAGAAAGAAAGCTTAAAGCCTCCAAATCCTTTCTGCAGTGCATGGCCTCTTACTGTGAGTTTCACCTTCAGCCTCACTATGAATCATCAAATTTTCAGAGACACCCACACTCCCTAGCAGATCATTACATGGAGAAACCTTTGGAATGCAAGCATGCTGATCCACACAGGTATGCACACATGGGTATTCACAGACGCGAACTAAAGCTTTCTTGGCTGCTGCCTCAAAGCACACTGTGCGCTGTCTATCTTGCGTGCTGCACAATATCGTTTATTACTTAGTAAATATTGATATCTATGACTAGCTAGTTTATTGTGATGGTGCTTTGTTTTCTCTATTATTATGTTGCTCTTTGTTGTTTGCTGTCTCCTCTGTTTGTTTTTTTTGTTTGTTTGTTTTTTTTTCTCCATACAGGTGACCCAGGAGTTCTTTTTTTTTTCTCTCTCTTCCCCCCCCCTTCTCACCGTCTCTTCTCCCCTTTGGTTTTCTTTCTTTCTCTCCCCCTCTTTCTCTCATTCATTCCCCCTGTCCTATTTATTAAAAAAAAAAAAAAAAAAAAAAAATGACAAAGGATGAACTGAAGCTCTGCCATCACGTAATGTCGCATACTGCTGTTTCTGATGTCATTTAAAAAAAAAAAAAAAAAAAAAAAAAATTTTCAGAGACACAGGCTGGTGGAAGCCTTGGCAAAGCTCCAGGAGAACGTGTGCTCTGTTCACAGTAAAGTGAAAGAGATCTTCTGTTGCAGCGATCAGCAGTGCATCTGCTCCGCCTGTGCTGTGGAGGAACATAGTGGCCACGACACAGTATCAGCAATAGCAGAGAGGGCAAAGAGGCAGAAAGAGCTCGGGCCGAGATGGCAAAAAAATCCAGCAAAGAATTCAGGGCAGAGAAAAACACATGAAGCTCCTTCAGCAGCAGATGGAGGCCATCGATAGCTCTGCTGATAAGGCCATGAGGGACACCCAGATCATGTTCAACCAATTGCACCGATTAGTGGAGAAAAGAAGCTCTGATGTGCAGCAGCAGATCAGATTCCAGCAACAAACTGAACTGAGCTGGGCCAAAGAGCTTCAGAAAAAGCTCCAGCAGGAGGTAACTGACCTCCGAAGGAGAGATGCTGAACTGGAGCAGCTCTCACGAACAGAGGATCATGGCCAGTTTCTCCTCAGCTACGCCTTACTTTCAGGACTCAGTGAATCCACACATTCAGCCAGCATCAACATCCATCCTCAGAGCTACTTCCAAGAGGTGACAGCAGCTGTGTCAGATCTTGTAAATAAACTGCAGCGCATCCTGAGTCAGGACTGGTCTGAGGTCTTACTGACTGAAGGGGAGACTTTGCTGAGACCAGAACAGCACAAGACTTTAGTCAAGCAACAAATGCACTTGGTGCCACCACCACCACCATCCCTCCAGCCTCCAACAAAGTCCAGAACCTTAGTGAAACAGCAACCATGTTTGCCACCACCACAATCTTTTCTGTCACCAGTAGAGCCCACAACCAGAGCTGAGTTCCTCCAGTATTCAAAGAGAATCACCATGGACCCAAACACAGCACACAGAGAGCTGTTATTATCTGAGGGGCACAGGAGAGTAACATTTGGGTATACCATACTGTCATATTCAGATAATCCAGAGAGATTTAGAGAGTGCGCTCAGATTCTGAGCAGAGAGATTCTGACTGGTTGTTGTTACTGGGAGGTGAAATGGAAAAGATTTGTTTCAATAGCTGTCGCATACAAGTGTATTAGCAGAACAGGAAGTGATAGTGAATTTGGATACAATGACAAATCCTGGTCATTAGAGTGTGACTGCAATAGTTATAAGTTCCGGCACAACAACATTGTTACTTTCCTCTCAGTTCCTCAGTGCTCCAGAGTTGGGGTGTACCTCGATCACAGTGATGGTATTCTGTGCTTCTACAGTGTCTCTGAACCCATGACTCTCATTCACAGAGTCCAGACCACCTTCACTCAGCCCCTACATGCTGGACTCTGGGTAGATATTTCTGGATCTGCTGAGTTTGTTGAGCTTCAGTATACATGTGGTGTCACTATTTATGTCAAGATAAATTTCAGAGTTCCTCTGTCACTAACTGCTGAGCTGTTTCTGCACTTCCTGAGCTTTGAATCGCACCATAAAAATCTTTATCTACAATAACCCATAAACACTGAAGCTGAAGCAGCTAAGTCACAGTAAAAGCTTTTTATTTGATCTTTTCATTTGATGATCTGATTGTGTAAAATAAATCAGAGTTTATTGTGGAACCTTGAACCCTGGTCTTAGATGACAGGATGATCCGTGGCACAGCATATACAGTAAATGGGAAACTGAACGACATGTTTGAAATGTGTTCCTGTTAGCTAGTTTAAAGCTGTTTCTGCTGCAGTCCTGGACACAGAAAGAGGTGTTTGTGTTTAAACTCTGTCTCCCTCTGCTGTTGTAAACCCACCAAATACCGTCTGCATTATTCAAATGCAACAAACCAACATACAGAATATATTTTACACAAATGTCATTTCTATTTTTGATCTACATTTAAAAATAGAAAATAAAATAAACATGAAGCAGATGCAGGTGTGTATTAAACATTTAGCGATTTTAATGATCGATTAAAATCTTTATTAAAACATAATTAGAAAAATACTTGAAAACATCTCAGACTATTTTCTTTCTTTTTGGTTGAACTCTGATAATGCAAACTTAACAAGCTAAATCCAATCGATCCAAATATTTTACTCAACAGTGTAGCAGTGTCTAAGGTTTCTATTCACATGCACAAACCCAAACACCAATCCAGGTCTAGCAATCTGCTGCTGTGATTCTGATCGAGCCATGTCCTGGGAACAGATCAAGCAGGCTCAGAGACCTGATAGGAGTAATTTACTCACGCTGAGTAACTACTGTACCCAGTTCTAAAGTTCAGTACTGGGATTGCTGACTGTCTAAAATAGACTGAGCTCACATAAAGATTCAGACCAGCACATGGAGATCTACTGATTCAGAAGATTCAAACTACCTAAAAAATGCTAAAAATTTGTTTTTGTATTACTTTTTTTTTTTTAGTAATCATCAGTATAAAAGACATAAGATATAAAAATTAGAATATAAAGATATACAACAAAAACACGGAAGAAACAAGAGCATTCAATAGCAGAACTCCCCTGAATGGCAGGGGCAATACTAAAACTTTTATCCAGGTCATCATAGTCTAAAGAGCTTGGAAAGAAAAGTGTCTGGACTTCTTTAAGTTGCTTGAAGACAGGTGTTTAGAACTGAAGAAGCTTCTCGGATGAGAGGTGAAACATCTTCAAGCAACTTAAAGAAGTCCAGATGCTTTTCTTTCCAAGCTCCTTAGACTAGCTAATATAAAGTTTTTATTGATTTTGACAGATATATGTGGACAGTAGGTGTTATTCTGAGAAGGAAAACCCTTCAAAAAACAGACTGATGTAAATATCAACACTTCACCGAGTTCTCTTGATTCCTCAGAGGCATCTGATGGAAGACAACACACTGCCCAGTAGACCATTTAACATTTTATTACTTCTAGAATCGAGATGACACGCTGCCACAGATCTCCAAATGGTGGTGTGCCCTAACAGTTTTATTACAGAAGCTCTCTCATTCTAGTCTAAACAACAGTGTCTCAGTAACTTTCCAGTAGAGATGGTCCCCTCTCATTTGCATTTTCCCAGGCAAGTGTAAAAGAGAGTCTGCAACTTTCTACTCCCCAAGGGCACATGGTCTCATGCCTTTATCTTTCAGGGCTGTGTCCACTTAATACTACACTATATAACTTTATAACACATATTAATAAAAAAGCATAGCATTATTGAAGCACTGAAAATTTATTTATTCCCAACACTGAGCAGTGCGGGAGCCAAGGCAATAGGAAAATATAACAGTTAAGGTTATTATATATATGTATCACAGTTACTCATATTTTGTACATAACAACGGTACAACTTCCAGTTGCGCCGTAAGTTAGCCGCACCGACGAGAGCTCCAAGTCATCACAGCAAAAATTTCCTTATTTTGTTTTATTTTTTTAAATTATTTTTTATTATTATTATTTATTTTGTACTGCTTGCTATTTCTGTGTGCACAGCTCTGTCATATACTCGGTATGACAGACAAACCCTTTTGGAGCTACATTCGTCAGCCAGTTCGGACTTTACAGCAGGTTTTGACACCGGGGACGCTCTGCTGCCTGGGATCCTTTGTTTACTTGTGCGACGCAGAGGGAAAGCAAAGAGGGGCAAACATGCTGGACTTTTGAGCCGAACCCGACAGATAAACAACAAGCCACCTCTGCCCAACATCCTGCTGGCGAATCTTAAGTCTCTGGAGAACAAACTTGATGAGCTGTGTGCACGGATTAAACATTAAAAAGACATCAGAAACTGCTGTGTTCTGGCCTTCACAGAAGGCTGCGCCATCACGCCGGATGGTTTTCTGTTTATCGGGGAGACCGAACGAAGGACTCAGGCAAGAAAGGGGGAGGAGGGGTGTGCTTTATGGTTAACTTTTTGTGGGCTAGAGATGTGTGTATCTTAAAAACGTACTGTTCTCAGAGCCTCAAGCTGCTGACCATTAAAGTCAGGCCTTTTTACCTCCCGAGGGAGTTCAGTTCAGTTCTCAGGTCTTCAGGTCCTGCAGGACTGCTTTGACACAACTGACTGGCAGATATTTGTGGATGCAGCTGATGGCAACATCAATGAACTCACAGACTCTGTCATTGGATATATTGGAAAGTACATGGATGATACCATCACTAAAACCACCGTCCACATATATTCAAATCAGAAACCCTGGGTAAATAAAGACATTCGTGCCAAGCTAAAAGTGTGGACCTCTGCCTTTAACTCCGGGGATGCTGATGCATATAAAGCAGCATCTCTCGCAGATAAGCTCAACAACTTCTATGCTCGTTTTGATGCAGACAACAGAGAGCAAATCCTCTACCCTCAGGAGGACAGTGAGGCTGTAACTCTAACTCTGAAAACAGAAGCTGTGAGATGGACCTTTAAAAAGGTCAATCCTCACAAAGCTCTGGGATCAGACGGCATCCCAGGCCGGCTTCTCAGAGCGTGTGCCGACCAGCTGGCAGAGGTGTTCACCAACATCTTCAACCTCTCCCTAAGGCAGTCAGTGGTCTCCACGTCCCTCAAAGCATCCACCATCATTCCTGTTCCCAAAATCAATGGTCTCTTGTCTGAATGACTACCACCCTGTTGCACTGAAGTGCCTGGAGCGGCTGGTCAAAGGTCACATCTGCTCCTCCCTCCCTGACACACTGGACCCTCTTCAGTTTGCCTATCGGACAAACAGAGCCACAGAGGATGCCATCGCCCTGGCAACGCACACCACCCTCACTCACCTGGAAAAAGGGAATACATATGCAAGGATGCTCTTCATCGACTACAGCTCGGCATTTAACACCATCATCCCCTCGAAACTTGCCATGAAGCTCGTCGACCTTGGGCTGGAAACACCGATCTGCAGATGGATTCTAAACTTCCTCACAAACAGGCCCCAGGTGGTGAGAGTTGGTAAGCACACCTCCTCATCACTCATCCTAAACACAGATACGCCACACGGTTGTGTGCTTAGCCCCCTCCTTTATTCCCTGTTCACACACGACTGTGTTGCTAAACACGAGTCCAACATCATCATCAAGTTTGCAGATAACACAACCATCATAGGCCTCATCACAGACAACGATGAGACAGCCTATAGAGAGGAGGTGATGGCGCCGTACGAGTGGTGTCTGGAAAATAACCTGACTCTCAACATCAGCAAAACTAGAGAGATGATAGTGGACTACCGGAAACGACCAGTCAGGGAGCACCAGCCCATCCACATCAACGGTGTCAAGGTCGAAAGGGTCAGCAGCTTCAAATTCCTTGGCGTCAATATCACCGAGGATCTCTCCTGGACCCTTCACACAGACACTGCTATCAGGAAAGCTCGCCAGCGACTCTACTTCCTGAGGAGGCTGAGGAAGTTTGGCATGAACGCAAACATCACCTCAAATTTCTACAGGTGTGCAATCGAGAGCTTGCTGATGAGCTGCATTACATTTTGGTAGGGAAGTTGCTCTGCCAGCAGCCGTAAATCACTACAGAGGGTGGTGAAGGCAGCAGAGCACATCTCTGGCACGAGGCTTCCTGCCATTCAGGACATTTATCTCCAGCGATGCCTCTGTAAAGCACACAGCATCATCAAGGACCACAGCCACCCAGCACATCAGCTCTTCTCCTTGTTTCCATCTGGCAGACGTTACAGGAGTCTGTCTGCTCGGACTACAAGACTTAAAAACAGTTTCTACCATCAAGCCATACGACACCTCAACCACTACAATTAAACACACACAACCCACTCCACAGGATGCACTCAGAAGCTACCCTGCAGCTTCACAGGTACACTGTACACTGCGCTGGACACTTCACTCTTATTAATATTTAAACAAATAAAAACCTTACTCCGTGCAATACTGTACTAACTGCCACTCAAAATTTTGTATTGTTCGGTTTGTACTGCTGCTCACTCCTGCCATTTTATCTCATGTGCAATATCCCATTTAAATAACAGGCTATACATGTATAATAATAATGGATTGCATTTATATAGCGCTTTTCGAGACCCTCAAAGCGCTTTACAATTCCACTATTTATTCACTCTCAAATTCACACACTGGCAGCTACATATATATATATATATATATATATATATATATATATATATATATATATATATATATATATACCAGCTGTTCTCCACGGAACCAGCCAAGGTGTACTGTCAGTGGCAGGGGAACAATATGACCAAGGCACCACCAAGGCTGGAGACGGAGCAATACTGGAAGAGCATATGGGTGAAGGACGCAACCCATAACGGCAATGCTCAGTGGCTAGTGGATCTGAGGGCAGACCACAGCGACCTCCCCGAACAGGGTCCAGTAACCATCACAGTGGCAGATATCCAAGAAAGGGTCTCCAGTATTAAGAGTTGGACAGCACCAGACCCTGACATGGTTCACGCCTACTGGCTGAAGAAGCTGACTGCACTCCACAAGCGCTTGGCAGCACAAATGAACCAGCTGCTAGTTGACGAGAGACACCCGGAATGGCTAACCGAAGACCGGACGATCCTGATCCTCAAGGACCCCCAGAAGGGACCGGTCCCCTCCAACTACCGACCAATAACCTGCCTCAGTACTACATGGAAGCTCCTGTCAGGCATCATAGCGGCTAACATGAACAGGCACATGGGTCAATACATGAGCGGGGCACAGAAAGGGATGGGCAAGAATACCAGAGGTGCAAAACACCAGCTGCTGGTAGACAGAACAGTCAGCCGAGACTGCAAGACCAGACTGACCAACCTGTGCACTGCCTGGATTGATTACAAGAAGGCCTATGACTCAATGCCCCACAGCTGGATACTGGGATGCCTAGAATTGTACAAGATCAATGGGACCCTAAGAGCCTTCATCAGGAACTCAATGGGGATGTGGCGTACAACACTAGAGGCCAACTCCAAGCCCATAGCACAAGTCACCATCAAGTGCGGGATCTACCAAGGAGATGCTCTGTCCCCACTGCTGTTCTGCATAGGCCTGAACCCCCTCAGTGAGATCATTAACAAGACTGGCTACGGATACTGACTACGGAACAGAGCAGTTGTTAGCCACCTCCTGTACATGGATGACATCAAGCTGTATGCCAAGAGTGAACGAGACATCGATTCACTGATCCACACTACCAGGCTATACAGCAATGACATTGGAATGTCGTTCGGACTGGAGAAGTGTAGCCGGATGGTAACAAAGAGAGGGAAGGTAGTCAGAACTGAGGGGATTGAACTACCAGAAGGCAACATCGCAGACATAGAGGACAGTTACAAGTACCTGGGGATCCCACAGGCGAATGGGAACCATGAAGAGGCCGCTAGAAAAGCTGCAACCACCAAGTACCTGCAGAGGGTCAGGCAAGTCCTGAGTAGTCAGCTGAATGGTAAGAACAAGATCCGGGCCATCAACACGTACGCCCTGCCCGTGATCAGGTACCCTGCTGGGGTAATAGGCTGGCCAAAGGAGGAGATAGAAGCCACTGACATAAAGACAAGAAAGCTCCTTACCATGCATGGAGGGTTTCACCCCAAGTCCAGCACCCTGAGGCTGTACGCTAAGCGGAAGGAAGGGGGCCGGGGACTGGTGAGTGTCAGCACCACAGTCCAGGATGAGACAACGAACATCCAAGAATACATTGGGAAGATGGCCCCAACTGACCGAGTGCTCAGTGAATGCCTCAGGCAGCAGAAACCCAAGAAAGAGGAGGGAGACAAGAAACCATCATGGAAGGACAGGCCCCTGCATGGTATGTACCACCGGCAGATTGAGGAGGTGGCTGATATCCAGAAATCCTACGAGTGGCTGGACAAAGCTGGACTGAAAGACAGCACAGAGGCACTAATCATGGCAGCACAAGAACAAGCTCTGAGTACAAGATCCATAGAGGCTGGGGTCTATCACACCAGGCAAGACCCCAGGTGCAGGCTGTGTAAAGATGCCCCAGAGACAATCCAGCACATAACAGCAGGGTGCAAGATGCTAGCAGGCAAGGCATACATGGAACGCCATAACCAAGTGGCTGGCATAGTGTACAGGAACATCTGTGCCGAGTATAACCTGGAAGTCTCGAGGTCAAAATGGGAGATGCCCCCAAGTGTGGTGGAGAATGACCAAGCTAAGATCCTGTGGGACTTCCAGATACAGACGGACAAAATGGTGGTGGCTAACCAACCGGACATAGTGGTGGTAGACAAACAGAAGAAGACGGCCGTAGTGATAGATGTAGCGGTTCCGAATGACAGCAATATCAGGAAGAAGGAACACGAGAAGCTGGAGAAATACCAAGGGCTCAGAGAAGAGCTCGAGAGGATGTGGAAGGTGAAGGTAATGGTGGTCCCCGTGGTAATCGGAGCACTAGGTGCGGTGACTCCCAAGCTAGGCGAGTGGCTCCAGCAGATCCCGGGAATAACATCGGAGATCTCTGTCCAGAAGAGCGCAGTCCTGGGAACAGCTAAGATACTGCGCAGGACCCTCAAGCTCCCAGGCCTCTGGTAGAGGACCCGAGCTTGAAGGATAAACCGCCCGCAGGGGCGTGCTGGATGTTGTTTATATATTAGGGGTGCAACGATATTTGTATCGATATTGAACCGTTCGATACAGTGCTTTCGGTTCGGTACGCATATCTATCAAACAATACAAAATTTTAAATTTATTTTATCAACTTTCCTTCTGACGATGCTGTCTGTGTTGAGCGCTCAGTGAATCTGCGTTCGACTACTCCGCCTAGGCTGCAAATTGAACCTCCCCCACCCTCATTCAGATCTGGCGTTTGGAATTATTTTGGTTTTCATGTGACGTATGACCCTGAAGGTAAGCGAGTCATGGACTAAAGTAAAACAGTATGTTGGATGTGCCACACAATGCTTAATTACATGGGTGGGAACTAGTGTGTTAGCGCAGTTACTTTGTTAACGTGTTGGCCGTCTAGCCCCATGCACGGGGCGATCAGGGGTAGCTCGTTAACGGAGATTTGCCGTGTTGTGGCGTTAAGGTCATTTCAACGAGATTAACCTGAAAGCACTAGTGGGAACACAACGAATATGACTGCACATTTACATCATCCTAGTGCAAAGATAAGTGGAAGCAGACAAAAACGACAAGCATGCATGCTACAAACTTTACCCGAGTCATTTAGACGGCCGTTAGCACATGATTCTCCTCATGGGGACCTGATATGTTTAATATGCTGCTGAGAATATAGCCCAGAAGAAGCGGATAGTATAGCTTTTATTTTGGAAACAGACATTTCTCTGTAATAAACTCTCTTTTCCAAAGATGAGTGATTCCTCAATCAGATACAGGGCTCGCAATATCGCTAGCCCGATGTCCTGGGAAGTGTTGGTCAAGTTACTTGAAAAAAGTAATCAGTAACTAGGTTTACCCTGGTGCAGGTGTGCCGCGGTCAGTTGAAGAATCCGCGAGTTTCTCTGTGAATTTCCCATTACATCGTTGCGCACTCGGTGCTTGCTTGGAAGTTTTGGGGGGGGGGTTTTCGCTTTAAAAAGAAGTTTTTTTCCCACGCACGATGGACGCTAGTGTTTTTGTCACTTTTTATGGAATCAAACTCAAAGGAAGGTCAGTACTTCCACGCTTTTAACGCTGCACGCTCATACTCTCTCCCACAATTGATATGTGATCCATTGTTCATCTGCACACAGCTGTTGTCACTAATGGCACACTCGCTTACGTCACTGTCGTGAGACATTCTTGCAAAAAAATCACGGTTTTAGCAACGCGGTAACGCAGCGTTCCTACGGGAAAGTAACGGTAATCTAATTACCGTTTTTGCAATAGTGATCCCTTACTTTACTCGTTACTTGAAAAAAGTAATCAGATTACAGTAACGCATTACAAGTAACGCAGTAACGCGTTACAAAAAGCTGGCTGCCTCTGCCTCAATTTTATCCCACAACTTAGACATTCACATTACTCACACTCTCATTACACATACATATAGGATCTTGGGGGTGGGCACGATACACGGAATCCAAAGTACCATCAGGGTGTACACCTCACCCCTGGCGTCGTCGCCCACCTCTCAATTTTAAATACACGTAGACATTGAGGGCTAGCAGGAGGGACCATGCGTTTACCTGCTGCTCTCTGGCAGGTAGCTCCATGCCCTCCTGGGTTTTAAATGCACCTTAGAACACATATGCATCAACACTACAATGAGCGGGTGGAGGGAGGTTTGGAGTCTTCTCTCACCCCCATTCTCTGCGACCTGCTGGAGCGGGGGGGCTAGGAGGAGGAGTTGGCTATCCGACTGCGGTCTGGAGTGTGGGGCCTCCCTGCTGCTGCGGAGTCGGGGCGGTCTGCCTCCCCCCACCGCAGGGAAAAGGGTAACACCACCTGGGTCTGGGTGCAGTTCCCCCCTCCAGGGGCAAGGGTACCTAGACCCGGTTAGTAGAGTACGCTTGGGGAGTGTGATCGTGTGTACAGTGTCTCTTTATGTCTGTCTCCACGTTGGTTGAGTGTGGAGTAAGTGCATATGAGAGCATGAGGGTGGGAATGGATGTTTGTGTCTGTGTGTGCCTGTATGTCTGTGTCTATATGTCAGGTTGGGTGTCAGGCGCCACCTCTCTGTGGACATCTCAGGCCCTCCAAGGTTTGGAGGCCTATCTCCCCCTACCACCACTTCCCCTGCCAGTGGTGGACTCCCTCAGACATCGGTGCGTTGGTGGTTCTTTGTGTCCGGGGGTGGGCGTCCAGGTACACACCGGCTCACTCCTTGGCGGCCGCTTATCGGGGCCTGGAGCCTGGGGCTCGCTCGGGCCACTTCGGAGGTGGGGTGCCCCCGGCCTCTCGGCCTGGGGCTCGGTCACTCAGGCACGGCTGGCTGCCGGTGGAGCTCACGGGCGCGTCACTGCAACTCCCCCTGGCTTCTGCTCCGCGGCTGCTGAGTGAGCCCTCATCTGGGACTCTCCTCAGCTCTTTCTGGGACAGTGGCGTGGCTGCCCCTCTGTTGGTCTTCCTTGGTCTCTTGTGTTCTGGGGGCCTCTGGATGTCTGGAGTTTTGATCTCCTCCATACCTGCTTCATGCCCTGGAGGACGGGGCTGTGGCCCCCCCACACCCTACAGATCATTACATGAAGGAACCTTTTAAAAAACAAAAAACAAGCGCGTCCATGCTCACAGGTGTACACACGGGTGATCACACCCACAAACTACACCCTTTTTGGCTCCTACCTCAAAGCACACTGTGTTCTGTTGATCTTATGTGCTGCACAATAATGTTTAATATTTAGTATTTACTGTCATATTCCCATATATCATTGTGATGTTGTTTATTCTATTACTCTTGTTCTCTTCTGCTTGTTTTCTTTTTTCTTTCTCAGCAGGTGATCCAGGTGATTGATAGATGCATTTTTTATTTTCTGCCCGTTCTGTTGGTTTTTGTTTTTTGCCCTTCTCCCCATCCCTCCCCTGTTTCTCTTTCCCTCTTTCTTTCTCCCCTTCTTTCCCCCAGTCAAGTCTGTCCCGTATTCAGTAAGTGAAAATAAAATAAACAATAAAAGGTCAATCAAATGGACCATTACGGCAAGGCTGGGATGGTCAATTTGGTAAAGTAAATCCGTTGGGCATCTTTCTTTGCCTTTAGACAACAATTCTGATGGCAAAAGAGCCAAACGGGACAGGCAAAAAAAAAAGAAAAAAGAAAAGAAAAGCTTACCACAAAACGGAAAAGTTATGACAAATCACACTATAAGGCAAAAAGAAAGTGCAGCTTTATGGTTTCATGGACAAAAGAATTTCTGCGGCTGCAATATGATGAGCTATATAACCAAGGTGCACATAAGTGGTCCGCAGGTGCGCATTCGCTGTTAAAATAAAAAACATGCACAAGGGTTAGGGTTAGGGTTAAATTTAAAAACTGTACTTTTGAGTTAAAATATATATTTACAATTTTAATAAATGACAAATTAAAAAGGCATGAACAATTTTTTTTTGTATCGAAAAAATATCGGACCGTGACACCAAAGTATCGAACTGAACCGTGAATTTTGTGTATCGTTGCACCCCTTTATATATATATATATATATATATATATATATATATATATATATATATATATATATATATATATATATATATATATAACACACGGGAAAAGACACAGGGAAGCTGAGGTAATGATAAAAACACTAAGTATTAACAATATAAATGAGTAAAAACCCTGAAAACATAAACCGGTCCATGGCCCAGGGTTTGGGGACCACTGCCTTAGATGATTTGAATGCGCCTGCAGACAGCGACCATCAGGGGGAGACAAACACTGAGGGACAAACACCATCTATTTGCTATGTGTCAGTGTGAATCCTGTCGGGAACACAGTTCCTCCTCATCAAATCATAACTCTGTTCCATCCACCTCTGGCCCTCTGGCAGCTAGAAGCACAGGCTCCAGAGAATGGGTGCATGGATGTTTCCATTAGTCTGTATGTTAACTCCTTTCTACACGTTTAAATACTCGCTTGGTTTCCCAGGAAAGAGGACGTGGTGTGAACAGCTCAGTTATGTACCCACAGGTTTCCAGTTACTGATTCAGTGTTACAATGATGCAGCCAGTAAACTGTAAAGTCAGCCACATCGTCACCCGTTTGACCATCTGCACTGTCCTCTGCACCATCTCCACGTCTCCACCTGTATGTGTAGACCTCCTCTTGTTGACCTGTAGGATGGCTTCTTGGGCATTCTCTGCTGTCGTGGAACATGGGGTTAATATCGTGATCACAGATAATCATATTTACTGCAGATCTTCAAATAAATCTTTTTTTCCATTTAACAATGAAGGCCTAACAAAAGACTTTTAGTTTGAAAATAACACAGGAAGTATCGGGTTGATATAAATAGTTCAATACAGTAACACTAACACTAATCAGACAAAGATCAAAGGTCAGGGATAGTGACATCACATTTTACAAATGTAGCTGTTCCAGCTATATCTGATCTAATACCATGAACTAAACATGAATATAATGGCTTTGAACGCTGAGTATGGCACGCTGGTGACTGAATGTAACACAGCTCAAGTTAAACATGGTCATTTTGTTTCCTCACTGAGCAAGAACTTACACAATGTGTCACTGAGCTATGTGCATTCACAGTAAAAACAGAGTGGCCCATCAGGACCTTCCATAACCAGTCTGCTGGGGAACGGGCTTAATGGATAGCAGAGGAGGATGAAGATGTGTGTTTCAGCTCCTGAGGGATTTTAGGGATTTTAACTCAGGAGAACCAGCTGATGTCCGTGGCCCTTTAGCTCCATCACTCTGCTCCTTTCATCTCCAACCAAAGTAGGAGGGTAGGGGGTGGGGGTTTCTTTCAACAGGAAAATTCATCTGAAGAACCTTTATTTATTTATTTGGCTGTTGTTAATTTTTTTAAATTTTATTTTATTTACAAACATTTTAATGCTCAGGTTTGTGTTCAGTGACAGAAGAAAAGAATGTCTAAAAAATATGTTTAAAGCTTGACAATAATAATAATGGATTGCATTTATATAGCGCTTTTCGAGACCCTCAAAGCGCTTTACAATTCCACTATTCATTCACACACTGGTGGAGGCAAGCTACAGCTGCCCTGGGGCAGACTGACAGAAGCGAGGCTGCCATATCACGCCATCACCAGTCGGGTGAAGCGTCTTGCCCAAGGACACAACGACCAGACAGAGCTGGGGATCAAACCAGCAACCTTTCGGTTGAGCTTCCCAACCCCCTGAACCACAGTCGCCCCCAGTAAGCATAAACACTAAAGAATCAAAAATAAGAAAAGAATTAAAAACCTGATGTAAAACATCCACAGGACAGAGAACAACAAGAGCAAAGATCCTCCTGGGATTAATCCAAACAACACTCCAGTTAGAGAACACAGAATTAAAATCGGCTGGGCCACAACTATGCAGATGATATCAAATAATAACGATATCAAAATAAGCATTTGGGTCAGAAATCTGTGGACAGTAATGTCACATTTAACAAGGTCGCCAAATGTCTCCATACATGGTCAAGCTACTGAAGGACGAACAACTAAATGTTTCTCCCACTGAAAATTTACAGAATCAACTTTGTAGAATTTCGTTAAATTTTTGAGGTTAAAACTGTAAAGAAACTGTTTTATTATTATGTTATTATATCTGGATATGAAAGAGAGTACAGTATGAACAAAACTGTCTGTATGAAAGACCAAGAACAAGCACAGCAAGGTGTCTGGACAAATGTTGTTTCTGCATTGTTGCTCAGGTTTCTGGCCTTTTTGATCACATTAATGCTCAGCTTTTTGGCCTTGTTGCTCACATTGCAGCTCAGGTTTTGAGCTGCAAATTATCGTCAGAGTTTCTGGTCCTTGTGAACCAAAAGATCTGCAGTTCATCACTCCTCCTGGTTTTCCCTCCTCTGTACTTGAGCTCCTGTTGTTTTCTCTCAGCTCAGCTTTCATCTTCACTCTCAGCTCCTTCACTACTCTCCCTCTCCTCCTAATGCCCTCTTGTTTTGTCTCAGTGCTTACAGGCCACCTGCTTACCTCCACTTCACCTTTTCATCTCCTCCTCCTTCTTCTTCTCCTGGTTCTCCTTTTCTTTCATATTTGAGAGCAGACACATTTTCAGAGGTCTTAACACAATCTGAAGATTTGAGACTGAAACCTGATTTTAATAACTCACTTTTAATTTTTTTTACGTTTCTTCTGCCTTTTCGGTGAAAATAAACACAAATGCATACGCCTTTAAAGTCCACATTTATTATAAATGTAAAATGTGTAAGATGTGCAATCACTTCCTCATACAGCTTGGTATTTATGGTTATGTATTGTGATATTTTTTAAATATGTTTTAGTTGTAATGAAAATGAGACATAAATAATAGTATTATTCTCATATGTCTCTAGGCAGATATACACTGTAACCTATAGTATATCCTTTTCTTTCTGTACTTTGACAAAGTGTTGTGTTGAACATGCATGTAAGTACAGCTGTTAAGCACATAATTAAGATTCAAGAAGTTTATTGTCATGTACACTGCAAAACACAAATGGTTATGCAGAGAAATGAAATTATTACTTTGCAGGTTCCCTTCACACAACTAAAAGAAAGTAATAGTAAGTAAAACAGTGCTTTGTAGATCTTGTAGCTTATATGTGGGTGTAAAGAATTTAAAGTGCAAGTTTTTGAAACACTGTCACAGTGATTATATACAGAGTGCAGTATTAAGGTGTATATGTAAAGATATGTCTAAAAATTGCAACAACAAAAAATACCCAGTGGAAATCTAAATTTTTGTGTTACACCACACTTACAAAACGCTGACCACCGTTGTAGCTGATTTGTTCATAAGCAGGACAAAAGGACTTTAAAGCCTAAATTAACTATATATTATAAAATAATATGCAGGAATAAAGTTATACATAAAATCTAATTATTGCATTAATACAGTAAAGCAGTAAAACCCAGACAATTTAACAACATTTCATAATAATCAATGAAATCAATAAATGTGAAAGAGAAACAGAAGAGCAAGTCCAATAAACCACAGTGTTAAACAGTGATTCTTGAAATAAGGGACAAAACGTGTCCACCAGACAAAACTCAATTTTGGGGTTAAAAATATGCATACAAGTATTAACCCAACTGACTAAAAGACAAACCAAGGTAATTTTTATACAACAAAAGTATGATTTTGCATTTTTATACATATATATTTATTTTAAATGGTACAATAGATCACCAGTACCTTAAAACTCCATTGTCCAGAAGCAGGTGTGATAATATTAAAATACAGAACTTTTTTTTTAAAGTAATGTAAAATTAAACATCATGGCTCTCGTCACTAAGTATTTAAGTCAATACCTTATATAGTATCAAAATATGCAATTGAAAATTTATTTTTACATATTTTTTAAGTGATTAAAATCGTGTCCAGAGTTTTTGTGAACACCATCAGATTTTTTTAAAAGTACAAAAAAATCAGGAATTATTGTGGGTAGCTTACACTCTGAGGACCCCTTTACCACTTTACCACAGATGTGTCGAATATTATCGAATTTGTCTTATCTTGAATCTCATTGTTTATGTATACTTTATTAATCCTGTAGGAAACTGCTTAGTCCTCTGCATTTAACCCATTCACTCAGTGATGCAGTGGGCAGCTACCAATCCAGGATAGCCTCTGTTCGTTGGATCTGAACGCCCAACCTTCCGATCATGTGGCATCTACTGCTATCTCTGCCCCGAGAGCTGGTCTTTAAGTGCTGATGTATGAATCCTGCTTCCAGGCCCAAACTACTCTGTGTTTATTAAGCCTGTTGTGTTGTTAAAATGTTTTAATGCTTTTTATTGTGTTCTATTTAATCTGAACAAGCCCCTAAAAACAGTCAGTGATCACTGTCGGCACAATAATCAGAAACCCTTGCATTACCTTTTATCGAGTGGAAAAAAAGTTAGCGTTCATCCTTCAGCTTCACTGTGTTTATGTTATGCTAACATAGCTGTGTCGCTACTGATCACGTAGCACATCATTATATACCAGCTAGCCCAACTTCAGTAACCTGACAAAAGTCACTGCTGTTTAGTTTTCTGTCTCCATTTATGTTGGAATGTAGGAGGAAACCAGCGAGCTAACTTCTAACTCAGCCACACTGATCCTTTTATTAAAGATGAAAGAATTTAGACAGTTTGTAACTCTCAGTGATGCCGCAGAGTTCCTTTGACTTTGGGATCTGCAGCGGAGTTTGGACCTGGAAACAGTTAATGACGTCAGACTTAAAGACTGGATAGCATCTCTGTTGCTTAATACAATTGTGTTGTGAATATTCATCCTTAATCTGTATAAATGGTTCAGAAAAATTATAGTAATTACATAATGGTACATTTCAGGCTAGAATGCCAAAGGGGAAGCTGTCAGTAGAGGAATGAAAGAAAAGGAACAGGGAGTATCAAAAAAGGAGAAAAAAATTAACAGCCAGCCTGAGTTGAAGAAAGAGTTCCTCATAAAGGAAAGGGAAAGATGGAGAACTAGAATGAAAGAGGGAAAAATAAAGAACATCAGTGATCTGAAAGAAAGAGAAAAAAGGCAGAAGCGAAGGTTTTGGAAACAAGCACAGAGAGACTCGAGACATCGCAGGAAAAAAGGAGAGAAAGTACAGCGGGGTATAAACACACAACCACAGAGTAATTTAGACATTAATTCTGAGGAATCGAGGAGTAGTAGCTACTTGCTGGTGAACTATTAAGATGTAGAACTTGACATGTGCAAAAACAGAGTTGTTATGAAGCGTCTTGTGATATTACATAGTTGTTAAACTTTAATGGTCATTTTGACAGTAATAATATCTTGGGTCCCCACCGTCAGCACCTTCTCAACTCCATAATATGGATTTTCTTGTTTATTTTTCTCTTTTGAAGAACCACATATTTTCCCCCTCTCATGATCTTCCAATAAAAATCTGTAATTTTCTCAATAAATGTGTCATTTGCATGCTTCTAAATATGATTGTTTCTTTTAGAGATTAAATACGAGCTTCTGAAAATATGTATGACTGTAACGCTAATAATAAAAAGCCAAAACAATCTTACTTTTAAACATAGTATAATTAGTTTGAAAACATATGTGCATAAACAATAGAACAGTGCTCACAGTCAAAATAGCTGAAACAACTTAATTTAAAATATATATTTTTGCATTTGTTTGTCTCTGATGGTGTGGACAAAAACCTTGCACTTCTCCAGCAAAAACATACATTTTTAAAAATGTTACACCTGGGAGATTGTACCAAAACATGGTGAAACACCCAAAACTTTGTGTAACAATCATATGTAAATATGTTTTTGAAAAATCAAAAAATATATTTTAGAAAATTAAAACCTGTTTGGTCTCTAATCTCAGGAATCACTGTAAAATAAAATAGAGTGATAAAACAAAGTTATTCATATGCAGATGAAGACATGAGGAAATGAAAAACGTATCAAAGGCTAGAAAATAAAAAAAGGTAACCTACAAAAACTCTAAAGTCTGAAGTCTGCAGAGAAATGAACCTCCAGTTGGTTCCAGATCAACAACGTCAGCGTGAAGGTTCCTGCTGGGCTGACTTTGGTCAGGATGAGATGGTCCATCGTGAAGGTGAACGCAGACTTTATTCATGGCTGCATTTTCTACATCAACAGCTAATCACTTCCTGTTATTGGCAGTCAGTGTTTGCATTGATCCACGGAACAGACCCCCATCAGAAAGAGCAGATAGTTCAGCATCTTCCGACCGCTGTGCACCATGGGAGTTTAACGACGTCCTCCTCAGTCACACTGCAGGAGAAAGTGACACCTTCGCACCTCCTGTGTTTACAGCCAACAGCGTGAGGACAGGTGAGCATCCAGGTGCGTCTCAGGTTACCTTGGGGAACGTTCGTCCTGT
Source organism: Rhamphochromis longiceps (assembly GCF_057381845.1). Classification (NCBI taxonomy): domain Eukaryota; kingdom Metazoa; phylum Chordata; class Actinopteri; order Cichliformes; family Cichlidae; genus Rhamphochromis; species Rhamphochromis longiceps. Next base: position 37,204,768 of record NC_140565.1, read on the forward strand.
TTGGATCAAACACTCTCTGCTTGTTGTCTGTTTCCATCGCCTCATTAACTCCAACTACACACCAGGTAGAAAGGACATAAGGATGGAGGACAGGTTGTGGTCGAGTGGTCCTTTTTTCTCGGGAAGGTTCCTACCTGAGTGAAGTGACCCTGAAGTATCTGCAGACATAATAAGATCCGGCCTTCACCTCTGCCTTTTTAATTCCTCTAGCAGAGGAATTAAAAAAGAAGCGTGCTTTCTGAAAGGAAACGAGATTGGAAACGAGACTGTTCATAGAAACAAACCTTCAAAAAGGGCCTAAATTCCTGCTTTGGGGGACTCTGATATTTTTGTTAAAAGCACAGCTGAAACACTGTTAACATGACTTCATTAACATGTATGAAACCAAATAAACCAACTGCTCTCATATTGTGGGGGATAGCTCTGTGTGGGTGAGTGAGCTCTTCTGAATGAGTGACAGAAATGGACTGTTTCTGAGATTTAAGATCTGGTAATAAAGTCTTATGTTGACTGCGCTGTAGTCTCTTCACACCTGACTGATGTCAGCAACATCCAGCCGCACATAATGAAACAGAGTGTGTGAAAGCAGCTGGACCTTCTCAGCACCACGCTTCTCTTTTCCTGTGATATCTTTACGTCATCGCGTTCAACATCAGGAAACTGAATTACAGACAGGAAGGATTTCTTTCACTATCCCTTCCTGGTATGTCTTTCATGTCTTTTCTGTGTTTTTAACTGCGTTCTCTGTCTTCGTCTGTAGGTCTTGCAGGTTTGGTTGTACCCATGTTGCCGTCTCGCCTCCATCTATCCTCTGTGTTGTTTACTAACAGCCAGCTGATCACACAGTTGATTATCTGATCAGGACGACTTCAAACGCTCCAACAACTTCACCTGGTCAGGTGACTGTGCTCAAACCACATTGACGCGGGAAACCTGTTAGAATAATATTTTCTAAGTATGAAAAATACCTATTTATGTTAGAAACAGAGCAGGTAATGTCTCCAACACGTGTCACATGAAACGCCCTTCCTGTTGGAATTCATTCAATTCTACATTCGGACTGTAAATGTGGGACAGTTTCATACCACACAAACGGATCATATTTTCATGAGTGTTTCAGGGGAGACAAGGGAGAATAAAAATGAACAAACATTAATGAACCTAAACACGAAAATCAAACAGGTAATAACAATAAAAATACTGACTGATTGATTGATGGTTTATTTCGAGGATTTGTGTACATATATACAAAACAGAGCACGGTGGTCAAAAAGGAGTGGGACATGTAGTCCCACCCCATTCATATGTTTAAAGCTCAGTCATGTGGTTGTGCTGCTCCTTCCTGACTATTTAAAACACTGTTTAAGAACAATAATGTAGCTTAATACTGCTCTCATCCCTGTACTGCATGAAAACACAAGCTTATACACTGATTTAAATTTGTGGATATTTGGACGATGCTTGTGCTGAGCCCCTAACCCACTCAACAATATAACCCCACACGTAGACACACACAAACCTTTCCTAGTAGTCCTTACCACGTGCACTTTAAAATTTTCAGTCCCCTTCATACTGTAGCCCCCATCTCTGTGGATGAAAAGATTTAGACTGGCAATAGATTACTTTGAGCTCTAAACAGTATCTGTGCTTTACTGTAATTAACCAGATCATGAAGTTTTAATTTAACTGTAAAAATGAGAACTGCACCTTTTGTAGTATGAAAAGTGAATTTAGTGTATTTTTATAATTATTTCAGTGCAAGATATGGAAGATTTAGAGAACAATAAAGAGCATAGAGTGAATTTTGTTCATGACTGAGATACTTTTGGACACTTTGTATTGCACATGTCTGATTTTATTGTCAAGTATCAGTCTTTTTAGTAAAGGAGAGTTTAATCTCCTTTACTATTTCAGTTTTGTTATTTGACCTCCCAGTGTTAATTCTGCGCTCCCTCGGTTCTGTGTCATCCCTGCCTGTGTATCCCCTCTAGTGTAGTCATGTCTCTGTGTAAAGCCCACGTCTCTGGGTCTGTGTCTTCGCATGTGTTTTGAGTTTCCTGTTTTATTGTGAAAGCCTGTGTCTTATGTGTTCAGTTTGCGTTTCCCCTGTCTCGTCTTGTCGATCACAATCAGCCTTGCCTCCCTCCTGTGTGTAGTTTCCTCGTTCCCTTCTGTGTATTTATAGTGTGTGTTCACTCATGTTCGTCGCTATAGTCCATCTGTGTTTCTTCCCTGCGTTTTCTCCTAGAGTCACCTGTTCAGGTTCGTTTTGTTAGTCATTCCCAGTTTAGGTCACCTGTAAGTTTTGTTTTTGCTCGCTGTGTTTCTGTTTGTGCCGCCGGTGTGCAAATGAAGCTCCCGTCCAAGCCAGTGTCAATTCAATTCAATTCAATTTTATTTATATAGTGCCAAATCACAACAAAAGTCGCCTCAAGGCGCTTCATAGATACAGAGAAAAATCCAACAATCATATGACCCCCTATGAGCAGCACTTTGGCGACAGTGGGAAGGAAAAGCTCCCTTTTAACAGTGAAGAAACCTCCGGCAGAACCAGGCTCAGGGAGGGGCGGGGCCATCTGCTGCGACCGGTTGGGGTGCCAGCATCTGGGTCCTCTCTCACACCCTCCACACGTCTGCAGCCGTGACAGTTCAACTGTTTTAGTAGAATTTTAGTTTTTTAATTTGATAACATTTCCATAAAGATTGCTTTTCTTTTCTCACACAGCTTGTAGCCCTTTGATTAAATATGGACCATTTTTATATTTATTATTTGTATTAATCATTTGAACTAGGTCATTTTTATTGTGTAATAATTTAAATAGCTCTATAAATTTATTGTAGGCTCTATCCACGTCTGTCTCTCTATAGACCTCGTCCTAGTCTGAAAGTATTAAATTGTCTCATGATGCTGTAATTGTTCCTTCTGCTTGTTTATAAACAGCTTGTATACATTTTGGCCTCATTAGTTTCATGCCTACGCCTCCACTGAAACAATTAATATAATTTATTAGTATAGCACTACTGAACTGTGTCTAATGACATTTGTAAAGATGTTGTCTATTAAACTTTCACAGTATGAAATTATTCTCATGGGTTTTTTGGAAATAAGATTAAACTAAAGATCGTGTTTAAAAACCTTGGGTTGGTTAGTGTTCCCCTGGTACCAGACCCACCTGGCCTTTTTGACGGCCACGTCTGGCCCATGTACCTGAAACATAAGAACTCAGACTTTATATCTGATTTAGTTCTCAGCTCAGATAAAATAATTATTGTGGGTGATTTTAACATCCATGTAGATGCTAAAAATGACAGCCTCAACATGGCATTTAATCTGTTATTAGACTCAATTGGTTTCTCTCAAAATGTAAAAGAACCCACCCACCACTTTAATCACACTCTAGATCTTGTTTTAACATATGGCATAGAAACTGAACATTTAACAGTGTTTCCTGAAAACCCTCTCCTGTCTGATCATTTCCTGATAACATTTACTTTTACAATAATTGATTACACAGCGGTGAAGAGTAGACTTTATCAAAGTAGATGTCTTTCTGAAAGTGCTGTAACTAAGTTTAAGAATATAATCCACCCACTGTTATCATCTTCAATGCCCTGTACCAACATAGAGCAGAGCAGCTATCTGAACGCTACTCCAACAGAGGTAGATTATCTTGTTAATAATTTCACCTCCTCACTACGTACGACTCTGGATACTGTAGCTCCTGTGAAAACTAAGGCCTCAAATCAGAAGTATCTGACTCCGTGGTATAATTCTCAAACACGTAGCCTAAAGCAGATGACTCGTAATCTGGAGAGGAAATGGCGTGTCACAAATCTAGAGGATCATCATTTAGCCTGGAGAAATAGTTTGCTGCTTTATAAGAAAGCCCTCCGCAGAGCAAGAACATCTTACTATTCGTCACTGATTGAAGTAAATAAGAACAACCCCAGGTTTCTCTTCAGCACTGTAGCCAGGCTGACAAAAAGTCAGAGCTCTTTTGAGCCAACCATCCCTTTAACGTTAACTAGATTAGATTAGATTAAATTAGATAGAACTTTATTAATCCCTCGGGTGGGTTCCTCTGGGAAATTCGATTTCCAAAAAAGCACAGCACCGACAGAAGTTACAGAGTTACAGAATATTATATATATATATATATATTCACACACACACACACACACATATATATAAATACAGAGACAATATAAATAAAATATACCAAGGGGATAAATAGAATAAATAGGAATAAAAAATAAAAATACAAGTGAATTGCACATTTCAAGTATTGAGTCTATTGCACTGTTGACTATTTACAAAAGTATTGCACAAAAGGTATTGCACAGTGAGGTGAAGAGGCACTACAGCTTAGTTGTTCCCCCCTCCTTTGTCCTCCTGTTTCCCCTCCCTCTCCCCTCCAGAGAGGAGTTAAACAGTCTGATGGCGTGTGGGACAAAGGAGTTTTTAAGTCTGTTAGTTCTTGTCTTTGGGAGAAGCAACCTGTCACTGAACAGACTCTTCTGGTTGTTTATGGCCGTGTGCAGAGGATGCCTGGCATTGTCCATAATGTCCATCAGTTTCTTTAATGTCCTTTTCTCTGCCACTGTCACCAGAGTGTCCAGCTTCATGCCGACCACAGAGCCAGCCTTCCTGATCAGTTTCTCCAGCCTGGATGAGTCCTTCTTTGCTGTGCTGCTCCCCCAGCACACCACAGCATAGAAAAGTACTCCAGCAACCACCGACTGGTAAAACATCCTCAGGAGCTTCCTGCAGATGTTAAAAGACCTCAGCCTCCTGAGGAAGTACAGTCGGCTTTGGGCTTTTTTATACAGGTGCTCTGTGTTGCATGACCAGTCCAGTTTATTGTCCACCCACAGCCCGAGGTACTTGTACTTGTTAACCACCTCCACCTCCTCCCCCTCTATCTGAACCGGCAGTGGACCTGCTCTAGACCTCCCGAAGTCCACAACCAGTTCCTTAGTCTTTGAGGTGTTGAGTTGCAGTAACTAGTAATGACTTCATGAACTTCTTCACAAATAAAATTTTTATCATTAGAGAAAAAATTACCAATAATCATCCCACAGATGTAATATTATCTACAGCTACTCTTAGTACCATTGATGTTAAGTTAGACTCTTTTTCTCTAATTGATCTTTCTGAGTTAGCTTCAATAATTACTTCCTCCAAACCATCAACGTGTCTTTTAGACCCCATTCCTACAAAACTGTTCAAAGAAGTCCTGCCATTAATTAATTCTTCGATCTTAAATATGATCAACCTATCTCTAATGATCGGCTATGTACCACAGGCCTTCAAGCTGGCTGTAGTTAAACCTTTAATCAAAAAGCCATCTCTAGACCCAGCAGTCTTAGCTAATTATAGGCCAATCTCCAACCTTCCTTTCATATCAAAAATCCTTGAAAGAGTAGTTGTCAAACAGCTAACAGATCATCTGCAGAGGAATGGTTTATTTGAAGAGTTTCAGTCAGGTTTCAGAGCTCATCACAGCACAGAAACAGCTTTAGTGAAGGTTACAAATGATCTTCTTATGGCCTCTGACAGTGGACTCATCTCTGTGCTTGTCCTGCTAGACCTTAGCGCAGCATTCGATACTGTTGACCATAATATCCTATTAGAGCGATTAGAACATGCTGTAGGTATTACAGGTACTGCGCTGCAGTGGTTTGTATCATATCTATCTAATAGACTCCAATTTGTGCATGTAAATGGAGAGTCCTCTTCACACACTGAGGTTAATTATGGAGTTCCACAGGGTTCAGTGCTAGGACCAATTCTGTTTACATTATACATGCTTCCCTTAGGCAGTATCATTAGAAGACATAGCATACATTTTCACTGCTATGCTGATGACACCCAGCTCTATCTGTCCATGAAGCCAGATGACACACACCAATTAGTTAAATTGCAGGAATGTCTTAAAGACATAAAGACCTGGATGGCCGCTAACTTTCTGCTTCTTAATTCAGATAAAACTGAGGTTATTGTACTCGGCCCTCAAAATCTTAGAAATATGGTATCTAACCAGATTCATACTCTGGATGGCATTACCTTGGCCTCCAGTAACGCTGTGAGGAACCTTGGAGTCATTTTTGACCAGGACATGTCCTTCAACGCATATATTAAACAAATATGTAAGACTGCTTTCTTCCATTTGCGCGACATCTCTAAAATTAGAAATATCCTGTCTCAGAGTGACGCTGAAAAACTAGTTCAGGAGGGACTATGCGCTTACCTGCTGCTCTCTGGCAGGTAGCTCTATGCCCTCCTGGGTTTTAATTGCACCTTAGAACACACATGCATCAACACTACAATGAGCGGGTGGAGGGAGGCTTGGAGTCTTCTCTCACCCCCATTCTCTGCGGCCTACTGGAGCGGGGGGGCTAGGAGGAGTGGGCCGTCCGACTGCGGTCTGGGGCCTCCCTGCTGCTGCGGAGTCGGGGCGGTCTGCCTCTCCCCACCGCAGGGAAAAGGGTAACACCACCTGGGTCTGGGTGCAGTTCCCCCCTCCAGGGGCAAGGGTACCTAGACCCGGTTAGTAGAGTACGCTTGGGGAGTGTGATCGTGTATACAGCGTCCCTTTATGTCTGTCTCCACGTTGGTTGAGTGTGAAGTACATATGAGAGCATGAGGGTGGGAATGGATGTTTGTGTCTGTGTGTGCCTGTATGTCTGTGTCTATATGTCAGGTTGGGTATCAGACGCCACCTCTCTGGGGACATCTCGGGCCCTCCAAGGTTTGGAGGCCTATCTCCACCCACCACCACTTCCCCTGCCGGTGGCGGACTCCCTCAGGTATCGGTGCGTTGGTGGTTCTTTGTATCTGGGGGTGGGGGTCCGGGTACACACCGGCTCACTCCTTGGCGGCCGCTTATTGGGGCTCGCTCGGGCCACTTTGGAGGTGGGGTGCCCCCGGCCTCTCGGCCTGGGGCTCGGTCACTCAGGCACAGCTGGCTGCCGGCGGAGCTCACGGGCGCGTCACTGCAACTCCCCCTGGCTTCTGCTCCGCGGCTGCTGAATGAGCTCTCATCTGGGACTCTCCTTAGCTCTTACTGGGACAGTGGCGCGGCTGCCCCTCTGTGGGTCTTCCTTGGTCTCTTGTGTTCTGGGGGCCTCTGGATGTCTGGAGTTTTGATCTCCTCCATACCTGCTTGATACCATAGAGGACAGGGCTGTGGCTCCCCACACTCTCTAGCAGATCATTACATGGAGAAACCTTTGGAATGCAAGCATGCTGATCCACACAGGTATGCACACAGGTGTACACATGGGTATTCACAGATGCGGACTACAGCTTTCTTGGCTGCTGCCTCAAAGCACACTGTGCGCTGTCTATCTTGCGTGCTGCACAATATCGTTTATTATTTAGTAACTATTGATATCTATGACTAGCTAGTTTATTGTGATGGTGCTTTTTTTTTTTTTTTTATTATTATGTTGCTCTTTGTTGTTTGCTGTCTCCCCTGTTTTTTTTGTTTTTCTTTCTCTCCATACAGGTGACCCAGGAGTTTTTTTTTTTTTTTTTTCTCTCTTCCCCCCCTTCTCACCGTCTCTTCTCCCCTTTGGTTTTCTTTCTTCCTCTCCCCCTCTTTCTTTCATTCTTTCCCCCTGTCCTATTAAAAAAAAAAAAAAAAGGATGACAAAGGATGAACTGAAGCTCCGCCATCACGTGATGTCACATGCTGCTGTTTCTGATGTCACTTCCAAAAAAAAAAAGAAAAAAAAAAAAAAGAAAAACTAGTTCATGCATTTATTACTTCCAGGCTGGACGACTGTAATTCATTATTATCAGGAAGTCCAAAAAACTCACTGAAAAGCCTTCAGTTAATCCAAAATGCTGCAGCAAGAGTACTGACAGGGACTAGAAAGAGAGAGCATATTTCTCCTGTTTTGTCTTCCCATCATTGGCTTCCTGTTAAGTCCAGAATTGAATTCAAAATCCTGCTCCTCACATATAAGGTCTTAAATAATCAGGCCCCATCTTATCTTAATGACCTTGTAGTACCATATCACCCTATTAGAGCACTTCGCTCTCGCTCTGCAGGCCTACTTGTTGTTCCTAGAGTATTTAAAAGTAGAATGGGAGGCAGAGCCTTCAGTTTTCAGGCCCCTCTTCTGTGGAACCAGCTTCCAGTTTGGATTCAGGAGACAGACACTATCTCTACTTTCAAGATTAGGCTTAAAACTTTCCTTTTTGCTAAAGCATATAGTTAGGGCTGGACCAGGTGACCCTGAATCCTCCCTTAGTTATGCTGCAATAGATGTAGGCTGCCGGGGGATTCCCATGATGCATTGAGTTTTTCCTTTCCAGTCACCTTTCTCACTCACTATGTATTAACAGACCTCTCTGCATTGAATCATATCTGTTATTAACCTCTGTCTCTCTTTCACAGCATGTCTTTATCCTGTCTTCCTTCTCTCACCCCAACCAATCACAGCAGATGGTCGCCCCTCCCTGAGCCTGGTTCTGCTGGAGGTTTCTTCCTGTTAAAAGGGAGTTTTTCCTTCCCACTGTTGCCAAAGTGCTTGCTCATAGGGGGTCATGTGATTGTTGGGTTTTTCTCTGTATCTATGAAGCGCCTTGAGGCAACTTATGTTGTGATTTGGCGCTATATAAATAAAATTGAATTGAATTGAATCTTTGAAAATGTTCATATCCAGGTGCTCCATAAATGCAACTCAGAATCATATTCTGTCTTTTGTCCATTATAATTTTAGTTGTTAAACATAGAGTGCCCCCCCCCCCCCCCCAACCACCACCACAATGTTTTGTTTTCATTACTGTTCTGGATTTACATCTCATGTGTCTCATGTCATTAATCCAGGTTTCTGAGATGGCTATAATCCTAAACAGGGTCTTAAAAATCTTTAATATGATCAAAGTTGGCATAAAGACTTTTACTTTTTGACAGCATCTGATCTGTATTTGTAATTTCATTTAGCTGCTTTTCCTAGTAATAAATACAGCTGTTGTTGATATGATTGAAAAAGTCTCGATAGATATCACCCAGAACATCTTGTGGTCACTGACAATGGGTCCAAAAAATTTCCAGTTCTCATAATGCATTTGTTTTCATGTCTTCACTATTAATGAGAGAGGATAATTAGAGCTGAATCCTGAAGTATGTCAGTGAACGCACATGAAATTATTCATATTGAGTTGTACTTTTACTGGGACCTGTCCAGTTCATGTTCATCTTCTTCTGGTATCCATTTATTTGATGTATATCTTACAGTTTTATGTTCATGCTGCTTGGATCCTGTTCTTGTTTGTTTTTCTTGTGATGTCAGCTTTTTTTTTTGTAAGATGGGCGTTGATGAGTATGTTAGTCTCGTTCAGTTTTCTCCCTTGCTTTAGTACAGCATTTTCTGCTTTCTGTTCAAAAACCCTCAGGCTTTGTTTTTCTTCATGGGTTAGAGGGTGGCCTATTTAGCTCTATAATCCCTTCAGTGGAGTCTGACTCCGACTCTGTGGGCTCCCCCACTGAAGCCACTGCTCTGTCATATGTGTTGATGTCCAAACCAGTAATTATTACATCATTTATCCTGGAGTATTGTCCCATGTTGGCTACCCGAGTGGCCACCTGTCCTCAGACATCCTGGTGAACTTCTATCGTTGCACCATCGAGAGCATCCTGACCAACTGTATAACCGTCTGGTACGGGAACTGCTCTGCCTCGGACCGGAAGGCGTTGCAGAGGGTCATGAAAACTGCCCAGCGCATCGCCGGAGCACCACTTCCTGCCATAAAGGACATCTACAGGAAGCGGTGTCTGAAAAGGGCTGGGAAAATCATCAAAGACCCCAGTCACCCATCACATGGACTCTTCACCCTCCTGCCCTCTGGGAGGCGCTACAGGAGCCTCCGGACTAAGACCACCAGGTACCGGAACAGCTTCTTCCCCACAGCTGTCAGACTCCTGAACTCTGCCTCCTGACATCTGACCCACGTTAACACATGGACTGAACATACACACACTCACAATGGACAACTGTACCCTCAAACACACAATAATAACATGGACTGAACCACCACTCACAACCACTAGCACTTTATATAGCCTCTGTAGGAATTATATCTCACTTATCTTAACTGAACTACTGTATAGCTCTGTGTAAATAATCATTCTGTACATTTGATAATTTTTAATCCTACAACTGTTTACAACTTGCATAGTTCCCATTTCTGTATAACTGTATATCTCAGATTCTGTAAAGTTATTTATTTCATATTCTGTATAGTTTTTCATATTTATATCCTGTTCATAGCCTTCTCCACCTTTTAATTGCTGGTTTGTTTGTTTGTTTGTTTGTTTGGTTGGTTGGTTGCTGTGACCTATTGACCTCTTGTATTAATTCCCTCCTATCTTTCTATTGGTGTTTTTTATTATGGTGGTACAGCTTTTATCTTGCTATTACCCATGTGCTGTAGTCATTCTTATTGGTAGCTTTTATCTATGAACATAACTCCTTATTTTTATTTATCCGTTATCAATGTTTGAACCTTTTATTGTTTTATGTAAAGCACTTTGGTATGCCCAAGGCTTTTAAATGTGCTCTATAAATAAAGATTGTTGTTGTTGTTGTTGTTACATAGCTTGTACTCACTACAGCCTGTACATACTTATAGTTATAGAATATTCACAACATACTTCATACCGTGTACATTATAACATAATAGACCCATTTCTGTAATATACTCACATATCTATATTATTGCTAATATATATTGTAATATATCTATATCACTAAAGCACTTCTGGATGGATGCAAACTGCATTTCGTTGCCCTGTACCTGTGCATGTGCAATGACAATAAAGTTGAATTCTGTTCTATTCTACAGGGAGTGCAGAATTATTAGGCAAGTTGTATTTTTGAGGAATAATTTTATTATTGAACAACAACCATGTTCTCAATGAACCCAAAAAACTCATTAATATCAAAGTTGAATGTTTTTGGAAGTAGTTTTTAGTTTGTTTTTAGTTTTAGCTATTTTAGGGGGATATCTGTGTGTGCAGGTGACTATTACTGTGCATAATTATTAGGCAACTTAACAAAAAACAAATATATACCCATTTCAATTATTTATTTTTACCAGTGAAACCAATATAACATCTCCACATTCACAAATATACATTTCTGACATTCAAAAACAAAACAAAAACAAATCAGCGACCAATATAGCCACCTTTCTTTGCAAGGACACTCAAAAGCCTGCCATCCATGGATTCTGTCAGTGTTTTGATCTGTTCACCATCAACATTGCGTGCAGCAGCAACCACAGCCTCCCAGACACTGTTCAGAGAGGTGTACTGTTTTCCCTCCTCATAAATCTCACATTTGATGATGGACCACAGGTTCTCAATGGGGTTCAGATCATGTGAACTAGGTGGCCATGTCATTAGTTTTTCTTCTTTTATACCCTTTCTTGTCAGCCACGCTGTGGAATACTTGGACGCGTGTGATGGAGCATTGTCCTGCATGAAAATCATGTTTTTCTTGAAGGATGCAGACTTCTTCCTGTACCACTGCTTGAAGGTGTCTTCCAGAAACTGGCAGTAGGACTGGGAGTTGAGCTTGACTCCATCCTCAACCCGAAAAGGCCCCACAAGCTCATCTTTGATGATACCAGCCCAAACCAGTACTCCACCTCCACCTTGCTGGCGTCTGAGTGGCACTGGAGCTCTCTGCCCTTTACCAATCCAGCCACGGGCCCATCCATCTGGCCCATCAAGACTCACTCTCATTTCATCAGTCCATAAAACCTTAGAAAAACCAGTCTTGAGATATTTCTTGGCCCAGTCTTGACGTTTCAGCTTGTGTGTCTTGTTCAGTGATGGTCGTCTTTCAGCCTTTCTTACCTTGGCCATGTCTCTGAGTATTGCACACCTTGTGCTTTTGGGCACTCCAGTGATGTTGCAGCTCTGAAATATGGCCAAACTGGTGGCAAGTGGCATCTTGGCAGCTGCACGCTTGACTTTTCTCAGTTCATGGGCAGTTATTTTGCGCCTTGGTTTTTCCACACGCTTCTTGCGACCCTGTTGACTATTTTGAATGAAACGCTTGATTGTTCGATGATCACGCTTCAGAAGCTTTGCAATTTTGAGACTGCTGCATCCCTCTGCAAGATATCTCACTATTTTTGACTTTTCTGAGCCTGTCAAGTCCTTCTTTTGACCCATTTTGCCAAAGGAAAGGACGTTGCCTAATAATTATGCACACCTGATATAGGGTGTTGATGTCATTAGACCACACCCCTTCTCATTACAGAGATGCACATCACCTAATATGCTTAATTGGTAGTAGGCTTTCGAGCCTATACAGCTTGGAGTAAGACAACATGCATGAAGAGGATGATGTGGACAAAATACTCATTTGCCTAATAATTCTGCACTCCCTGTATTATTTTCCGTTGGTCCTTGGAGGCTGTCAAGATTTCCTGTAAAATCAAGTTAAGTTATCTCTTTATGTCTTCCAGTTTGTCTTCCATGAAAGTGTTTCCATTCTTTGGTCCCATTATGTCCCCAATGCCTAGCCTAGCTAGTTAGAGGTGGAGGTCTGGGCTTGGCCTAGTGGCTGAGCCTCTGATGGCTCAGCTTGGAGGCTAGGCTGCTGGTGGTTGGTACATAAATACATAAATAAACTTACAGATGACATGTTACACACTGGATAAGAAATACAAGAAGAACATGAAAGGTCTGGGGATGTTTAGCTCTAACAGAAAGCTCCAACAATGGTTTGGTGGACACTACAGAGTAGGGGTAGGTTTTGATTATCGATTTATCAATTAAAATCAATTCTAGCTTGGATAACGTAAAATCGATTCATTAAAATCCTAAAACAGTAAATGAGAGCAGGAACACGGATTCTGCACAAAGACGCAAACACAAAGCGAGGACCCGCCGACGCATCAGAATCAGTGAGATGTCGCTTTTCTCACCCGACGGCACGGACACGGTCGGGGCTGAAAGCCGACAGCTCGCTGATTCTGATGTTTCGGCGGGTCCTCGCTTTGTGTTTGCATCCTTTTTGCGCTGATTCAGAAGCTGCAGGTTTTTATCTCTCTCCAAACAATATTGACTGAACCAGCAGCAAAAGAAGATCCAAACTACGCTTCACATCTCGCTTCACATAGACATTGTCATGAATTCACTCTGACTTTTGCTGTTTTGCTTCCACCACGATAAAATCACACTTCTTGCACAGCTCTCTCTCTCTCTGTA